>NW_009953295.1:9028889-9034233 GCF_000747805.2 Chaetura pelagica | reverse complement strand
TTTTTTTTTTTTTTTTTTTTTTTACTGTTGCTACGTTTTAAATAAAGCTACCAAAATGTTAATTCTACAAACATCTTGCACGCAAAGCAGAATGGAAAGGATATACAGAAATATACCCTGATCAAAGAGACATTGCCAAGTTCAGATAAAACAAAATATTTTCTTTACTGGAAACAACATGAGTTGCTCTTTTATGGGAGTAAGCAACAGATTTGAAGCTATAACCTATTGCATAACAAAAAAACAGTGTGTGGCTTTTGGATGTAGTAAAATATATAGGAATTCAGGAAAGCTCATGAAGAAAAATACACTAATTTGAATTGCCAGTATCTGTAGGGGTTCAGTAAGTACTAGTAATGCAATGAGCTTAATGCTGAATGAAGATAAGAGTCCATGTAGAAAGCTAATTTTTTTAAGATTCAAAGTTCTTGAAAAATTAGACCTGCTTCTGCATATAATAAATCCTGAAGACACTGCAGAACAGTTCAGATTTTTTCCCATCCTCTCTGTTTACATTAAAGATTGCTGGGTTTATAACTGGTGGTGATTGCTGGTGAAGATTGCTGGGTTTAAAACTCCAACATTAACATTATTTTGCATGAAAATCCTTGACACAACAAACAGACATGTTGATGGAGGAAATACAGGTTTGAAAGCCCTCCCATCCCAAATGCCACCTGGTACATGGGAGGCCTCAAGGTGGACAGGGCTCAAGCTGCAGGCCACCAGGGTTGAGACTTGAGTGATGCAGATGCCCCTGAGGCTGGAGGTTATGGTGGGGCACTGATAAGAGATGAGGGCTGATGGAAGTCTGGATGTTCTATGAAAGGTTGCTGCTCGAGGAGGACTGTTTTGTGGATGAACCCATGTATTGTGGAAAGAGGAAAGGGAATACAAAGGTAAAATACATTCACTCTCCAATAAAGTAAGGCCTGTGTTTGCCACTGTAATTTCGGATTTGTTTTTAGAAAGTAATTAGTCCTGCACCAGTATGGTACAGGATAACTTTACTAAATTTCTTTCAAAAGGCAATGCTAATGATGACTGCTTTACATTCTTTTGGCCATCATGAGGAAGACAAATTGGTTTTTAACTTATAGTTTTGCATGTTACTAAATGCCAGTAAAACTCTGAAACTACAAAATTACTAGTGATACTTACATTGTCCAAGTAAAAAAAGAACATTTCCTCATTTCTCTCACAGAAACAATGCAAATTTTTTTTGTGTTTTAATAGGATTTTTGAGCTGTTGACTAAACTGGTTTTAGGGTTTTTTTCAATTTTGGTTACTTGTTATTCCTAGTTTCACAGTCTGAAATAATCTTTCATTAAAAACAATATAGTCTACAAGTCAGAGAAAAGCAGATTAAAAAGAGAGAAGGTGGTGGGGCATAATTACCAAAGCGTAATTGGAGAACACAATAGACATATTGGTTGCAGGTGGCTGACAATAAGATAGCTAAGAGAAAGTAAACACTATTAACTAAATTTCAATTATCAAACGTTGCATGTGAAATTAGTATGTGACAAAAAAAATCACAAACCAAAGAATTAACAAGATAAAACTTAATAAAGTAACCATGTTGCTGTGTTTTATGTTGTTGAAGACATTTTGTGATGAGTTTTTTTTCACATTCAACTAAGGCTGCCCAATCCAGCATGATAGGCTCTTAGCCAGCCTTGCAGAGAGGCTTGCAGAGTCCAAGAGTCTTTCAAAGATCGATGAGAAGCACAAAAGAGGTCAGCATTGATAAATACTCATTTATACCCACCTGGAAAGTAGAGATAAGGTAATAGACTGCAACTGAAAATTAAAGCTTTGACTTTTTTTGGTTTTGTTCACAAAAATGTGTAGAGCTGTTGACTTACTTCTCCCAGACTTCTCTGCTTTAAAAACCACTGGTGGGTGCTTTGCCTTGCTGGAACAGGCTCATTTTAAAAAAAATTGTATTTTTTAGAGCCTATGTCAAAGTGTACGAAGCCTATGAGACTTTTGATATCAAATAGGCACAGACAGAAACTGATTTCAGAAGGACCAAAGTATTTTACCTGTTTGGAATTAGTTTGGGCTAGCAAAGAATACTTTTTCTTCTTCTAGCTGGCATGCCAAGGTGTGGATATTTGCAAAATTCATTGGATTACATCTTTCAGCCTGTCTAAAGGATATTGTAACATGCAGAGTGACCTCAGCTAGCCCATCTCATACCGTGCTGGGAAAGGACTGAGCAGAAAACGCAGTTCAAAGACAGGAAGCCAGAGATGACTGACAACAGACCAACCACCTCTTGCAGCACTTCTGCATGGACTTGGTGCCAAGCAGACTCAATTGCTCCACTACCTGACCTGAGCTGGTGAGGCTGAAAGGTACCATGCTTCCTGGCTTGGATTTCCATGTGTACTTTCTAGTGTGAGACTCTATGCCTCTCTGAGGGGTAAATACCTCTGTGCTCCACTGTAGAGGACAAACATGCTCCTAGGTACATGTGGTTCTCCAGATCACAGCTGACCATTTCAGTGTTTACTCTATTTGTTGATACAGTATCAGGCTGTTAGAAGAACACACTTCAGCCCCCAAGTGGGTTCTGTATAGGCTCAGTGTAAAGAGATCGTGGTCCTGTGGGTCTGTAATAACATGTGAAACTGTGGTCTCACACCACACTCAAAATTACTTCCAAGTAGGATGGCCTTTTAAAATTATAACAAGATAATACAATTGTCAAGTGCTTTTGAAATCCCCACATTTTCTATAAAACAGTATGATAAAAAAAGAAAGTAGAATTTGTCTCCTTTATACCAGCAATATTATTTTTAATATCTTATTATTTCTTCTGTTTAGAAGATTTTGAACAGTTGTATGATGCAATTAGAATAAGTTGAGACATAATGTTTGGCCAAATCTCATTTAAAGGGATTATAAAATAAAAGAAAATCTCTTTCAAACATTTGGAAAGTGAAAGCTAATTCCCAAAATGTGTTGAAAAAATAGATAGACGTGCTTACTGCGGGTATGTTTCCTGAAATGAGATCTACATTTGTAATTGATTTGTCTGCTTCAGGGTTTACGTAAAATAGAATAGATTTTGCTTTATGCATAGCAGATTATCAGCAATCATATTTGAAATTACTATACATTTAGGGTGTCTTTTTCAATATGGAGTAATTGCAATTATTTTTTTTTTTTCTTTATCAATGAAACAATAAGGAAAAATATTATCTTGTGATGACTGATGATGGAACTCTCAGTGTCCTTGATACTCTTTTCTGATCTTGAGTACTGCAAATCCTATTTTGCAGAAAAAAGCTTAAAGTAAATCAAGGTATGGTCAGGCTGACTGTTTTGTAAATGTTAAATCTGTTGATACTTGAGTTACTACGTAGAAGGAGTGAAGTTAAAATATAAATACTTTCTGCATTTATTGTAAAAGATGAACCTTTAAGTCTGAGCACACTGTTAGAATTCTATGCAGATTTTGCTGATTCTCCAATCAGTGACCAGGTTTACATGAGCTGTCTGAAATCAGACAGAGCTCAAAGAAAATTTGAGTTTTTCTGCTAATAGATTTCACGAGATTAGGCAAATAGCAATGAACAGGCAAATACAATTGGCTAGTCTGTTTATAATTCATATTCGTAACTGTAATCTAACTGTTTCGCATAAAACCCCCAGAATTCTTATTTGTAAAACCAAAGATTTGATCATAAAACCAGGAATCTTATGACTTGATATAATTTTTTTTGTAATTATTTCTTTTATACAAAGTGGAGAGCTACTCTTTTAACACCTATAAAATAAAATAAATAGGTGAACTCTGAACTTACAACATTGCAAGATTATTACTGTATCATATATGTTGTTTACAGTTATTTTGTAAATTACGTAAATTGGCAACAATTCTTCTGGATTATTTCTACAAATTAATATTAATAAGGGATTCCAGGTATCCAGTATGACATAAGAACTAAGAGTTCTTCAGATCCGTTTATGTGACTGTATGATTTGTCTAGTTATAGATAATGCTCCTCTAGCTGTTTAAAATGTATTAAATATTTAGATAGCAGCCGATTAAATAAATAAATAGCCAAGAATAAGAATGAAAATAAAAATGATTACACATGAGGAGACAGAGATCAGAGATAAACTGATAAGGCACAGAGCCCACTGCAGTGGTGTAGGCTATGCCCACATTAGCAAGTAGCACAGGGAATTAACCTGTGTATCTGTAGAGAGGAATAGGTAGTGCTGAGGACTCAGTAACCACCTATATTTATTTTGCTGTGTTCTGCTTCAGACTGGTTCTGGTCTGATGAACAAAATTTCCATTAGTGATTGAGGCATGCTAGGTAAGCTCCTGAAGTGTATTTTCCAGTCTACTTGCTTTTGAAAGAAATCCAGTTCATGTGCTCTAAGACCTCACCCGGATGTGAATCAAAACAAGATAAAGCACACCCACATGAACAATTTCATTTGGATCAGGAGTCCAGCTTGGGAACATATTTCCAAGCTGTATCCCTCCACTGTGCTTTGCTTCTCATTGCAGGGAAATCTCGGAAGGCAGAAAGTGGATCCTTTTAAATGAAACTAAATTGAAAGGTATATGGCAGACAGTGAGTGGAGGCCAGACTAGAGCTTGTCCAAGGCCACTTTGTACTGTGCTGTGTTCTTAGCCCAGTGTTTAATTTCAGAGAACTGCTCATGTTCCACTACACTGCTTGCTCAGTGTGGATGTCTGGAAGAGTCCCTTCTGACATGCACTCCTGACACAGGCTAAACGACTAACATAGATGCATCCATAGAACATACAGTATGTTTGTTTTGAATTACAATAAATAATAAGCAAATACGAATAAAGTAAATAATGCTAGAAAAGAAGACAGAATAGCGTTTGATGTGAACAAACACTGGCTTTGAATTTGTAAGCAGAAAAGAGCATAATGTTTTTACTGATATATTCACTGATGCTGACACCATTATTTTTATTGGTTCTAAATACAAACTAGTTTTTGATTAGTTCAATAAAATAATTTGACCTTGGACAGTAGAATGGAATTATGAATGGAGGAAATATGTCAGCAACATGCCTAAAAATAAGAAAGGAAACAGAATACAGAACTTGTGACAATGATTGATGTGTATACGTTTCTATGAAAGTGAACAAGAAAGAGCTTTCTAAACACTGAAAAATTTGAATTAATAATGCATAATGAGAAAAAGGAATTGATTAAATAATTGATAATGATAAAATTTTATGTAATAATTATTGTTCAGAAGGAGTAATGCAAGAGAATAACAAAGTAGCTTTGCATGGATTCCAAAACTTGATCCAAAGCCTTTGAAGTCAGCAGG
>NW_009953295.1:9012038-9028661 GCF_000747805.2 Chaetura pelagica | reverse complement strand
CAGCAGGAAGCCACAGGCTTCAATGCATTTTTTTGGCAGCCTTGCACTCTTCTCAATGTGAGAAATCTGGCACATCTCTCAGCTGCTCCATAAGTCAATCTTGGTCTTATTATATTGCTTCCTCAGTTCATTCCTTTGCTCATCTTCCTAAATTAATCTCAGGACAATTCACTTTATAGACTCTTTCTGACCTCTCTAGTACTGATGGTGCTTTTACTCTAAATGGTGATTTGAATAAGATTCCCCTGTATTTGTCTTTTGTCCCCAGAGGAGGAACACTTGTCAAGGTCAGTAATAAAAGAGAGTAACTTAGTAACTTATTGGGGAAAATGATTTCTATAATATCATAGGTGTATCAGTGAATTCACGGACAATTCTTTAACTAACTCTTTTGGCTATAGACTGCTGCATTTCTGGCCATCCCACTTTTTTGCTGCACATCTTGGCTATTAAGTTAAACATTAACCTCATGCCTTTTTTTATTTTTTTATTATTTTTTATTTTTTTTTATTCCAGAAATGTCAGCTCCTCAAGGAATGAGCACGCTAAAAGGAGAAATAATATCTTCAGATTGTCAGAGGAGGCACTGGAGCTGTTCAACAGAAGCGGCAGAAGAGTCAAGGAGTCTTCTTACCTTGTGAGATCCACAGCTGAGATTTCAGAGCTCTCTATACCAGGACACCCTGACAGCTGCCTTAGCTCTCCAGCCATCCTGACAGATGTAGTTTGTGCTCCCAGAGGATCTGGGCAAAGCTGTGCAGCCCTTTAACTGGCTGGGCCTCCATCCACATGTCATCACTCTTGACTGCAGGACAACTACATAGCAAAACAGTAATGTGGCAATGTTTTTATAATTTTAGATCAAAGAAAGCTTTCCTGAAGCTGAAAATGCCAGTCTGGTGCTGGTCCGTTGGTAAAACTACAAAACTGAGAAATGTAGGATTTAAAACCAAACAGCTCAAACCAAACAAGAACAATCAGACCCCATCCACCATTCCATCCCCCCCCCAAACTAAAACCACCAAACTCAAACTAAACAGCAAAAAACAACCTTAGCAATTACTGCATATACTTTTTTTTTTTTTTTTTTTTTTTTTTAAATAAGATATAGGAAGCTTGTCACAGTAACCCATTTGTCCATAGTATTTTGTAAAATGAAATACTTTTGTAATGAATGTTTATAGAAGACAAAGTATTAGAATAAAATATGAGATTTGGATGTAAATAAGATTGACTTCATTTGTAAAATAAGGTACATTATTTCTGGAACTGAATTTCAGATGTGAAAGATCAGCATTGCATTGCAGTGCTCCTTTTCCCTGGTAGTACTGTTTTTGTCAGTTCTGACTAGCCTTTAGGACTAAATAAATAATTAAATACTAAAATGATTTTTTCTTAGTTCCTTATATTATCTGCTGATCTGTAACTAGTTCTGTTTACAAAAGACTGAAAAATAAATTAAAGAAAAAAAAAAAAAGAAGAAGGTAAATATGTTGTTAATTTTCTTTCTTTTTAACTGGAAGGCTTGGAAGATTATTTGGCATTCATATGTCAATGCTCTATGGTTCTGTGTTCTTACAGGGGTTTTTTTGGAATACATGCAAAATTAGATGTGTAAATCAGGAGCTCCTAAGTAAATAATCCACTTCAAATTACTAGTATTGAGGGACAATCCCCATAACAGCACATTTCAGGTGAAGATAGAAACAAGTAGGATTGCACAAATACAACTGCCATTGCTGGATTAAGAACATTGTTGGTGACATAAAACAGTAAACAAATTCTGTATGTGTATCAAAGAACAGCAGTCATTTTAAAGGATCACACATGTACATGATACTTAGGAATTAAGTATTAAAAAAGTATGTATTCCTTTTTAGAGTTTCATATATGAGAGAGTACTTTCCTATCATATTTTCTCTTATAGTGAATAGGGTTCTGATTTTCTTGTATAAAGTGAGAAAGCTTACACAGTTTCTGTATCTTTTTTGAAAATATAACCTCCCCTTAGCTTAAAATGTAGTTCATACATAGAAGTACCATGGCCTCTTTTTTACGTCATTTTTTAAGGAATGAAAGACCAAAGAACTTGTGGTTTGTTTCTTACAGAGATAAATTTATTTGGACTTTCAAATGTCAGATTATTGAAAAACAGATTTGTATCAGTTTGTGTTTAGAAACAGCTCAGGCTTATAGAGGACAGAAAAAAACCCCAAAACATGCAGAGGTCACTAAGAATACAAACACAAGTTGTTCTAGAACTGCTCATCTTAATTGTCTTAGGTCTCTTTGTGACTCATAGTATTCTAAAGGAAGAACTATTTGATTGTTCAGTTTGTAAGTTAAATTGAAGCAGTTAGGTTTTTCACCCTGTCAGAGCTATAGATGAGAAAATTAGACTGGAGAAAAATGCAGTAAGATCCTGACAACCTGTATTTCTCTTGCCTCCTAGCTGGTCCCAAGATAGTTCCCTTAAATTATAGCTGCACAGGTGATATCCAAAGTAAAACAAGCAGAGGCATAAAAAAAATTAAAAAAAATAAAATAAATGGATGATAGTATTGCAATTACAAATAGCTCCTCTCAATCTCTGTTACTGCTTCTTTTTAGAAAAAGCATACCAGAAAGAGAACAGATTTCTAGTAGTTCAGAAATAAAACTAAGTTTACTTTGGGACACACTCCTGGAGTTTATTACCTCTCAGTGAGAAGGTGGAAAAGAAGACCTTTGGAATTCCCACAGGTTCTGAATGCTATAATAAAGGAAGCTGTTTTCAAGCAAGTCTTCGGTAGCAAACAGATAAAAATCAACTAGTCTGGTGGCATGTAAATTCAAAGAATTAGTTGAATAATAAAGAAAACAGTAATTGGGAAACATTCTGTCAAGTAAATACATGCATTCCTACATCACTTACATTTCAGTGTGTTATGGGCCAGGCGGTTATCTGACTTGTTTAGGAATGGGATGTTCTATCAGATAAAATTAGCACTGGTCTGTTAGCCATGTCCTAATCAAAACAAAAGGACTCAATTAGTTGTCATTGTGATTTCCAACCAGTATTTTAGGTTTATTTATTGTGTTTCTTGGGATAAAAATCAGAATTCTGGCTGAATGCATCCTTTCATAAATTATAAAACAATAAGATATATTTGTATATAAATGTTTTAAAGCTTTACAATTATGCTTTTGATTTTGTTCTGCTGACTTACGATGGTAGCTGGTTTTAACAAGACATCTCATTGAGTGAAGCATGCAGACGGATGTAAGAACTGACTCCCTGACCAAGCTCTGAAATACTTCTAAACCTTGAACAAAAATTGAGTTGGTATGAATGCTACCTTAGATTATGGCTTATAATGCATCAATCTGATGATTCAAAAATATTTATTCTGTATTTATTAGATTGGAATTTATCTCCATTTGAATCCCCCAACAATTGTCCCTTGCAGATATCTGGAAAATATCTCAAAAGACGTTTTCTGTGTCTGACATTTATCTCTACTCTTGCTGGTGCAGGATGTGAATATTTATCCCATTTTTTGCCTATTTGTTGTTATGTGGGAATAAGTAGAAGGTGACTATGCATGATAAATGGAGATACAAGAGAATACAAGTAGACTTGCAGCTTGTGAAGTGGAAGGGTTATTTTCTATTAATACTTATGACCCCAGTAGTAAACAGATTTAAACAACCTTGCATGTAAATGTTGGTTCACATATGCCTTGCATCTGGCCGTGTGGTGAAAGCCAGAAAGCATCAGAGGATTATGCATGTATATGTGTACACAGAAATCCTACAAAAAACCCTGCTGTTCATTCTATTATCAACAATAAATAACATATATAAAAATGTCCGTAATTTTTTCCACAGTTATCAAAGGGCACATTTAGAGGGTCTAGTTAAAAGAGTCAAGCTACTAAATATGCTTGAATCTTTTTGTGACCCAGAAAGATTACATTTGTGTTCAACATTTCAAGCCCTTGCAAGAGAGATAATAATTTCCTTCTACTTGAGTGAAGTACATTAAAGCTCTTAGCACATTTGAACTTGAACCATGTGTGTACATTTCATTGGAAGAGAAGAACAGAGAATTTAAAAGGAAACAGTGACCAGAAAAGAGCATGTTGAATTACCTGAATAATTTATTTTTCTTTTATTGTCTCATACACAGAGTTACCGCCCCTATTGAAAAAAATAATAATTCAAAATCCAACATAAAAAACCTGACATATCAATACTGGAGCCTATCAAGACCAAATTCCATTTAGCTACAGAGTCTACAGTGCACTGGGTTGTATTTCAAATGAATGAATGCATGACAACTCACTTTAAATTTTCATTTAAGGCTCAAATCTGCAATCCATGCTGGTACTTAACATTGAAGAAGTATCACAGAATTAATAGAACTGCCTGAGTGAATGCTATTCACAGCATGAATGAGGACTACAGAATAATTTTAATCTTGTTGAAATGACCGAATGATTCAATCACATCACTGAAAAACGTTTCATAGATGTAATTTCCTTGGTGTTTCAAAACAAAACTTATTGTTATCTTTCTCCCTCTCTCATGTCCCCTTTTTAAATCAGTAAATACTATATGTAAAAAATTATTTAAAGGTTTATGAAATACTCACTTACTATGTAAATAATATTCTGAGAAGTTAGTTGATGAGCTCAACCTTTGGTGAACAACTCCTAATTATTATTTTTAATTAAATACAGGATTATAACCTTTGAAAGATTTAAAGATTTTACAGTATTATTTGGCAACTTCTCACCCTTCTGTTAATTCCTTATCCAAATTCAAAGGTCAGGAGCATCTTAATTACTCTTTTTAAAAGGCTAATACAATATATTCTGAAGTTAATTTCATTTACTTGGCCTATAAGCTACATAGCATGGTAGTTACGCATTTTCATCAATGTACACTTAATGATTGCATGGATTACCGTAGGAAATGTTATTAATTTGACCACTGACTCCAACTTTAATCTAGTTCCCTTGCCAGTTACATCTATTATACATAAAATTAGTCTGAAGTTATATTAAGGAGAATTATGTCCAATTAGGAAAAAAAAATACCATAAAACAAACACAAACAAAAAAAACCCCACCAAAAGCCAAAAAACAAAAGTGGATTTTAGAACATCTTTTTCTCCTTTACTTGTTTCATTTTATTTTCCTTATATATTTTTACAGGGACTCCTATAGTATTTGGAGTTTTTCTTGCATGAAGTAACCACCATGGAGACACAGTTTTGGTAAAGACATCTTATACATCTCTGTTGAATGCCCTCTTTGATCATATTCTCCTTGTTTCTACTTTGATGACAAGCAAAATAAAAATTATTTTTCATTTGTAGTCTCATGAGGAGATTCAAGAGGGGCATAAATGCTAACAAGTGATATGACTTTGTATAGACCTTACTAACACTTCCTCCAAAACTTTCCCTGCTGCAGCAGAAGATATGCAGAGGCCCTTTCAGGGGAAAACGTAATAGTATTAATGCATATTTATGCATATATTTATATAGGTGCATATTTAACATAGAAAGGACATACTTCTATATGTATTTGACAACATATGTTGATTTAAAATGTAAAAAAAAAAAAATGTTGGGTATTTTTTTTGTTTGTTTCTTTGTTAGGTTTTCTTGATTTGGTTTCTTTTCTTGTAAATAAATAATGAAATTATTGTCCACTTGATCTTATTTATAGCCATCACAGGCCTAACTCTCCTTTCCAATTTCTGTGAAGTTTGGTGATTGTGTTGTGGGGAGAATACCATAGCTGGAGCACTGTACAAGTTCCTTTAAATGTTTTGGGCAGTGTTTCACTGTAGTTCTTATTTTGTACTCTGTCTTTATATACCTGTCTATCATTCTATATTTAAATATATCTGTGTGTGAGAAAGTTGTGAGTAGAACTCTAAAAAAACAGTAGCAGTAATTTAATGTATTTTCCTTTGCTGCTTTTAATGGATAGGTATAAGTTTACTAAATAACTTCTGAAGCATCTTCAGACTGTAGTTAGTCTAGTCTTTCAGCCTTGGCTGGTGAAAGCATTAAATAACGTACATTTGTAAAAGGCTGTAAAATACAAGTTTAAGAAAAAAAGCAGATATAATTGAGGGTATGTCCTCTATTGAGATTAAACTGAAAAAATAATACTGTATTATCTCTTAAAGAACCTTTCTAACATGCCAAACTCACTATTACAGCAGTGCTAATAATTACAACCTGTTTAATGCAATAGCCAGAAACAGCCTGTAGGTATTAGTCCACTGTATGAAGCAATTAACATGTTTGTCTTACAATTCAAGGGTCAGTGCATAAAAGAGTTTTAAATGATGCATATATGTTCTTACTTGGCAGGAAATAGCACACTGCTACTGTTAGGTATTGAACCACCAGTATGGAAGATGTACTCACCTGGTCTGCCAATATTAATTTTCCCAAAAAACTAACAATTAGCAGAGCTGAGGGAGGTGAAAACAGTAAAAATGTTTCTCATTTTCAAGGGGAAGCAAAGAACATATTTATGGAGTTGTGAATAAAGTCTTGAGCATTAGATACTTGTGTAAATAGTGCAGTGGCATTTATTTGTGCCAGCTGGGGAGTGGGGAAAATAAAATTGGCTCGGAGGAGGGGAAAGTGGAAATGAAGAAGCAGAAAGGCTAAGTTATATGTATATTGTTAGTCCAAAATAGGAATAAAATCTCTCTTATGAGAGACAGGTTGAGACAGTCATAATTGTTCAGCCTCGGGAAAAGGTGGCTCTGTGGAGCCCTTATATTCGCTTTCCAGTATCTGAAGGGGGCCTACAGGAAAGCTGTGGAGGGACTTTTTGTTAGGGCATGTAGCAATAGGATGAGGGGGAATGGTTTCAAATGGAAAGAGGGGAGATTTAGGTTAGATATTAGGAAGCAATTTTGCACTATGGTGCTTGTGAGACACTGGGAACAGGTTGCCTAGAGAAGTTGTGGCTGCCACCTCCCTGGAAGTGGAAGTGCTCCAGGCCAGGTTGGATGGGGCTTTGAGCAACCTGGTCTAGTGGGAGGTGTCCCTGCCCATGCAGGGGAGTTTGATCTTTAAAGTCCCTTCCAACCCAAACCATTCTGTGATTCTGTGCTTTGTGGAATGTTTCTGAATGAGTAGTAAACTGAAAGTTTGTCTATGCCTAGAACTGAGGGAAATTGAGCCACATAAAAGGAGGAAAGACCATAATGATGTGCAGACTGAGGATCCTTACAAGTTTTGTGGACATCTCACAGTGCAATGCCAGGGTTACAGCTGAATAAGAGAGCTCCAAAAGGAAGGAACCTAGCCACATCAGTATAACATCACATTCGGGATAACTAGAGCTTCTGGAAGACACTAAGACTATTGTTTCTTTGTTTTATACATCTCTCTACTATCTCTGCATTCACTCTACCCTAAAATTAAAAATATATTTATAGCTTTGCCCTTCGTCTTTGCAGGAGAACAAATTATTTGGAAAAAAAAAAGGAAAAAAAAAAAAAGGAAGAAGGAAGGAAGAAAGAAGGGAGGGGGGGGGGGGCGGCGAGGGGAGGAATTGTTCCCTGCCCCATTTATAGCATCTCTTACACTCTCACATGGAGGCTGCCAGACTCAAATTTTTGCAAAGGTTGCAAGTCTTTTATTGTGGTCAAAACTGTGAACAGATGCACAAAGGGGGAAGACAGACATTTCAAAAAGAATCGCACGGAAGCAACAGATATAGGGAAATTTTTAAACCTGAGATACTCCTACTGTGCAGCCAAATGCACTGCCAGTAATCCACAGATGTACAGCACATGGGTGTGCAAAGCTGTGCCTGTTCGAGGTGTGAAGAGTACTTAGTATGTTCATTGAATAGCAAACGTACCCATCTGCTCTGTTGAAAAAAAGTAAGATTTACATCTAAAATCTCATCCATTTGGGAAGTTAACATTTCTGGGGAGTGACATAAGAGAGGTAAGAAGGTGTGCTCCCTGGTACTGACATAGGTAAACTTCTTCCATATCCAAAAGTAAATATTTGGGGCTTAAGAAGGAGTTACACATTTTTTCTCACTTATGTTTCTGACATGTCATTTCCTGTCTATTCAATTTCAGCCCATGTTGTCTTTGCAGGGTAGAGCAGCAGCACACCTGGCCAAGCACTTCTTTTGTGTTTTATGACTGGTGACAAGGAAATGGAACAACAACCCCCATGGTAGATATTTACGGAACGGAGAGTCCAAGATGGAAGCTTCTTTCTAACTTAATCACTATGGGATTGCTGTATAATCTGAGGCTTGAAAAAATAGCAGAAAATATTTTAAAAGCACCTTTGTGATTTTGAACCCTGAATTTTCCTTCGCAAAGGAAGGTGAGCCCACTGACAGATGAAGAAAAAAAAGAGATGTGCGATGCAAACAAGATGAAGCTGGGGCTCAAAAGTTTCCATGCAGCAGTTAACTCAGCTTGCTACACCTTTGTGTCTGAACCTGAATAGATGCACAGTTCTTGCCTGAGTCTCATTAGGATCAATAATGAGGGGAAAAAATATTTATGTTCTCTAGGGCTCAATCACATAAATATTTCTTGAGCATAATAATATGTACGCCCATCCTGGCTTAAACCATATTATAGCCACAGATCTTTAACAAGATTATAGTAGTCAGAGCACCCACCAAGAACTGGGATAACTGGAATTCTGCCCCCCCAGATGAGGAGGTTTCAGCTGTGAAATGTTATAGACTAGATATTTTGTAGAAGGGCTGTATGCCATCCTGCTTTTGTAGTTTTAAATTTGTCCTACAGAACAGCCAAGAATGGAAAACATTTGCAGCCATACCAGATTGCAAAAAGGATCTTGGGACAACACTAGTGGGGAGACAGAAGAGTCCTTAACCTCTTTTTTTTCTGTGTCCAGATTTATTATGCATTTAACATTAATAAGTAATTTAATTAAAAACAAAACAAAACAAAACCCAGCAACAACCACCACCACCAACAACAACAACAAAAAAAAAAACACAAAGAAAATAAAGTTTCCCTCTGAAATACAAAGATAATCTTGGATGTAGTGTTAATGTATCTTGGTCGAGTATCCAAACCATCAGGTTAAGAAGTTGCATCTGTTAGATCAGCATTACAGAGTACAATACTCCTTCTTAGATATAATTTTCTTTAAAAAATGACCTTTTTTCTCTGCTGCACACAAAGAAAAAATGAAATTAAATACAGGATTCTGGAACAATTTATGGAAGCCTGGATGGCAGTAATTGCTATAGAACTCAGAAATGTTTTCTGCTGCTTTGCTTTACAAGATGCCAATACCTCAACTCTCCTGTCCCAGAATCTTTACCTTTCTCATGTAAAACTGATAATAAGTGCAAAGCAAATTCTCTAGTAATTTCATCTTATAGTTAGATTCTGTTTTAAGTATGCTGCACTTTCAGAATAAAAGCTTGACTCTTGTTTTGTTGTTCTTGTATTAATTTACTTTCAGTGTGAATTACTCTCATTTGCTGAAGTGATAGGAAAGATTGTGAATTTTCAGGGTGCACAGAGATACTAGGCTTCTTTCTGAAAAAATATAATAGAGTTGGATCAATGCTATGATACTTATTACATTGTTAGCAATCCTGAAATGTCACAAAACAATGTGAGTGACAAATGTTGTGCTCAAATCATATCTCTGGAAAATTTGGCATGACCCTCCTCTATGTAGTCATCGTTCATTCATTGCTGCTGACCAGTCAAATAAGGAAGTTTTGATGCTTCCAGATCTGTTGATTTTACTTCAGGAAATCCACCTCCCAAGACTAAAGACTGCAAGACTAAAGTTTTGTGCCAAAAATGAATTAGCAAAAATATTAACTTTAAAATGTATTTCAGCAAGCTGAAATTATAGAGGTTGAAATGTAAAATCAGGTATAACCAAAACAGGGAGAGATTAACAACTTGCTTCTGGGAAGAACATTTCAATCTATAGAATCAGTAAAGGGGGCCTGAAAGCAAAAGAAATATGTCAATATTGGAACTGCACATAATCTCACCATCCAATCGTGTCACTGTGTAAAAGTTAACAAAATGGAACTACATTTGCAGCCTTGGGCACTGGAGGCTTGGCATATTCACCCTGACCTGCATGATGCACTAAAAATCACCCATCTAAATGTAACTCCTTCCTACAGCAGATATATAATGTTGCAACCCAAATCAAAAGGCAGTAAGTAATTCATTTGCACTTTGTGATATTCATATTTCACGCAATCTGTTTGATACTATTCAAACCATCAACAGCAAACACTGAAGGGAGACATTTGTTTTGGAACTATCTCTTCATTATAGCATAGTGGTTCCTCACATTCATTGCTACCATAGTTTTCTTCATCATTCAATAGCACTTTCAATCCCCATGTGTATGACTTTCATTATTATGGATCATTTTTCCTTAGGATGTGTGATTTAATTTTAATGCAGGAATCTAAATCAAAATCCTTTCCTATTTAGTGGCTCTCTAGTGTAATAAAAGAGAGTGAAGCTTAGCCCTCTGCTTTTGTGCTCAGGAGCATTTTGCCATGTATTTGAATTATGATAAAATCAATAGGAAGAGCCTGACAGTGAAAAGTAGGAAGAAGGTTTCCCCGTATGAAGCTGGAGAACAATTACAATTTTTTCCCAGCATAAAAATGCTGCTAGCAAATAGCTTTTTAATTCAGCATCTATCACCATTTAACCTTGTTTGTCCTCTTGCTGATAGAATAATACAATTAAAAGCTTTCCCTTTGA
The DNA here is from genome assembly GCF_000747805.2 of Chaetura pelagica. Taxonomy (NCBI): domain Eukaryota; kingdom Metazoa; phylum Chordata; class Aves; order Apodiformes; family Apodidae; genus Chaetura; species Chaetura pelagica. The sequence goes on along the minus strand of NW_009953295.1, from coordinate 9,017,876 downwards.
ATTAACAGTGTCTGAAGTTAAAATGGTCTGGGTTTTATGAAAGCTGTGTTTTCTGTTAGCTTCATAAAGACATCTCTGAATTGTTCACTGTGGCTCACTCACTCTTAGCATCTCTGGGACTGCAGCACCAATGAAAGCTTTTCTCTTGCTGGCACATAGCCAAGGCAAGCCATGATCTAACACTGCAAATTATTTTTCTCTTTTACTCTGGGGAACTACTGCGTTAAAAGCAAACTTCCTTTCTTAGCTCCAGGAGAGCAAGGCACAAGCAGGTGTAGCCCCTTTGATTGCACTCAAACCAGTCTCAAGGCCCTCCACAGTCAATGCTTCAGTGCACAGGCATGACAGGGAGCGAGCGTATTTTTCCCTTACTCTCCATTTTTAACCCATGGCCTAATCAGCAACTTCACAAAAGTGTCTTGGCTTGTGCATAACTTTTTTTCTCTGAATGCAAAGCTGAATACATGGGAAATTATGTTGCTGAAAGAATCATGTAATTTTTTTTACCTAGGTGCTGTGTGTCAGTCCTGACATGATCTTGAGATTGAAATTCAAGAAATACAGATGGTCTTTAATAACAGACTTCAATACAGGTAATGTTAAGGAAAAAGACTTGACTAGGAGTTTGTGCCATAGAAGAGGTATATGCTCTCAATTGTTTACTACAACCTCCCCCATCCCACTCAAAAAAGAGGGAAGAGATGTGGAAACAAGAAGTTCACCTGTTGAAAATACTGCAGGAATGGAAACCATAACATCTACAGTGTGGAATAATATATTTTATATTTTACTATGTTTACCCCAAGTTTTCATACTATCTCCATGCCAGTTCTTCTTAAGCTGGCGATTACAGCAGAGCAACCAGTTACTCCCCTTTTCTAAAAGTAGTCCTGTTGCTGGTCTTGTTGCTGTTCCACATGATGGTCAGCTCTTTAACTGTAAAGAGTTTCCCAGGATGTAATTCAATACCTGATCCTTGCTAGGGGCTTTTCCCCCCTGTAAGCTTAAGTGATCCTCTGAGGGCCTATGTACCATATGCTACCATATGCTACCAGCCTGTCAGCTCCTGGGAGATGAGCAAGGCTGACTGGATTCAGGAGATGGCAGATCAGGGTAATTCCTTTAGTTCCATGGGGTAGCAGCATCTATTCCTCTCCCTGTGTCCCTGAGCTGTTGCCCTGGTGTGACACAGTGTTGGAGGTAACACACATTTCTGCAGGGTGATGACTAAAACCATTGCTAATATTTTATGTCAGCTTCGGCCAGGAATAAATGACAGCACACAAAGAGATGCTGTAAAGAACTTACTTCTACTGTCTTGAAGAAAAAATGCAGAGCTGAGCTTTTTACCAGCTTGAGTGTTTCTTTCTGAGAGTAGGGTTGAAAACTAGCTTTGATGCAAAGTTCTTTGCTTTCTGCTCTCCCCAGCAGTATGTTACTACTGCTCTTCACTTTTGAAGTCTGTCACTTTTCCACTGTCAAGAGTTCATTTCTGTGAGAGTGAAGTAAACCGAGCCACTGGTTTCCCCACTGTGCCCTCCCCACCAAACTCCCTCCTTTACTGTCTCCCTAATTAGCCCAGATGCAGAACTGCACTGATACAACAACACGGGTTTCAGGAACGAGTTTGGTACCTGCTTTGACTTTTAAAGCCTTGTTGTTGTGATGGTAACCTTCTTCTGTGCATCCAACTTATATGAAAAGACCTTTTTCAGAATTTCTGGAGCTATCCAGGTTTAGGGAGCTGGACTGTACCTGACTTTGTTAGTGATATATGGCCATACATAGCTATGAACTGCATATGCTTTAAGAACAGAAAGTGACAAAGAAAAAAAGAGGAAAAATACACTACATGGAAAAAAAAGTAAAATACCTGTAACCTTTTGCACAGGCAAAGATAAGATGAAAATCAAACCCTAATATGGTTTTACAGATGTATTGGCAAAATGCTGTAGAAAACAGGAATTACATTTCTGCTGAGCTAGTAAATAAAGCAAAACAAGGCAGAGAGCTGGTTACCAGGCTGAATGTCCTGTATAGTGCTGTACTTATGCAGACTGCCAATAAGGAGTGGTTAGGCCTTTACTTTGTTTCCATGATATCTTATGTGCTTGCCAAGGTCCATACAGAGGATTCTGGTGGGCCTTTTAAATGAGCAGTTGTTTGCCTCATGTGTGGTGGCTGGCTTGTGCCATCTTGCTTAACAGCCAGGGGGCTTTTTTCTCTGATACATGATGTTTCCCACTCCCTTCTTGATTTTCAGTCTAGCTATGCAAACAGTATTTTTGCCTCGTAGACTCACCTATACAATTCCCCTAAAATACTACAGGCTGGAAACAAATAATGAATTCATTCTTAATTAGAATCAAGATATATACCAGAAAATTAATTTTGCTACTAGAAAGGCAGAAGAAAGAATTTAGAAGTCTCACAAATAGATATTTATGCAGATTTTTTTATATCTTAGGTGCATTAAGAACTGGAAAAATGCTAGATTCCATAATCACCTGACATTTAAATACATTGCAAAGGTAGAGATGGTGCCCGGTTCTAATTATTTTTCTAGCTGCTGCTTGTTCACACTTTTAAAGCCTCAACATTTCTATTTATAGTAAAAACAAACAAACAAACAAAACAACAAAAACCCAAAACATAGTTAAATTTATATGTAACATATCCAAGTCATCTTAAAATGGTGATAATTCCTGGCATTTTTAGAATTCTTCGATGTTTCTTGTGTGTACAAGAGGACTATGTGCATCATGTGCACCTGGTCAAGCAGACACTTTATATTTAGAAATAAACAAATAGATTTCCCAAAGTTACCTTAATTACCTGGTGATCTAAAACTACTGGCCACAAAAATTGTGCAGTTTAGACTGTTAGGTTCTTTGGCTTCAAGTCTTACTTTGTCTCCTTTGCTGATTCAACACATCATTTTACATTTATTATGGAGCATCATGAGTTTGTCTTTTACCTCAATAGCTGTGCCTGTTCTCTGAAATTCTTGCTGTCTTACTGTGTCTCATTATTTTCAAGGGTGCTTTCTTTGGGTGATGTATTTTACTAGTGATTACAAGTTAAGGAAAAGAAGTCTGGTGCCAAGGAAAAGACTGCCAGCTCTGGCATCATATTTTATAAGAACATTCATTGGTGACCAAATTTCACATTATTTAAATGTAGATTTTACAGCTAACATTGAAACACCAGCACTATACTAAAAATCCAACTTTCCTGTTGAAATAAATCAGAACTGTTTCAAGAAAAGCCTGTCCTTTCTCTTGGTAGCAGTAGCCTGTTTCCCAGCTTCAACTCGTTCATCTGCCAAAATGGTCACGGACCAAGCACTGCTCAGCTGTGTGAGTCTGGTAGAATGGATAAACCATTCTGAATGTCTCTCTCTAAGTTGAGAAATGTTTAGATTGAACTAACTGCTACTGCTTTATAGGCCGTCACAGGCACTAATTCAGCTGTCTATTAGGAAGGCTATGAACTTTTTCATACTCATGCCAGAGTTGTCTATAACATAGACATGTTCTATTTTTTCCATGAGAGAAACAACAGCAGAAGTTAATTTTTCAAGTATTTTTTCAACACTAAAAATGTCTTTGGATTTTTTCTTTTTTATTTAAAAAAATAAAATAAAATACTGAAGAATGTCAAACTGTAAAAAGTGGCTTTTGACCTTTCAGAAAGAGCATTGTAGAGGCCTTATTCTTTGGTGTTCTGTTAGGAAACCAACCATGGGATGCTCTATCCCTCTTTAAGCAAGGAAACATAGTGTAATATGGAAAACTCCATGTCTTCCATGGTATGCTCCTGTTGATGGCTTCCCTGAGAAGAACAAAGACATTCTATTCAAGCTACAGATATAAAGAAATGCAGAGGTATCACTTGCAATGGAACTATTTCAATTTTTTTAATTGCTATTTCAGATGAAAGCAAATGCTTTTCAAGAAAAATAATAATAATTAATTGAGATTTAATTTTCTATCAGATAATAAAGTCTGTGGAAAATTATTAATAGTTAATTCCTTTTTTGAATTGATTCCTATCTTGCACTTCATCTGCCATTTCATTTTTACCCTTCTAGGTCAGCACTGGAACATGTTCAAGATGCAAATGCACAACATTACAAATTCCTAGTTTCTCATTCCTTTTAAGACATGTAGTCCTAGAAGCTTATGAGATAGCTGTTTCTAGAGGATGTGGATTTTCTCTTCTCATAATGTTATTCCTTCTTGCCTGCTTCACTTGAAACATCTTGGAAATGGTGTCAAAGCAGGTGTATTTATGGATCCTGACAGTTGGTAGGTGTTAAGGCAGTAAATACCTCCTCCAGGCTATGTGCAGTGCAGCACAGTGCTCAAGCCACTTAGGCAGTTATACAAGTCATGGTGTCATGTATGTGGACCAGCCAGAACTATAATAATTCATATCCAGGATCTGTCATTCCTAAGAATGACTGTTCTTATCTAGATTTTTTATGAAGTACAATAGTTACCAGGCTGGATGCCCTTTTAAAATAAGTAAACTTTCATAATTCACGTGAAGGCTTCAGAATAAAGGCACTCTACAATCTTCATACAATATCTCTGTTCTAGTTCTTTACATGAAACAAACACACAAACAAAAAAAAAGAGACCTCTTTTCTTGTTTACATTTTCCCAAGCTTTTGTCAGTGCTTTCAGAATGCATCAGCACTGTAAGATAACACCCTGTCCTCATTTCTACACATTGTTTGTGTACCACGCTCAGAACTGCCATTTCACATCACAGTACATTGATTTTTAATGTTCTTTTAATTTAGGCTAAAGATGTAGAAATCTTAGCTCAGTTTGGCTGAATGCTGACCTGCATTTGAACTTCTTAGCAGCTGCTCTTAGGTTTCTGACAAAAATACTATTTTTAAAACCACAGTTACATAAAATGAAATAATTAAATGACACTATAGGCTGGTATTAATTATGTTTTAACATTATTTTTTTTTTTTCAGTCAGCAACAAATATATGCTTTCAAAATGTTTGTAAGAGATGTAGGATATAAAAAGATGCAGTAATCTCACTTCTGTCTCATTCCCTCTTTAGATCTATTGCTGTTATCTGATTTACTAAGACACAGCAGCTGGTATGCCCTTTTTGAGCTAGCTTTGCAAGATTAAATTCTGCCACCTTGACCTACCATAAATATTGAGAAGTGGCACAACCCAGGTTCATCATGGGATCTGGTGCATGAAATTAATGCTGGAAAGTAGGATAACACAGTGACAGTGACATGGATGTGTCAGTCTGGATAATTCTGGAGTTCTGGAAGAGGGGAAAAGTTCAGTTAGACAACATTGCCCTACTAAGTAGTGCAAAAGAAAATAATGTGTTCCCACGTAAGTTGTTTGGGGTAGAGAGGAGCAGCAGGAGTAGGGTATTATAATATTTAAAAGTGATTGATATGCTCTGAAATAGGACACTTTCAAAGCTTCTGCAGTTTTCTTCACAGCCTGGGGTTACAGTTTATGCTTAATTCAGTTAGCAAAAGAACAGAAATGTTCCTGAAAAAGCTGGAGCAGTGAAACTGGGAGCTGGTCCTGGGATATCAGTAAATGAAGTTCCTGTTGACTTCACTGGATATTTTAGGCAAGCATAGACTGCAGAAATAGCTCTCATTTTTTTGACAGAAAGTATGACTAAAAATGAAGGTATTTTTAGTGTACTTTTATTATTCTCACAGAGGCAATTTTAGCTTAACCTTCTCTTTCTAAGGCATGCTGAAAAGCTGCAGAAACTATTGTATTCTTGGTTTCATTCCCAATGGCATACTGGCATCCTACTTGCACAGGAATG
>NW_009953295.1:8951871-9012027 GCF_000747805.2 Chaetura pelagica | reverse complement strand
AGGAATGCCTTGAGCAGTATTCTGTAAACTAAATGATAATTATGCATATATGAGCACTGGGCCAATAAAACACAGAATATGCTGTTCACATTTATAACTGCTGCGTGTTATCTCTTCTATTGAGGCAAAGAAGGCTTCTTTTTTATACTAACACTGAATAAAATAAAATTCCACTTGAAAATCTCTGTGTAGGAATATGCACACAAACAGAGTTTAAATTAATCAGATCTTCTTTAGTGTTTGTAACTAAAAATGGATGATTTGGCTCTTTTGGTACTATAAATCTTAAGGTAGCAATTTATTTTCAAACTGGAATTTTGCTGTATGCTCAAACTAGACACTGTAGCTCCTAAATAATTTGGTCTGCAGTAAATGTCATTCTGAAGTACTGTTCAGAACGTAGGCTTCTAAAGGGCAAAATCCACTCAATTTTAAAAAAGAAAATTTACCAAAAAACCCCCACCTATAACAGATGCTCTAGCATATGGCTAGGTTTTAAGTGAGTGCAGAGTTGAGCACAGAAAATAAATAAGGACATGACAAGACACACCCCACATCCCCCCCCTTTTTCTTTTGCCCCATAGATACACTAATCACATGGTCACCAGATGGCATATAGAGAACTTTGAATGCAGTACAATATTTATAGCCACCAATTTGTGGCCATAAAGTCTGAATATCAAAATGCTTGTTTCATATGGCTGAAACACTTCAATGTTGTTTATTTTAGTTGTTATTACTATTCAGAGCATGGAAAAAAGCTGGTTTGTGCAAGGGGAGTGGGTGACTTTGCCTTGAAATTACCTCCATGATTGTTAGTCCGTGGTGAAGACAGCAAATCCAGCTGTGAAGCCCATAGCCTGGAAGCCTCTACCACCCTGAGTTGAAAAGTGTGGGGCTTAATTTTGTCGGAAAGCTGGGGAAAGGTTTACAGTTCCCCACTGTGCTGTGGGATCAACAAAGATGAGTACTGCAACGGTGGCCTTGCTCATGACCCCATTGTCAGCATTGCCCCATGTCCTTCTTGGGTGGAGGGGACAGGGCTGTGCAGACGCACCTCCAGTCCCAGGGCAGCAGCTAAATCCTAAGGCACCCTCCCTCAAAGTCTTGGTTTTCGCCCCAGTTATTACAGGAGCAGCAGCCGAAGCAGTATCTCGTATGCTCTTGCTATCCCGGGCCACAAGAGGGAGAACAAGATAACGAAGCCACGGTACGAATAATTGCATGCCCTGAATTGTCTTTCAGCTTCATAAAATCTTCCAGTTTCCTGGGTTCAAGTAAATAATCACTAAGCTTTCAAAAGCTGAACATCAGAAATTTGCAACTGAAAGATAAATGAAAAAAAGACACTGGAGCAACTGGAGCATTTACACTGTATCGTATGCTGACCAACAAATGTTGGATGTTTGTACAGGAAATAATACTAAATGTCTCATAGAAAAAAAGACTTTTAAATACTTTAATACAAATGGAAATCCAATTAGCCAGAACATATTTCTATCTTGAACTCATTTACGGTAAAACAGTGCGTAGGCTTCTCTTTGATAGAAGTTATTGCAGAAGCTTGCATAGATTTTGATGGGTTTTTGTCCTTTATTAATTTAAGTATTCAGCTTCATTTGTGGATGTTCTTTTATATCTCAGGAAACTGTGTAGATAATTCATACTCTGGCTATTTTAAGTAAATTAATTTGCACTACAGCATAACATTCTCAGATGCATTTGTGTTTAAAAATATCATCATGAACACATAAATTTAAGAAAGAAAAATTTAGAAAATGTATAGGATTTCTACTAGACACTATGTCAGCCCCAATGGCATTAAAAAGACAAGAATTATAGAGATGTATTAGAATCTCCTAGAATGTATAAGTGTTTCAATGAGTTTACACTGTCACCCAGAGACCTTTAGTAAACTTACTGTTTAACAACGCCTAAGAACGTATGTAAAGAAGATACATAAAACATTATTCTGGGTTATAAAATACCCTTTCCATTTCTTTCTTTGGGTTTATTATTTGAATGCTATATTGTTAACACTGTTGTTTGAAGATCACCAGGGGACTGTGGCAAATCATAATGTTGCAACACCAAAAATAATGTGTTTGATTTATTTTTAATGTGAATACAGTACTGATTTTATTTGTCAGAAGCCATGGGGAGCAAAGTTGGATATTATACATTAGCAGCCTTCATTTAATGTAATAAGGAATGTAATTGGATCATAAAAAGAGACATGATTTAAAAATGCACTCTTTTATGCTTAATGAAGTGATATTAAAATATTCTGATGCTATAAACAGAGCATGTGCATTTCCAGGAAAAGTGTGGAGATTTGATTTGGGAGGAAAAAAAAATAAAAAGGAAAAAAAAAAAGGTATAAAGAGGAGATACAATAGATAAAAATTAGCAGAGGTATGTCTGCATTCTTTTCACAGCAAACCTTATTCTGTTTCTAAACTGATTTGTTTTCTTTTGGTTTGTTTTGGTATAGTTTGGTTTTGATTAATTTATTCTCTCCACTTTCTTGTTGTGGCATAAAAAAGAATAAACAGAGAAAAAGAAGAAGAGAAAATAAATGTGTGGAATGGCTTAATAATTTCAAAGGTTGTGCCTAATCCTGTGCAAGTATTCCTAAAAGACCAGTTAAATTACATACATAGATCTTTGTAACAGAAAGCCCTATCAGTACAGTATATAGCTGGGAATGAGAGCATGCACTCAAACGATGAGGTTTATTTTCCCCTTCTATTTTGTTTAGTTGGTTTTTTCTCTTTGAAAATTTAATTGGAAGTTATACATCCCTTTTATGCATTCCAATAGAAAGCAAAATACGTCTTTTCATTGTAAAACTAGGATATTGTGCAAATTCTCACAGTGCAAATTCCATCATTTTCCTGTGATGTCAGCAGTGCAGATTGCTTAAGACTATGATAATCGATCTCAAAAAAAAAAAAAAAAAAAAAAAAAAAAAAAAAAAAAAAAAGACTGAAAATACCTGTGTTTTCATACAACTAGAGCAGTAACTTTGTTTAACTTTACATGGACTGTGTGTGGGCTTTTCAATTATATTTTAATTATTTACTTTCTAGATGGATAACTCTTTTATAGATCTAGAAATTAAAGCTTTCAAACTCAAAACTTGCATTCTGTAATTAGCTATTAAGAAAAAAAATAGTCCTACTCCCTTCAGTTTCCCTTTTTTTCAGTCTCTTCAGTTCATGGCACTGCTCACAGTTTTTCTATACCCTTAATTTCAGCTTACATATTTAGCACGTTAGCAAGTTTGATCATGGTTAGATTTACTCAAAAAGTATATGAAGCAGCTGTACATAAGTCTGTTTTTTATTTTGTTTTGTTTGTTTGCTTGTTTGTTTGTTTACTGCAGAGGGCTAGAAATATGCTGGAAACTAAACTTGTCCCAGGCTACAACAACCAGTAAGTGTCACTGCTTGCCGAACAACAGATGCTTCCCTGTTGTGACAGAAGTACTTGCGTGGGCCACCTGGAAGACTAGAGACCACCACTTAGTTGTGAGCCATTGTAATAGAATGCTCCTTGATATACCATCTGCTTTTATGAAATTTCTCTGAAGTTAAATATCGTAATGTAAGCATGGAATTGTGTGGCATGGGGTGTTTAAGTGTGAAACTTTGCCTGTTTGTGAGTTCAGTGAAGGAATAAACCACAGCTGCTCTTGCCTATGTGTGTGCTGTTACTGTTTTGAAAACCCATGCTCTGCCTCTTGGCTTGTAATATATCCAATGTACTTACAGTGGATTTCAGTTTTTATAGTGTCATGCCACATTTTTATGCACTTTTTTTTCTTAACAAAATAGTTTTTACGTCTCAGAAATTGCAAATATATTGCTCAAGTTGTCAGTATTTATATAAAATCGAATACCACAATATTTACTACATAAATTTGCAGGCAATGAGGCTATTTATTTGACTATAGCCGTTTGTTTCTTAGAACAGGCTTATATTGCTGTAATTGGTTTCATTAGAAAAAGAACTTTTCCTCATATCAGTTTATAGTTATAGTTTACATTGAAGTTTTCTTCTGTAAGGAGCAGTGATGTAGGAAAGACTTCAGTTAATAATAAAAATATTTCCTGACAATTCTTAAACGAACAAGAAAAGGCTTGGCAGGAACACTCTTTTGCATATAGTATTACTGAAAGTATTTATATAAAGGAAAAAGTTCATTTTTTTAATTAAATCAAATACTTTTTAGACTCCATAGTTCTGTTCTAAGACCACCAAAAAAATATGTTTTATTCGTATTACAGATTACAGGATTTTCCTAAGAGTACTCATCTGAAGAAAGATTTAGAAGACAGCATTGAACAGATTTGGAAAGTGCTAAGGGTAATGAGAGAGGTGTGAAGATGCTAGTATTGGTAACTGCAGTCTGTTCAGTTGAGGTCCTATTTTTATATGTTATCTGAGCTTGTCACTTGTCTTCATAACCATGACCATCATTTGGAAGATTTTAATTCACTTATCAGTAACAAAATGTTTCCATTCTACCTGCTTGGGGTTTGTTTGTATTTTGTTTGCTGGTTTTGGTTTGGGGTTTGTTTGTGTTTGGGGTTTGTTTGGTTTTTTGGGGGGCTGGATGGGGTGGGGTTGCTTGTTGTTTGTTGTTGGTTAGTTTTATTTATTTACTTATTTTAAGTTTGGGGGTTTTTACACCTTAAATCTATGCAAACAAAAGATCCTGCTATTTCACCTAAAAAGGCCAAGGATTTGTTTATGTATGTGTATGAGCATTAGTGGAGGAATTTCTACATTCAAGGGATGAAGCAGGATCTGGAGGAAGAAACAGCTGGTGATCAAAAAACTCATCTGTAAAATACACTGGTTTGAAGCAGTTCCCAGTCAGATGTGCCTGGCTGTCAGAAGGCTGGAAGGGCGGGCAGAGATGCCCTTGCTGAAGCTCAGTAGCAGACACACAGCCTCATCAAAGAGGCATACACTGCAGTTGAAAAGTTCAGGGTATGCCTTGAGCACTTCAGTATTTAAGGAGAGGAAAGATTCCTGGTTTATGTGCATCAAAGAGTCACTGTAAAAAAGCACAAGTGTTATGGACTATATAATGTCAAAAGATACTAGTTTTCCTTGCTAGGTGATTGTCTTTTTAGCTTCTCAGATTTTTTTCATGTTTTAATTCTATACCAGGCTCAGTCGTATCATACAGGTCAGGAAAGATACACACTTTGAAAAACCACGTTTGTGCTTGGATTGTGGAAACTGAAGGGAAAGTGGTATAGCTTCAGGACATGTGCGGGACAGAAGACTATTTCTCATGTAACCATAGAATGAGAAATAAGGTAAAATTATTTTTTTTCTTTATAGCTTACTTGAGAAAAGCAATTATCACATGGAACATCACACAGAAATTTTATTTCAATTGTTAAATGAAAGTTTTTGTACTATTATATAGAAAATTATATTATGTTATTTATTTTATCATAACCCTTATACAGTAACAACAGCTATGTCTGACTTTTTTCTGCTGCACTTTTTAAGATAATTTTAAACTCATAACTATTACCTGCTTTATTTCCCTCTTCCATCAGATAATTCATATTGTTAAAAATAATTCCTATAACTATAAAGCTTTAGAGGGAGATTTTTTTTTTACATTATTATTTTTGGGTGTCAATCAGTTTACAGGTAGAAATGTGTCCCCACTATAGCCTCATTAAAGAATAGGTGGGAGGTTGTGCTTGAGAAGGTTCACATCTAAGCCCAAAGCTGATACTACCTCTAAATGCCATTCAGTGTAATTTTAAAACATCATTTTGCAAGGGCGATGAAGTATGTGGCTGAACCTGTGAGATTAAAAAAACAATAAAAACTTGTAATTGTCAGCCAAATAGGAACAAAACCCAGTTTCACTTACGATTTCTCCAGAACAAAACCAAACAAATATGTTATTCACAGTTACATCTCAGATTCCTATGAAAATGGAAAGCATTCTATGGGTTATAAAACACGTGCTATTCCATACATACAGACAGACACAAATTTATACATTTAAAGATATTCTGCTGCAACCTCCACTCCTTCAAAAAATCCCAATTTCAAAAGACTATTCTCTCTTAAGGCAGTGATAATCACTAGCCAAGCTAAATATGGCAACAACATAAATTATAAGAAGTGGTATTTTAATCCTGCCATACAAACTGACCATCAGCTGAAGGAGAAGAAAAACAGTGTTTCCCTTTGACAACATTTTTGTCCAACAAAATCTCATATGAAAAGTTCCACATAAGACTAAGGGATCCTACCCTATATGTGAAAACAACTTTTCTAGTTCAGAATGATACACTCATGATCTGTGAGACCAGTGTGGCCACAGACTACAACAGGGCTTATGCAGACCCTGACCTTATTAAGGGAGCAGTTAAGAGCCTTCCTTTTTCCTGAGGTCTTGGAATGTTTAGCTAGTTTTGCAGTCTCATGACATGTAACAGACACATACACACATCTAATTAGAGATCCATTTGGAGCCATCTCTGGGCTTAGCTCTGTAACCCTAAAGTACACAGGCTGTGTTTCCTTCCCAGCTCACTTTGGTGGCTCTCACCTACAGTGCTTTTTTGGAGTCAGTCAATGGCCCTTGAATGGCTATCTGAATGATGCTTGTATGGAAGGAATATTGACAAGACAGATGGGGCACATACTCCCCATGTAGAAATTAAACTGCACAGTTTTCACTTCTGTGGTCTGCAAAAATTAAAAGTCATTAAAACACAATGAAAATAGTTTTGTCTCTGGGTATTGATTCTCACTTATGTCCCAGTCTTGCGAAGAGCTTCATATAGGCAGGCTTTTTTGGTAAAGTACAGCTTGTTTGCTGACTTCTTGTAAGACTATAAATTTCAACAATTTGAAAATGTCAATATGAGTATCTTGCTTTTGCCTTGGAGATTATTTTCTTTTTTCAGTCTAAGCAATTATTTACTTTCTTTAACAGAAGTCTCAGATTGACTTTTTGTGCTCATGATTGAAGTTGTCAAGTTATGCTACTCACTTGGGAGGAACTTCTTAATGGAGAAAAAGACATGAAAAACTCCTCAAAAAAGAAGGGTAGTTTCTTTCTGATGAGTGCTATGGATGCAGTCAGAAGACAGTGTTTACCAGATCACTTTTATCCCTATTGTTTTCCGTGAAAAATGCAAATATAGAGCAGAAATATTTTACAACTGTCTTATTTTTCTTTTAACAAGTTATTTATTGATACGGGAAAATGGGGAAAATGAGATATTTTGTAAAAAAAATTTAATGGAACCTTTTAGTATTTGAAATTATTTGTGGCTTTACAGGTTTTTTTTCAATATCTCCATTTGATGCCCATAGTCTAAGGGAAACAGCACATTGTGAATCAAGGTCTTTAAGTTGAAATGATACAAATTTAGTTTTTTAAATTGTCAAAATGTTGAAAGCAATATTTTGCATCAAAGCAAAGTTAATGTTGCTTTATAAAATCTTATCAAAAAAGAAACTGTCGGTTTTTTCAACTTTGCTCTGCAGCTCTGAATATTGCAGAAAAGAGCTCTGTGCTAGAACTCTGAATTCCTCATACTTCACTGTATTTTAGGGTTATGAAATTTTTGTAGTGAACTAATGACGGTACTAAGTGATTTTCAAGTGACTTTCAAGTGGCTTCCAAGAAAATGTTGTCCCATACCTTACTGTAAACCTTCATCTATGTCTCTTCAGTACTTTGAGTGGTCCACTGTATTATATTCTATGCAGCATTTCTCAGTTGCTCACTGATAAGATTACCAGAGCCACAAAATGCACTTTAATGAAGTATTTGAAACTAAATATAATATATTTTAGGTATAATTAATAAAATAAGGTATTCATTTGATAGATTTGTTGGCAAGAAGCTCAGAAGGGACCATTCTAATCATACAGTTTGACATCAGTCATAATGGGAGCAAAGATTAATGCCTAACTGAACTGGAGTGTATACTTCAGCACAGTGACTCTAGACAGCCATATTCCTCTCTTTCTTCCCTGCCCTGTCCTGACCTCTTTGCTGTTGCCCTGTCTTGCAGCACCAGCACTGAAGCAGCACAATGAAATCCTAGAAAAAAATAGCACTGTTGCAATGAGGCATAATCAGGGAAGAGGAGAGAGCACCAGTGAATTAGCAATTAAAAGTGAAGGCAGCAGAAGTGACACCTGAGCACCTCATTGCTGCTGTCTCTTCAAAGCGTTGTCCCTGCTCACCTCAGTTGCCTGTACCCTTGGGTCTCTGAGCACAGCATGAATGAGCAGCTGTAGCTGTCCAGCTGAGATTGCAGCAGCTTGTGTGACATACTTTTGCCCATCTGAACACTGAGGCTTCCAGAAAAAATCCCGAATTAACATTTTCAGAGTACTCACCATGACTAATACGACATTTTCTGTGCTAAGAAATTATTCTCTCTGATGTTTAGAAACTGATTAAGTTTTAGTGTTGTTGGCTTGAGACAACCAACAGATATCATGTTCATCAAAGATCCACATATTAATGCATTTTTTAAGTGGATGAATGTTTGAGAATGTTGTTAACCAGATAGATTTAGTTAAGTCTTTTTGTTTCAGCTTAATGAACTGTTTGTTTCTTTCAGCCCCAAAAATCTGTGATTTTGATTCTGAGTCCCATGTAGGCAGATGTATGAGTGAAAGATTTTCAAAATTAGTCTGTATAATAGTAAAGTTAGTAACAATGCTGAAAGGCAGACTGAAATATTGGAACAAAAATATGCTCCACTCCAAATGATATGTAAAGGAGACACTCCTTAAAAATGTCTTAGTTGAGAGAAAAATTTGAATCCAAATCTGTAAACCAGTCATGTACAAGACACAGACTCGTAACAGTCCCTACTCCCTCTCATTTCAGCAGTTCCAGAGCCTGCAGAACTATTTCATTTTTATAGGGTTGGTAGCTATAAAGGACTGAAATTTGCTTGCCCATTGCCAACTGCCAATAACAGTTTGTAGAAGTGTCATAAATTTTCTGTTTACGTATTTATCCAGCTATAAAGGAGAAACAGAATAAATATCATCAATAAATATAACAAAGGGGACAAAGCTCATTGCCTGCATATAATTCAAGTCAGCTTTATTTTTTTATTCAAATATTTCCACACCAATCAAAAGAAATATTCTTATCTCACATATGGTATATAATCTGGAAAGTCTTTTTAAGAAGCAAGTGTAGAAGGAGAGAGGAGAGAGTGAGCTAATACATCGATATATTTTCTCTGAAAAATACACAAATTTGGCTCAGCAGTAACTCCACCTCTTTCTAGATGAGAAACATTCCCATTTTTTGTATGGTGAGTGAGTTTACTTATTTGAACAGCAGACATTCAAACTACTGCTGAAGGACCTACTCAAGCACTTATGTTTCTTTCCATTAGTAAATGCTGGTATTTTTCATGGTTGTGTCCTGCCATTTCTGCTCAATAAGGAGCACTTCAGCATCTCCTCTCCTGCACTAATGGTGCTCAGCAACTGCTCACTTCCCACATGCTGGGCTGGTCTCTGTGCTCTTCCCAAGAGTGGAAGGGAAAGCACAGCAACTGAGCCATATAAATCATCCACTGTTTGGCCTGTTACTGCCTGTGATGTTGTAAACCTATATGCTAATTATATATAGCAATGTCTATTTAAAATCTGTTTACCAAATCTCTTTAGATCATTTCTAATAGTGTTTATGATAGTGCTACAGACCCTCTCTTGTCAGGAAGCCCATAGGCATTTACCAGTGTAATTTCCTTACCTTCCTAACTGTACTGTTCAACAACTTTCTTTGTTGTTTCTTTATGCTTTACAGAGCTGGCAAAGCAAGGAAAGAGTTTAGATTAATCAAAGAAATTTAATGTATCTCTATGGCATAAAAGAATTTTTAAGACTCCAGCAGTTTTCTTCTCAAGTTTAGGAAATGAAGCCTTGTATTTATTTTTCTTTAAAAGTTAGTTCTTCAGTTTCTGACTTGGTTTTCCACAGAAGTTTCTTGGGTTTTGTTGGGTTTTGTTGTTTGGTGTTTGTTTTGTTTTGTTTTGTTTTTCCTTTCTGAAGGAATAATGAAACCTAGCCCTTAGGAGATTAGCCTCTTTCTCACAGTTTCTGAAACATACACAATATTTTGTTTTAAAAGTCTGACTTTAATGTTCCTTTGGCAAGTGTAGATTTATCTTGACATTCTTGATTCAATAAAAGGAGTTTAAAAGGCAATTGTCTTCAGTAATTCTATTTCTGGAAGAGATATAGAAAACGGTAATGACAATTCATGTTATATATGTTCAGTGGTGCCACGGCAGAATTATTTATAGTACAGCTGAGAAAGCTTTAGAAATACACAATGCAGGTCGTTTGTATGTCTTTGCAAAGATATTTTAATCCAACCTGAACTATTCACAAAATGGATTATCTTTACATTTCAACTCTTAAAATAAATTTTAAAATGCCTATTGTTGATACATGCTTCCCAGAGCTTCTCAAATTGGATCTTTTTATAGTTCTCATATTGTAACTAACTCTCTGTAGATATTAATGGGTATTTGGGAAAATAAATGTATACCATTCTTGGGACTCATTAAATATTTTTTTCTCCTTCGCCATCTCAAGTTCAAAATGTTTTAGAGGCATGAATCACATAATGTGCACTTCAGACTTCACAGTACTTTTGGTTTTTTATGTTTGTTATTTTTGAAATAGCCATAAGAATAAAAGGAATCAATCCAGTCAGAAGCCTGATCTGAAATCCGGTAAAAGAGTAGAAAAGCTTTCAATGACTGCAGACAGTTTTGAAACAAACCAGAACTGCAAGGTTTTTTGTCTTCTGAATTTTAATTATAGTTATTTCTTGTCTCCTCTCTACTCCATTTCAACTGGACTATGCAATTTGTATATAAAAATAGAGACAGAAAGTACATTGGTAAATTTCAGTAGCTGTTGACTTTTGAGAAAGCTTTTCCAAAACTAAGATTCTTCAGAATAAAGTATGATTATTTCATATTAATTTTTAGATTTCACTCAATCCTTTAGTTATTAGCATCAAAAAGGACACTACCACGGAGTAAAATGATCAGTGATCCATGCTGTTGTCTACTCTGGCTTCCTTCTGGGTCCAAGAACCATATAGCACAGTTAAACTGTTTCTACAAGAATCTCTTACACTTCTTATTTTTATTACATCACATTCAAATGATCTTCTGCGCTTTGATTTTTAATTTGATAAGCCATGACTAGCAGGAAGATTTCTGCCCACATTTAAAGACATTTTCTGCCTCTTAACATGATTAAGAAAAAGATATTTTGCCTTTGCCCTCTCCAAGTTGTACTGGAAGCAGATGTTAATATTTTATATACAATTTTCTTTAACCCATAATTGGCAATAAAGACAAAATAATGTAATGTTTCAAGATTCCTCAGTGTTAACTAATTAAACCAGCAGCAGGCCTCAAGCATGGGACAATGGCAAACTTTCAGATGAATTAATTTTATGGAAGACCAGCTGAGTAATTGGACTCCAATTACAGGCTGTTTAGCTCCCTCATCACCTTCACATATAATTAAATTCAATTGGTTGATACAGCTTCTATTTTTATGAGGGCACTTACAAGCTTTTTGAACCCCACTGTGACTTTGGATCTAGGCCAATCAATTATTACTCATTTCTCTTTCAAATGGAAATTCTCTAGATTAGTCATATCTTCTATAATGCACTGCTCACATTTAAAAGAACTGTCTATAGTACATTGCAGCTGATAAATGGATGAAGAGAAACATTTATGGATATTTTTGGTCTACAAACAATATATAGGATGTAACTGTATTTTTGTCATGGATACTGATGAATGAAGGCTGCATGCTTTTATGACCTGTTTTGAGAGATATGATGCCACATACAGCACATTTTATTTACTGTATCATTGTATTTGCAAATGCCATGCTTGTTCATGTTAAAAATGATTACTGAAATTGCTTGAGAGATCTAAAATCACCTTTATTGGCATGTAAAAAGTAAGTAATTATGTATAACTAGCTGAGAATTCCTTAGTTGTCCAGTTTTTGTTCTTTAATTTCTTTTCAAATTAAATTAATCCATCATTACTAATTAAAAAACCCAAGTATTGCTTACTTAGAGAAAAAAATTAATAGTCCCTGACTTTTGAACAGGTCCATAGGCTGTTAAGTGGCTTGTCAAAAAGAAATAAAATAAATTTTTATTTTGATAATTTTGATAATATAGATCAGTTTCTATTTTAAAGCTGTTGGCTCTGAATTAGTGACATATTTTCAAGTGTAAACAGCAAATGAATTAATAAGTAGGCTTTAAAATATTTCACCCATAACTAGTCTATAAGAAGAATTACTAGAATTGATTAGGCACTTTTTGCCTGTTCTCCTTATATCGGTTCCAATGTATTTATTTCCAAACAAAGCAATATATCATCAGTGATAAAACAGGAATCAGAGAAGCAATAGTGACATCAGTGATCTTTTCCAGCTCTACTGAATGATCAATAAAGAAAAAAGGCAGTGTCAGATATGAAATATTACTTTTCTTTAGACCTTTCAGTTAGGAAAATATCAAACCTCTTTCTTTGCTCCTTAACTCTTGTATTTGAATACAAACCATTGATTAGATATGTGAAACATGACATTAAGACATACTAAATTACAACAAAGTTTCTGTGAAACTGTATTACTACTGATTTGCTACCAAAACAGAACACTAATGGTTAAGGTTTTGTAATAAATACCAAAAAAAAGTTGTGTTCACTATCTTCTGATTTAAAGCATTACCATTACAGGGAATACAGACAGTACACATGACAAGGTGACTACTTCAGATCTTCACTGATAAGCTTTTCTATTTCCCTCATTAATCTGTAACTGAAAAAAATCCATAACCTAAACAATACTCTTCACCTTCTGCATAGGCAGATGATATACAGGGGGAAAAAAAATAACAGTAAGAAGTCTTCTAAGGAAAATGAGAAACAAATAATAAATATTATGGTCTCATTATTGATATATATCATTATTACTGGTTAACTGGTTGAAATCAACTGGTTGAAAGGAAGAAGTCAGAGAGTTGTGGTCAATAGGACAGAATTTAGTTGAAGGTCTGTGACTAGTGGAGTCCCTCAGGGGTCAGTACCGGGACCAGTGTTGTTCAATATTTTCATCAATGACCTGGATGAGGGAACAGAGTGTGCCCTCTGCAAGTTTGCTGATGAAACAAAACTAGGAAGATTGGCTGACACATGAGAAGGTTGTGCTGCCATTCAGTGAGACCTAGACAGGCTGGAGAATTGGGCGGGGAGAAACTTAATGAAATTCAACAAGGGCAAGTGTAGAGTCTTGCACCTGGGGAAGAACAACCCCATGTATCAGTACAGGTTGAGGGCTGACCTGCTGGAGACCAGTGCAGGAGAAAGGGACCTGGGAGTCCTGGTGGACAGGAGGATGCCCATGAGCCAGCAATGTGCCCTTGTGGCCAAGAAGGCAAATGGCATCCTGGGGTGCATTAGAAAGGGTGTGGTTAGTCAGTCAAGAGAGGTTCTCCTCCCTCTCTATTCTGCCTTAGTGAGGCCACATCTGGAATATTGTGTCCAGTTCTCAGCCCCACAGTTTAAGAAGGACAGGGGACTGCCTGAAAGAGTCCAGCTCAGAGCCACAAAGATGATGAAGGGAGTGGAACATCACCCTTATGAGGAAAGGCTGAGGGAGCTGGATCTCTTTAGCTTGGAGAAGAGAAGACAGAGGGGTGACCTCATCAACGTTTATAAATACATAAAGGGCGAGTGTCAGGAAGATTGATCCAGGTTCTTCTCAGTGATGTCCAGAGATAGGACAAGGGGCAATGGGTGCAATCTGGAACATAGGAGGTTCCATGTAAATGTGAGGAAAAACTTATTTACTGCGAGAGTAACAGAGCACTGAAACAGGCTGCCCAGAGAGGTTGTGGAGTGTCCTTTGCTGGAGACATTCAAAACCCACCTGGACATGTTCCTCTGTGATGTGCCCTAGGTGATCCTGCTCTGGCAGGGGGGTTGGACTAGATGATCTTTCCAGGTCCCTTCCAACCCCTAAGATTCTGTGATCACTCGTAGTCTTTAGTATTTTAGCATTACATATGGTCATAGAAATGTTAAAACCATGTCAGATACAAGTTTACATTTTCTTGATTGATTGGTTGATTGGTTGACTGTATGTTTGGTTGTTTTTCTTTCTGAATATCTAATGAGCAATTTTAAAATAAACTAAGGAAATCATGGATCAGTATCAGTATTTTGATTTTTCCTGCAAGAATAAAGGTTAAATTAGTACTACTATTAATATTGTAGGTAAAGATATAAATAACATTTTTCAAATATGCCTCCTGTTTTAGATTACAGATGCTTTCTTTCAGATTAAGTACACTCTCGTGATACGTTTGATTTTTCCTAGTCAAACATATACCAGCCACTAATCAAGAGCAGTTGGTTGTCTTGATGTTGCTACATGTTTATTAAGACTTTTTTTTTCTGCTAGAAAGACCCGTCATTTATGCAACAAAGAACAAAACTAATAAGATAGCACAGACCTACTGCACTTCCAGGGGAGAGAAGAAAATTAGTAGTGCCATCACAGACATAATACCAACTCACTTAAGGTGGCAGCTGAGAAAGGAAATCCTTTAGGTTTTCTTTTTTTTTTTTTTTTTTCTTTTTCTTTTTTTTTTCTTTTCTATTTTTCCAAAGGCTAGATGCTTTAAAGCACGGTGTTCATTTGACTTAGTCATTATTTCATCATTTTGCTTCACCAAGCCTCTAGTGCCACATGTGTTTTGAAGCCTTCTTTTTTTCCCCTCCATATATAGGTTAACTGAGATCAGAATGCACAATTGGCATTTCTTGTAGAAGACATAGTCAGAATCGATTTGGTTTAGAAGATAAACTGCACAGAGGCAACGAAAGGAAAGACCTTATTCAGAGTATAATTTTACAAGATTTGTTATTCATAAGTGAACAGCCACCTCTTCATGGATTTCTTTCTGAATAATGACAAGGCTACAAAAAAAAAGAGAGTGAATTAGTTGGCCAGTATTATGCTTATTCAGGAAATATAAACAGGTATTACAGGTTTAATGAAAACACCACCAGTACTACTGCTACAAAAAAAAAAAAAAGAAAAGCAAAAAAAAAAAAAAAAGAGAAAGAATTTCCCATTATTTTTAGAAGTGAGTTTTCTGCCCTTTCGGGAAATAAAGCCCAAAATGTGCCTGATCCCCTCTGGCATGTATTGACCGAACTGTAACCTCATTATCTGCCTTCCTGCCAACCAGGGTTTATTTGGTGTCCCTTTTTTCCCTTCCTCTTTCCCTGACTCATTATTAAGAACATACACTACACTTTGGGAAACATCTTCAGATATAAGGCAAAAATAGCTAAACCAGGAAGGCAGATTCTTTGTCTCCACGTCTGGTTTCTTTGGTGGTCAGTTGGAAGGTATTTTGTTCCTTTAACAGTATTTCTGATCTTAAATGTTGAGCCCCCTTCTGCACCAATTTGAACATAGGTAGATGAAGAAAACAATAAAGGATAAGAGAAGAAAATAAAAAAGCTACTGAAACACGCACAGTCTATGTATTCAGAAGCAAGTAGTTTTCTGTTATGTAAATAAGATGCACTTAGGTATGAGAAAAAAATGACCTTTTGTATCTAACAATTGAATAGCTTTTAAGTCTAATCCCTGCAATACAGCCTGTTGGCAATGCAGCACATTGCTTCTGTGGCTTCGAAGACACTTTAACTCCTAATCATTGATATCATCAGTACTCTCCTCCAAAAACATTCCTCATATACAGTAGAACAAAGAACAGTGTGTGCCCATGGCCTGGGCTTAACAAAGTGCATTGAGAAAGACGGCTTCCTGGGCAGAAAAGCACATCAATAACACAGTGGGAAGTGGCACCAACAGAAGGTAAACACGGGTCAGTCAGGGAAAGCTTAGTAGGTGGTGGGGCACAGATCTTCAAATACAATGAAGGGAATGACATCAGAGAGATTCATCTTTCTCTGTTCTTGAATTCTCAGTTATTAACTAAGGCATAACATCACACGGCACAACAAAGGCACAGAATCAGCTAGTTTTCGGCTGCCTCACAGATGGCACTTAAATGGTGTTCTCTCCTTGCTGCTGAGAGAATGACTGTGGCGATTGTATTATATGAACCATTCAGCTCAGGAAAGGAGAAAAAAAAAAGAAAAAAAAAAAAAGAAAGAAAAAAGTTATGCATAAACGTTCTGGTTAAGTAAATATTATTCAGACATGTTAACCACTAGGCTTACCCAGTTCTCTGTCATTATTTATTAGGTATATGTGAATGGTGTATAAGAGTTTCAAATTCCCAAGCATAATTTTTCTGTCAAGGGCTGGCAAAAAGGTAATAAAAAATACTTGCTTCATGTATGTAGCTGCTTATAATTTATAGCTGAGCAGGAAATAATTTGTTTTTAATTTTAGTTAGATTTAGCAGGAGATGAGTCTTAATAACAAAGGAGTCTTTTCCATGCCGTATTACAGTGTACTCATCTCTAACCCTTTTTATCTCCAACCTTTTTCCTGATAGGGAGTTTATTAAGGAATTGAGAATAATTTAAATGCCACTGATATCAGACAGGAAGATTATTTTTACAAGTTATTTTCGTTATAGATAATGTTTATTTATTGAACGCTTCACAGATTTTTAACGCACACTCTTAGTTCTGTGTAGTGTTGTGTATTTTATATAAATTTTGAATTTTGCTCATAAAATTTAGACAAAAGATTTCTGTATATGAATTTTTGTACTTATAAAAGCTAAAACTTACATTGATTGTGTAAATGCTGTGGATTCTTTATTGCAGTGATCTCTAAAATTTTGATTGTGCAACAGTGTTGGTTAAAAACCTTTAAAGCATGCACCCCCAATATAGGTACACCTGTTTTTATTTATAATTTATATAAATGTACTACTGTACTAATATATTATGTACATTATAAACTGTAAAAAAAAATAAATATAGAATTTTAATATTGTAGTTAATGATTATACAAAAATGTATTTTCTTCATGCACGTGCACCCCAATGCACTGTCTTGCACATTCCCTTGGGTTCACACACTCCACTTTGGAGATGTTCTGATTTGGTTTGGTGGGTTTTTTGGTAGCGGGGGAAGGGCCACAGGAGTGGCTCCCCTAAGAAGCTGAGAAGATCCGCCTGCCCCAAACCCAGCCAAGGAGCCGTTAGAGGGACAATAGATGTGCCTCTGTGATTAACATACGAAAGAACTGAGATAACACCTGAGCAGAGGAGCACCTGAGGGAGAAGAGCTAGCTGGAGAGTGAGAGCAGTACCTGTGGTTGGTGAGGAAGGGGAAGAAGGTGCCCAAGCAGAAGTTTCCCTTCAGCCCATGGCGAGATGGCAGCTGTGCCCCTGCACACGTGGAGAAACGTGATGGAACATTCCCTGAAAGGAGTGAACTTGGCCATTGGACTTGGATTTTGTTGCCAGAGGATTTACTGCCAGTGGACTCTGATTATGCAGCTTTGGAAGACCCCAGCGCCGGGGGACGTGGCCTTCTTGGCTACAAGGGCACTTTGCTGGCTCATGGTCATCCTTCTGTCCACCAGGACCCCCAGGTCCCTTTCTCCTGCACTGCTCTTCAGCAGGTCAGCCCCCAACCTGTACTGGTACATGGGGTTGTTCTTCCCCAGATGCAAAACTCTGCACTTGCCCTTGCTGAATTTCATTAAGTTTTGAGCTTAACAATCCATCAAGGTGGATATGTTAATTTGCTGTCCTCTGGGAAGATGTTATTATATATATACATATATATATATATTTAAATTTTTAAAAAAATATACAGTGCTAGAAAAGATAAAAACACTAAAAAAAACCCAACAAACACAGAAGCAAACAACAGAAAAACCCTACCAGAACAAAAAAAAGATCAGGAGGGAAAAATAATTCAGACACCTAACAGGATTTTCTGAATAAGGGAGCCTATATTGCTTACATAGTCAATGATGCTTACCTAGAGTGATTTGGAGCACCTAAAGGTTACATATCAATCTCTGGAGGCTCCATAAAATAAATAAAGAGCCTAATTAAGGCACCTACTCTGATGTCATTATCTCACATTACTCTGCTCATCTTTTAGTTTGACAGTGGTGAGTAGCTTTATAAAACCATTGATTTCTCATTTCCAAATAGTAGGTTGCCTTGAATATTTCATGATTCATGGGTATTGGGAAAAGCCAGCCAAAGGTGAGGAGGATCTGGATTAAAAATAAAATTCATTTCTTAAGAAAACCTATGCAGTTAAAATGGTAATAACTTTCCTGAAGATACCTTGTTCGTAGCATGGCCTCTGAGAGCTTTATCAAAATTCTTTTGTCAGTGGTTGTAATTTTGTGATTTCAGATCCAGGAGATGATTCAAATACTGACTGCTTTGTGTTAAAAGGATGGTTTCTTTATCTATTGGCTGAGGATTTATTTCAGTTGTGAAAACTAAGACAAAAAATTTGTCTTAGATTTGTTGCATCTTAGAAGTAATGTACCCTACAAAATTCAAGAGGAAAAAAAAAAATCTAAATCAGCTTCAATAGTATGTAGGACATGTTGATTTAGCAAAGGCATAAAATGGAGACATTGAATTATCATCTTCATGAGACTCTGCATGAACTGCAATCAATCAGCAACAATAGGTCAAAGCTACAGCATGTTCCCTTTCTTTGTGCAAAGATACATTCCTTTTGCTGTCACCCTATACCTCCCTTCACCTATGGATTTATTTTATGCCTCTGTTTCATCTAGTCATCATTGTATGAGTTCTGCAGAACGGAGGCTGCTTTTTTTTTTTTTTTTTAAACTACACATCAGGATGCAACCCTGAGGACTGAATTGGACCTCTGGTTCTTGTGATTGATGCAAAAAGAAGAAAAACACAATGTGGTTTCTCAAGTTTAAGATAAAAATTTCAATAGACTTAATCTGCACATGTAGGAAGGGATAGTTTAGAAACTAATGATTTTACAAGACACAGAGATGACTGTGGGAACCACAGCTGCCATCTCCTGTTTCCATGCAGAAGCACTGCCACTATTACTGGCATGATGACATTTCTGTCTCCTGAGGGAAGCACATGGTATCAGTGGCATAGGAGCAGCAAAGTGCTTTTGGTGGCTTTTGTTTTGGTTGTGTTTGTTGTTCTTTTTCTGTGGCTGTGAATGCATCAGACTCTGAGAACCCTGTGGGTTTAGAGACAGCTCTACTGCATCCTTGCCAGGCCTATACTAGGAGCAATCCACTTCCTGTTGGCTTGGCCAGTCCTGCTGTCTTGCAAAGTTTGAGCTCTGGGGAGGACACAATGCCTCCGTGACAGTAACCAAGAAGAAAAGGGTTCCATGTTAGGTCCTGTCTGCCCCACCTTGTGTATTATGTGAAGCAGCAGGTCTGCTGCCTGTTGCAGATTTGTGTTTCTGTTTCTGCAGTGGATTTTTTTGTTGGTCTTGTTGTTTGCTAACACTTCACATTTGGGTAATATTGATCTGAAATGCTACTTGAAGCTGAAATGGCTTCTTGTTTTGGTAATGATATCTGCAAGAGAAATGGATTAGAACAGTACAGGGATACCTAGTATTTCAAAGTCTCACTGCAGCAGGCACTGTACATTAAAGGGGTGGTAACTGAAGGCCTATTTTCTTTGGCCATCCACTTAAGAACTTAAAATTCAACAGGTACTGTAGTTTAATGTTAAATGTATTTGGGGGGGGTGGGGGTGTTTTTTAGTTCATTCTGTAATAGGTTTTATTACCTGGTATGTGTCAAGAGTAGACTAGACCAATGCATACCAACATGCAGACGGTTAAAGTGAAGCTGAGCTGAATGCTGCTTGTCAAGGAAGCCATACAAGGTTCATCTCAAAGCACAGAAAAGTAACACTGACTCCATAAACTGCTTTTATATAAAATAATACATTATTTGTACTGGGTGAACTATACAGCTTTCTGGATTATCTAGCAACTCAGCCCAAGCAGATTGACAGAGTAAAAAGGCTTTCATAGTTGTTGTTTTTTTTCACTTAGCTGGAGCAAAAATTAAGAAAAAGAGAAGAAGATGGTCCAGTTATGTAGAAATCAATTGAAGATAAATAGTCTTTATTTCCTTTTATTTTTTTTCCCCTTTTTTTCACTTTCCCATGCCCACTCCAAGAAGTTGCTCATAATGAGATTGCTCTGATACTTTTTGAATAAAGTATTTCTACTTATCTTGTTCAGTCTCATCTAATTTCTTGCTTTGCTTTACTACAAAGTTTTCTTAACTTGTGGGGACAGGTAGCAAAGTCTACTAATGACAGAAAATTACTGAGAATATTTGAATCTAAACCTTGCTGCAAATAGTTGTGTAAGAATCAGACAGTACTGAATAAAGAGATGATCAGATGACAAAGCTGTAGATGGAATTACTTCCATGTGAAATAATAAGGAAAAATATTGCTAACAATATGTGCACAATAGGAGATGCTAAATTCATTCTAATTACAGATCACAAAGGAGTTCTGTGAGTCATGAAAAATGTCAGCAATAGTCAGAAAAAAGTGTGAAATTTATACAAAAGAATGGCAAGTATGAATAGCTACTTTAGGAAAGAGTAAATAGATTAGGAGTTTTTGTTTAGGGAAGATAACTGAGTAGAGGTATTAATGCATTAATGGCTGCTTTAAAAAAAAACAACAAGCAAACAAAACCAAAAAACCCAACAAAAACAACAACAAAAATACACACCAAAAACCCCAACAAATAAAACCAACAATGATACCAAACATTTTTCATATGATGCAGATTTTCATTCTGGAACTCATTGCCGTATGTGACACAAGGATCGTTAAGTATTAGGTACATGGCGGCAGCACAAGATAAGTAGATAGATCTGGTAATAGTAGATAGATCTGATAGATCCATCCATTAAAATACTATGATCCATACAATGTCCAGTAAAGTGTTCTAATCTGTCAGGGGAGGGATCATCCTATTATGTCTCACTCTCTTATTTTTGTGTTTGTTTGATTGGGGTTTTTTTTGTTTTATAATTCTTTCAGTAGGAATCTTTTATTGACATCTGACATCAGAGATATAATGGTTGGCTAGGTGGACTCTTGTTCTGACCCAGCATGCCTACTCTTATCCTATTGAGACTTTTATGAATTTTATTTTGGATTTCTAAACATTTATAAAGCTCAAAAATTATTGCTGGTTTACCAGTGTTAGTAAATGCTGTACAAATGTTGCAGATCCAGCTGGGAGAAAAGAAGATTACACAAAGAAGTATATTTTACTAGTACACTCAGGTATGTCTTCATTTACCTTGAACTGAATAATCTAAACACATGTAAAATATGTTCTCTGTACACCATTTCATCCTTAACTGCCCCTGCTACACCTACAAAAAAACCCAAGTTTAGATTAACTCTCAGTATCTGCTATTTTTGGTATCAAGGTTAGTCAAAACAAATCCGTAAAATTTCTAAAGAGCAACCCTCAGTTTGCATGGTAATATAAAGTAGTTGAAGAAATGGAATATAATAGTAGAATATTTTCATGATGTTACCAAAATTCTATATCCTCCTTCTGCCCTAGTAGGAAGTGACCAACCACTTAATATGTCCAAGGCATTAAGCTAATTCCTACCTTCTGACTTCTAGTTACTCTGCTATTTTTTCTTCTACATAGCTATAATGGATTGATCAGTTTCATACACTACACATTGCACAAATGCTAAAAGCTTTATGCCTGGTTTTCAACACATCCTATTGACTTTTCAATAAAATAACAAAATGTTCTCATAACTTCATATTAATACTAAAAAAAAAAATCAAAGTTCCATTCATTACGTCATTTTCCAGGTTAGAGTTGCTGATAATTTGTATTAAAGATTTATAAAATTTCTTCTCTAAAAAGCTCAAAAAGAATGCAGAAATTCTGTGGATTCATCAGGCCTCATCACAGTTCCTCTTTCAAATCTGAAACACTGTTTGACTCGTATTTGCTGCTAACATTTCAAATTTAGTGTGTGGGAAACATGCAAACTAGTTTTATCTTCTAGTGCACAACGCACTTGCCCCTGGGGCTTTTGGTGTTCCAGAAGTATCATCCTTCTCAGCAATGGTTCTCTGAAATTACAAATAATGCAATTTTCAAAATATTTGTGCACAAATATTGTAGCTTTTCAGGAAACGCTTTCTTTTTAAAATTACATTTCTGCAACTCCTCCAGTATTTTCTTGCAGTAGATAGCAGGTTAAGTCTGTTAGAGGTGAAGGAGGTGAGTACCCTATAGTGAGATAACATTTCACTAATAAACAAAAAACTACAAGATCTTTTCTCAAAAAAACTTTACCACAGGTGTATTTTCTGTAAGAGAATATATACTTCTAAATTAAAACCATACCATTTTCTTGTATCCATAAAATTATGCTTGTTAGTCTTGGCATTTATAATCTTAAAGAAAATATGCTTCAGAGAAATACTGTAGAGTAGCCAGTAGTTCTGGAAAAAGTAAAATATCAAGGGAACTTTCAACTTAATATATATTGGCACCTCATGACATTTTAGTCAGTACTGCTTATTCAAGGAGGTAAGGAGATTTTTAAAGGCCATTTAACAAAAATCAGTCTGGTGGTGGATTTATAAACACAGCACATTATAACTGTCTGACAGAAAGATAAAAATAATATCCCATTTGCCATCAAAGCTGCTCCAAGAAACAGAAAAGGAACAATTCTGTCTGGGCATGGTCAGTTTAAATTTGACAAATTCTCAGAGCTCATCAGGTTGCCAAAAGACATTGAGAAAGAACAGATATCCCCTCCTTCCTACCCCTCTTTTCTTTTCTTGGTTCCTTAACGTATTGGACCTTTTCCATCAGTCAATTACACTGTAAAACATTGTTATTGTTGGCAATCCTCTCAAAGGAAAGGATTAAACAATTTGGGTTCAGAAGCACATTGCACTGTAAAAATCATACTTTCACGAAGCCCTGTGCCTTTCAATATTTAGGGTGCACAGAGACCACTGGTGATTGAGTTCAATCATTTCCTTCACTAATAAGTGCATATGGAGACAGAGCAAACTGGATAAACATCTGTTGCAGCATCAATTTGGATTTCTTTCCACATGTGAAATAGTTCAGGGGAAATAAAACTAATACTTGCCGGGATCTAAGAGCTCAAATAACTACATGTGGGCTGTGTTTTCTCTTGATAGTCTAAGTTTATCATGTGTGTCATTTTTTGCTTTCTCTATTTCTTCTCATACACTTCGATTTCCATGGGGATGACAAAACTATTAGCTGGAATGAAGAATTAGCATTAGCATTTTACAAGGATTTGAATTAGATGAAAATGAATTTTCACTAGTAGGGATATTTCATCAAAACTGTGTCATTTAGAGAAAAGCCCAATGTTCATGTGATCTTTATTTTTTCAAATATTTTTTTCTTGGAAGACAAGATAAAATTTTTAAGTTAATTTGAATTTATTTTGTAAGCATTCTTTTCCCACAGCTTTCAGATAAATAGGAAAAAAAAATCCATTGAAAACACATTTGGATTTGAGACAAATGTAGCAACAGATTTTCTTATAGGTGTTTTGTTTTTTTTTTTCTTTTTAGCTTTTAGAAAACTATAAATAGCACCTCCACAAAATAATAAAAGAAATTCCAGGTATTGAGAGTTACATTTCCACAGATATTGTCAGGCAGATGATTTTATGCCTTGTGTTAATCATGTATTTTACAACAGTGTTTTCCAGAACTCTTCAAAGTTTCAGTTCATAATTTTTAACAACAAGCACTGAAAGACACAAAGAACATAGGCCAGAGTCGAAACCTGGAGGATCTGTAAGTTCAGAGCAGACATTTAAGAGAGAAACAATCTCCTCTAGTTGTGCCTAGAATTTCTCTCCCAGCTGTGGCTTGATTTTGCCCTGCAGAATAAGCATGTCTCTTTAATGTCAGGTCCATGAGAAGCAGCAACAACATTTCAAAACCAGAAAACAAAAGAAAAACAAAAGAGAAAAAAGAAGAAAGAGCCTCTGACACACTTCACATCCAATATTTCCATTACTTTTGCTTTTCTTTTTTCATGCATTTCATAATTTATTTATTTATATTTATTGCCTGGAATTTTTTAAGGAATAAATGTGAAGCAGTAGCAGGAATAATCATCAACAATTGAAAATCCAGTCTATAATGCCTTAGTTGCTAGAATGGTAGCACCAAGTGAATCACATCTCCAGTCTGTCTTGATAAAATAAGAAACCAGTCCCTGTTCTGAAAGAAGCTTTAGCAATTATGGACAAGACACGCATCCCTCCAACAGCCTGTATTAATTAATTTTTACTGACACTCTTTGAGAATTAATGACACTCTTTGAGAAATCTAAGTATTGCTTTTTATTTATCTACATTGTGTTGTGGTGTTTTTGTTTGTTTAGATCTGGTTGGTTGGTTTGTTTGGGTTTTGTTTGTTTTCTTTACAAGGAAGTAAAATACCTTTTTGAACTCCTCCTTCATTGGTTTTCACAGTCTTTTTTCTGGGTCGTTAGTCTGAGATGATTCAGCATCTCTCTTCAGAAATTTGATGTGGCAGCTTCTGCTAAAATTTTCTCTTGGATGAAACAGGATAAAGAAGATAAATGGGAACAGGTTTGGTAAGACAATATTGGTACAAGTTTTTTACCACAGCTTTAAGGTTACAGCTAACTTTTGCCTTAAATAACAGAGAAGGGCAAAGATTTTAAATAAGTGGCACCTTTTTTTTTTTTTTTTTTTTTCTAATGAGAGCAGCTGCCACATCTAGAAAAAATACAGTGCTTCTTAACCACATAATCCTTTGTTCAGAGATTCAGACAAATATAACAGGCAATGGAACAAAAAAAAAAGGTAGTGGAATCTCAACCACTAAACGATAGTCAGAGAGCATATTTTGTACTTGACTGCAGAATGTTATTACAATAAATCAGGATCAATGTCCTATGGGATATGATCTCCATTTAAAATATTTTTTTCTGATGGCAGGCCTGCACTATTACACTGAGTGTGTGGCCTTTCTAAGCCATGTTGCTCTGGAGACCTACTGTTGCATAGGCAGAAAAGCAGGAGGAAGGCAAAACTGAGATCAGTGTTACAGTGCAGTTAGATTTGTGAAGATGGATTTATTTTCTTTTTCCAGCAGTTTGAGTCCACTCCTTTAGGATTTAGTAACTTTTATTCCACTCTTACCACTTATTAAATGGTTCTTTCCTCTGATCTATTTTAGGACATATTCATAGGACAAATTCATTCCTTAGGCAGCTCCATTCATTTTAGGGGAGAAAAATCACAAGTGAGCTGCTCTCATGAAAATTTGTTTAACATCACCGATCAAAGCTGAAGTGTTTTCACACTTAAAGATGCTATTACCTTTGAAAAAGTATTCTGAATGCATAGAAGAACCATAATATACTTGGAATAGGAAAAACATAAAAGTAACATGTGCTTGCATTCTTTCCAATGACCTATATTCTTTACTTTTTACTTATGTGGCATCACTTTTCAGGACTAGTCCTGCAGCTTGTACCTGTGGTACCCATGAATCAGGGTAAAAGAAGATTTTTACTCTGGATGAGATTGGGTGCAGGAATGTCCACAAATATTTCTCTTCAGTCAACAGGCAAACTGTCCCATAGCACCTCTTGCCAGCTGCAGAAATGGAAGAAGCTGGCCCCCAGGACCATGAATTCATTTTGTAAATGAAATGTCATGCTGCATTTGTGAAATTGGAAATATTGTATAGTGAAGATCTAAAGAAGATATTGGGAAGTCTTCTTGTTAATCTAATAAAAGTCTCATTCATTTCAGTGAGGATGTTTATTGAATCTCTGCAGGCATTCAAAACCCATCTGGACATGTTCCTGAGTGATCTACTGTAGGTGACCTTGCTCTAACAGGGAGGTTGGACTAGATGATCTTCAGAGGTCCCTTCCAACACTGACCACTCTGACTCTGTCACTTTGGGAATACTACCTGATGATTTTTGCCACTTGTAATTGAGGCTGACAAGCTTCTTTGATATGCAGATCCCTTTATCAGCATTTTTTATCAGAATGATGTTTTTATCAGAATGTTTTTTATCAGAATGTTTTACTGCATGGTTTCTTGTGTGCCTGTTAACTTACATTTTGCATGTTTTTTCCTATTCCTTTTACTCCTTCTTGCTGGAGACATTTTTTCTTTTTTTAAAATTATTATTATTTATTTGTCAAATAATCATATAAAGATTTGTGTTGGAAGGACCTTTAGAGATAATCTAGTTCCAACCCTCTGCTGTAAAACCTCCCAATTGTTTTTTAATGATAATATTTAGGACATAATGTCCAAACTAGAGGCCAGAAACATAGAATATGATACAATGTAAACATCTTGCTCTTCTGTATTTTGATTTTTTTTACTGCAGTTTTTCTAAAGAGATATGAACTGTCATGTTTCTACACTAGCTTCTTATCATTAAAGCCATGTATATGAAACTGTCATATGAACTAGTTACAGAAAAATGAGCCCTTTCATGACTCCCCTTTACTGTTCCCTCTCCTGTTGTTGCTGCTTTTTTTTTTTTTTTTTTTTTTTTTTTTACATGCTGGAAGAAGCTGTAATAATTTGAAACATATTTGAATAGGATATTCTGATTGTTCTGAAATTCTGCTATAAGCAAAACACTTACCAAAATTATTAAAAAAGAAAGTATCTGATGTTCACTGATGGATGTTGTGAAAACTCATTTAAGCTTTCCAGTTTGCTTTTTTTCCTATCTCTTACAGAATTTTGATCAGCTAATAACAAAGATTGAGCTCAGAGTTATTTATTTGGTTTTCTGAGATTGATTGCCCTTTGTTTAAAAAGGAATCTTAAGTGTTAGAATGCATACCTACAATGTGTTCTCAGTCTGTTCACACATAACAGTGTGTATCTCCTGGAGAAATGTAAATGACAGAACCTCTGTTTCAGTGAAGTAATTACTGTTTCCACAGAGACTGGTAAATGTAAAACTCTGTACAAATGATACTAGTTATTGCTACTATTATTTGCTCCCAAAGCGCTCTTCAGTTGTCTGATCATATGGTAATGGTCTGCAGGAGAGAAACTAGTACTACCTATTCAGATTAAGAAGCAAAAATTCCTTTTGCCTCTTTATTGACTATGCTTAAATTCAGACATGCAATATAAGATATTGCTTGTTGCTTATGTGTTGACTAAAGGGAAAGATGTGAAGCAACATGGGCGGAATTAAGTTTCTACTTCCTGCCTTATATAATCGAGCTTTGATCAGTAAATCCCTGTCTTCACATTAAAAGAGAAAAACAATTAGCGTCTCAGTGAAGTAGCTCCTCTTGCATTTCATCTGCTACTTAGATTGTTCATTAACTTTTCTTAAGAAATTTTGATTTGTTGTTACAAAAAAAAATGTGAGCTTTGGTCAATGTCCTTTATTTTTTCTCCTGTATTCTGTACAATTTATAGCTAGTTTGATCATTTAATAACTTGTTCAAATTACTTATCTAGTGGTAAGTGGAAATGCAGATACATAATATTCTTCAGGACTATATTTCTACTGTAGTGATGGAAACAAATTATTCCTCTCAGACCTGGTTAATAAGGTGCAAATCTTTATTAAAAATAACTGTTTGTAACTGGGTATCAAAAGGCTTTCCCTGGCTCTGCTCTTATGTTGTTACCTCTAATTTTGTGACATTCATCTCAGAGATGCATGACCCTTTCCATAGCATCATAAAATCATTTATGTTGGAAGAGATCCTTAAGATCATTAAGTCCAACTGTAAAACTAACACTGCCAAGTCCACCACTAACCATGTCCCTAATTTTAATTTTTTTTTTGTCCCATTACTATTCTATGAAAGGCATCTATTCTAGGACTGTTGTCACTGACTTATGCCCTACCGTCATGTGCACACAACTATGAACTCAAAGCTGCCATTAAACTTGCAGTTCTACGGAAGTAAAACTAGCAACATTTTTATCATAAAATATGTCTAATGTTTTCAACTTCAACATCATCTGTGAGTTCATATTTTAAGTGCCTTGCCAGAGAAAGTATTGCAGTATCTTTATATTGGTAGCACTGGCAACCTCTATCCTTTTAATAATAAAGACGGTTAAAGTTGGGTGTGACAACTGCTATAGAAATTCTGTAAAATGCAATCAGATTTGACACAAAACTCTATTGCCTTACTGTGGAAAATGGAACTATAGATATGATGGTTTCAGCATGATCGTGACATGAAGCTTTATACCTTTATCTCACCCCAAATAAAAAGCTGTCAAATATTTTCCTGTGTCTGGATGAGTCTCCGACACAGATGAGAGCAAGCTGGCTAAGTCTCATACAATTCAGACTTAAATGATTATTGTGGGATGTGGAAAGCAACAGGAGGCTTTGGATGAGGTTATATCATCTCCTCTGCTTTGAGTGTATGTGCCTGGTTTTTGTTCGTAAAGTTCTCAACATGGGGATCTGATTAGATTTGCAGTTGCTTCTAGATGATCAAACAGTACAATAGTACTAAGCCTTCTTGCTCCACCTGCATCTGGTTAAGAGCTCGTGTGATTTCCTCTCTGAACAGAGTCCTCCTCTGGTGACTTATAATTTTATTACCTTCATAGAGAAGTGGAGCAAAAAAATAGGACGACACCTTAAATTCATGCTGAGGATATAAGTGATAGAATACAGCTGCCCACTTGATAGAAGGGAACAATTTATAGTGAATAGAGTGATGTTTGCATGTAGGGATACATACTGATAGCCATTTGACTTCTTTGTGGAATTCTGATCTCCATTTTGACTCAAAAAAAGGTCTAGATAACCAGGTCATGATCCACATGGGACACATTGTCTCACAGTTCAATATGCAACCAAATGAAAGACAGAAGTATAGTCTGGAGTTCAAGTATATCCTCTCTGGATTGCCCCTAAATAATCTCACTTTGCTCTGTTCAGTTTTGAAATAGTAAGATTTGCAATATATAACTATAATCTAATGCATTTGTACTGATTTTGTCTGGGATAGAGTTGTTTTGTTTCTTTTTCCCCGAGCTCATAGGGTACTGGTTTGGATTTGAGATAAACAGCATTGGTAACACAGGGATGATTTAGCTGTTGCTGAGCATTGTTTGCTCAGTGTCAAGATCTTTTCTTCTCCTCATAATCCCCCCAACCAGCAAGCAGTCTGGGAGTGCACAAGATGTTGGGAGGGGACACAGCTAAGACAGCTGACTCCAGCTGACCAAAGGGATATCCCACACTGTGTGATATTGTTTTCACCAACAAAAGCTGTGTGGAAGAGGAAGGAGGGGTGATTTTCAAAATTATGGTGTTTGTTTTACCAAGTAACTGTTCTGCATGATTGATCCCTGCTTTCCTGGAGATGGCTGAACACTTGCCTGTTGACGGGAATTAGGGAAGGAATTCCTTGTTTTGGTTTGCTTTGTGTGCAGCTTTTGCTTTACCTGTTAAACTATCTTTATCTTAACCCAGGAGTTTTCTCACTTTCACCCTTTCATTTTTCTTCCCATTTCATTGTGGAGGAGTGAGTGAGCAGCTCTGTGGGGCTGAGCTGGCTGGAGTTGAATTATGACAGGACTCTATGTATGACGGTAGATGTGTCACTTTTTGGTGTCTTAAATATATTCACACTGTGGGTTTTTTTAACTGGTAGTACCTATGTACAACTTGAAAAGTATTAACAGTAAATTTAGCAGAATAAAATAAAGTCACTTGTTTTGTCATTTCATTTGCTTTTAGCTCTGAGTAAAACGATGTTAAGCATCCACCGTATTAATATCTTACTTTAGTTCACTTTGTGTTTAAGACTTGTTTAGTACTGGAAAATGATAGATTTCTTGATAATGCCTACACATCTGATATCAACAAATCAATCTAGCGTTTAGTCAGGAGAACTAGGGGTTGCAAAGACAGAGAGATAGGTGCATCAAACAGTCCAAAACACTGCCAAATTTAGCCAAATCTTGCCCCTAACATTGTGTATTTTACATTACGTTATATAATTACAGGCTTCAGAAAACAGATTATTCTTAAAGTATTTTATTAAATTCAGAAGTGTGCCTTAGGAGAGTTCCCTAAATTTTTGTATACAGAATAGTTATTCTTTCATACTTGTTCTCTGCACTCACTGTTTGTTTGTTTTGTTTTGTTTTGTTTTGTTTTGTTTTGTTTTGTTTTATTACTACAGAGTTGCCTAGTCTTAAGTAATATGTCTACTTTTGTGCAGTCTAAAGTCCAGTGACTTGTATGCCACAACGGACTGTGGTTTTGAATCACCTTTGGCTAAGGGTTAGCTAAAATATAAACCTTAGATTTTCCCCTATAGTGTTTTAATTATTTTGTCTGCATCCTAGGTAAACTATGGATATCTCTACTGCTTTATCCATTTCTAAAATACGAAACCTGTTCTAACTGCAGTTTTGGAGCATCCCAGTACCTGTAGCTTGCTGGATAGCCATCAGATTGTGTTGCCTTTGGAAGTTATGTTAATCCAAATTACACTCAGTAGTCCTAAACTTCATCTACATGAAACGTCTGGGCTCATTCACATTACAGAATTTCTAATTATCTTCTTTCTGTGATATGTCTGTCTAGCATAGCTGCAGAGCAGAAATTAGTGATCTCCATAATTCCTTCCTCAGTAGATCGATACCAGTCAAAAACATCCCATCCCTAGTATCTTATTACCAGAAGCAAGTTTCCTTCATAGACTTGTGGAATAGCTATACTTTCCTATGAAAAAGGTCAATCAGATTATTTTAGGGAGCATAAGTTTCAAATGAACTGAAGCAAGATTGTCTACACACTTGAGCTACCTCAGATGTGTAACCAGCTGCCTGGCTACACAGACATTATGGATTCTTCCACACTAAATTACAGTACCAAGCACAAAATTTAGTTCTTGACAATAGCCAGTGGATTTGTGACCTCCCTGGAATAGCTGGAGCTGTAAACCATTGGAAGGATAAATGATGCATAACTGTTGTTTCCTCATCTGTGACAGATGCAGTAATAGCCCGGGCATATTTTTCAGGTAATTTAAGTGAAAAATTTGGCCATTCTTCTTATCACAGAAGTCTTGCATTTTGGACTTCTGTGCTAGAAGTAGCATGTACAGTCTGCTTCTAAAAAACTTTATAAAAAATATAATATCTGTAGTGGATATAACAAAAAGTCTAACATCCTTATTTCGTTTCATGTTTATATTAAGACCATTCCTATTTTCTTGTTTAATTAGCATGTTATGGGTATCAATTATATTAGATAATGAGACTAAAATTCCTAAAGAAATTTCTCTAGGAGAAAATTGCACAGTGTAAAAACAAAGGACAGGTAAAATTTAGTTTACTTCAAATGACTGTTGACATTAAAGACTGTTACATAGGGCCACTTTTACATGCAAGAAATACCAACAGGAACTTTTGGAGTGTAACCCTGTGACATTTTCCCTCCCTTGGCTGTATATAGAGTCTAGCTTGGATGGTGATGTTTACAACACAGCCAAAGGGATCCTACCTAGCAATATTTGAAAATTATTACACATTTTAAAATTTAGGGGATTTTTTTTCTGTAAATCAGCCTATTCCAACCAAGCCAAATGTTTCAACATACATTTTTACATATTTTTTTTCAATATACATTTTTATTTGTAACTTTCAAAAAGAGGAAAAGTAAACTTATCATAAGAAACTCTACCTAATAGTAAATAATGCTGCAGTACTAGAAATACTATAGTAGCATGACCTGCTACTGTCTGTATTAAGGTAAAGCCTATGACCCTTTTCTGCTATGAGGTGTGAAGTAGAGCAAAAGTATTTGCTGGTCCCAGTTCAGATTACAGTCTAAGTACTAAATGTAGGATGTAAACAGAGCACTGCAAAGAAATCAGGAGACAAATATTGCTTAGCAATATAGGCTACGTTTTAGTGCACCAGTTGCTATGGGGCTTTGGTTTCTTTTATGCATCATGGCCAATAACAGTTTTAGGAAGAGAATTGATGGTGGATTACAAGATAGCTCTAGGGGGCTTTTAAAGGAGATCCTCCCAGGCAAAAGAGGCAGTATGAGAGTAAGCCTGAAATTGTTTGCTGCAAGTTGTAACAAGAGTGATGAAGGCAGGCAGGCTGGGGTTCATAGAAAACAGAAGTGTATGTATATAGCATGAGGATTGGCCATCAGGGTACCTGTTAATAAAGACAAATAGTGTATATTTAATGAGATAGAAAAACTAGTGGAAGGACATAAAGAGTGGAGAAGTAAGATAGGAAAATTTTCCTTACAGTAGCATTCTGAATAAATTCAGCTGATGTGTAAGATCATCCCTCACAGCTGAAAAGTAAGAGCTTCCAATAAGCAAGATATGAGATGATGAGGATCTAGGGAGAGATTTAACTGTACAGAATATGGTATCCTATAGCTATTATGCAGAATGAATCAACAAAAATTAGATGTAGCGGGGCTGTTAGGCTCTGGAGGGTAGGCTGAGTCAAAGATGATGCCTATGTTATGGTCCTTGCTCTTATATTGAGCCTGGTAAGTTCTTTAACATTAAATTTGTGGTTCAACATAATGTTTACAGTAATACCATAAGAATATTTCAGTAGAATAAGAAAAGGACAAATATCTTTTTCAAAGTAGAAAGGGAAAATTGCCTACAAGTGTGGAGGAAGTAAGGGAAAAACCTGCTAAAATAATATGTACTTCGAGCAACATATATTCTCAGGTTCCATTGTTTGTGACAACAGAGTTCTGGCACAACCTAGGTAAAGGAACAACACGAACAGTAATACAACCTCACAAGTTCAGCTCAGCAGTACAGGGCCCTATTGGAGATCTTTGCTCTCTGTCAAGTTCACTTCCAGGAATGTTTATTAACTCAGAAACAGTGCTGAGAATATGCCTACCCATTCCAAGCTGTGAAGCAGCTTGCCTATTGCCAAGCATTGTTTCATCTGGGTTAATGAGTCTCCTAGATTCTCAAAAATGCAATAACATCATACGGAAACTTCTGTGCTTGCTTTTTGCACAGTTTGGAAGTGCCTATGCCATAATGTGGTCAAGATACATTGCTTTACTGGAAGGCTAAGTGAAAATTTTCATGTGTGAGAGCAAGACAATTTTAACTGTGGACCAAATCAAATACAATTATTTTTAGATATGATCAATCTGCCTCTTTTTTATTTTATTTTTTTTTCCCCTTCTTTTTGTTTTTCCTCCCTAATTCTTTCACATCATGTTTTTTTCGTGGTTTTTTTTTTTGTGTTTTGTTTTGTTCTACTTTGTTTTGTTGTTTTGTTTTTTCTTTTTTCTTTTTATTAACTGTGAAGGTTCTTTTTTATTTTTATGTTAACTGTGCCTCTAGTTTCTCATTCATTTGGGTTATTGTGCTAACATGTGTCTTCATTCTTGGAGCCATGAATCCAGTTTCTCAGAGTGCAGAAATGAAAAAGGAATCTTTGTTTGATAAAAATCTAGCAGTGTCTACACCTACCTTTCAGACTGCAAAATTGTAAAACTCGGTTGTTTAGGATTACATCTCCCATTATCCCTTAATATGACACTAAGTAACCTCAGTGTTACTAGGAGATAAAATATCTTGGTAGAACATTCATAAATATGTTATCTATTTATTCATAAAACTTTTTTAGAGAGTAAATACCTAGCTGTAACTCTGAAAGAATAAGTCCATAGCATGTACCAGGTACAGCTCCATGGTCAAAAGGAGATTTTGAGTCAATAAGGGAATTCTCATCAGTAGATACCATTTGATGGGCATGTGACTTCAACCTTACATACCCTTTTTTCAGCAAAAACCCAAAACCAAGACAAACCCCGCAACCAAGCAATAAAAAGCATAAAACATAATACTTAATACACTTACTGATTTGATTTACTCACTTTGACTGGTCAAGAGCACAGTTCTGTTTGCACAATATAATTCTACATACTTCTTGATTTGGTTTTATATCAAATTATTTTCCTATCGCTTTGTATTAGAAACCAGATTAAAAGGGCTCACATATTTAAAAAAAAAAAAAAAAAAAAAAGTTTGGAATAAATTCAACCAAACATAGTAAAATGGTCATTAAAATAAAAATTCTTCCAGATACATTAGGACCAGTATGTATTGGTTCACATTGTCTATTCACTGCTTATTTAAAATATTCTCACAATGCTGCTTGTACTTGCTCCTGAAAATAATGAACTGTTACATGCGTTTTACACATTGGCCCTCCCATGAGTGCTTTTAGCAAGCTCTACCTTTTGAGTAGCCTGTACAGCTTTAATGGAGATTGAGGCAGTGTAGAGAGAAAAAAGCTGCAGAAAAAGGTTACAAGTTAGAAAAAAAGGCTGTGATTAACTAGCTTGACATTCACTACCACTTTGGTACAAGGTGGGAAAAAAATGCTTGCTGTGAAATAGCTGCAGCATTTAGAATTGTTTGCATTTGATGTAAGCTGCAAATAAATATTTATCCATCTTCAGCCTTTGTTTTTATCTATGATTTTTAGAAGTAGTACTACAATGCCAAATATAATTCATAACAATTGACTAATAATTTAAACAGACAATTCGCATTGTTCTAAATTGCTTTGAGCTGGGAAGATTTCCTTCAGCATTTTGCAACCTATTTTTTACTCATCCAAGTCTATATTCACTCAGAATAAACTTTATGAAGGATAACATCCGATTTTTACAAACTGTGGCTAGACAAAATGAGTTATTGATTAATGCAATTCACAAAAGAAATCATACAGTTAAATAGTATGTTATCTGTTGTCGTATAAACTAATGAGAAGGCTGTGATTTAAGTCACGTGATTTAAATAAATTGACATCTAACCTCAGGCTGTAGGGAGGAACTAATGCCTACTGTTGTGAATCCAAATTTGCAAACTTAATTAGCCACATTTAACAGCAAACAGTGGAACAAACTCTCACTGAAATGAAGTCTTTGACTAATTTTTATCAGGAAATTTTAAGAGATATTAAAATCTTTCATTCCTGAGAATGTTCATTCACCACTGAACGCCACATTGCTATATTTCTCTCATCTCATCTGATTAATACTGGAAATATTAACAGAAAGAAGAGTTAAAACTGGCCTTTCTCTTACCCTGAATATGTTCCTGTAATTATAAATAATTTCTCACTTTCTGCTCTTCTCTCTATCTGTGCAATGAATATTTACAGATTCAGTACTTATGCTTATACACCCCTTCCAAATTTAAAATTATTTCCATAGGACGTATGAGCATTCTGTAAATTACACTATCCCTCTTACCAGATGTACTCCCTGCCACTTGAAGTGTTATCCTTTCTCTTATTCTTGCTTGGCAAAGAAATTACTTCTTTGAAAACCTGAAAATACCTATTTTTTCATCCAGTGGTGGGTTTACCTTGGCAAGCAAAGAAATATCAAACAGTTGCTCACTTGCTCCCCTCTATCCTCACCCCCAGCAGTACAAAAGAGAGAGCAGAAAGAGCATAAGTAAGAAAACTCATGGGTCAAGATCAAGGCAGTTTAAAAAGTGGAGGCAAGAGAAAGGAACAAAGAAACAAATGTGAAGGCAATCACTCACCGCCTCCCCTATATTCACACATTCATGTATTTCCTTTCCTTTTGCCTGCCCTTTCCTTTTTATTCTCTCCTTTCTCCCTTTCTCTTTACTTTTCCCTCTTTCAATTTCTTTCACTTGCCTTCCCTTCCCTTCTCATCACACTTGT
The DNA here is from genome assembly GCF_000747805.2 of Chaetura pelagica. Classification (NCBI taxonomy): domain Eukaryota; kingdom Metazoa; phylum Chordata; class Aves; order Apodiformes; family Apodidae; genus Chaetura; species Chaetura pelagica. Next base: position 8,976,135 of record NW_009953295.1, on the reverse strand, counting down.
AGGTTAGGACAAGTGATACGGGACACACTATGCACAGCTGGCAATGAGTTATTTCTACCAGCACAGTTGCTGCAGAACCTTTACCAAGTTCAGGAGCAGTAGAAAATTTGTCTGTGGGTGGCTAGATGTGTTGTGGGAATGTTCTTTTTTGTTTTTCTTTTTTTTTTTCACTATGCCCTCTCTCTCTCTTGGGAGATAACATGAAGCAAGCACTGGGGAGATGGGTCATAACAGTATATTAAAATTTTCACTTTTTCTGTCTACCATGAAAGGGTAATCCTTCGGGAGCTATAAAATAATCATAAAAACACCATTCTGAAGAACTGAATCTCAGTGCTTAACACTGTTTTTTTTTTTTAAAAATGGCATTTCACCTATCATTTCTGTTCAGCTCAAAGCCATTCCTGAGGTAAAACAAACGGTGATCCTGATGAACACTGACATTTGCTAACAGTATTAAGTAGCAAAACAAAGACTGAGAAGACAATAGACCCAACAGGAGAGTACCCACAGATTAGAAGAGAAAGAATACCAACAGCTCTTAATTGTCAATGCAACCTAATAATCCTGAATTAAAAAAATAAAAGTAAAACTTGGTTTATTATTATTTTCTTTTGAAGTTATCAGCCCTGGCCAAAAAAAGACCCAGAAGAAAAGTGGCAGAAGGAGCTCAGGAACTGTAAGACCAAGCTAAGAATACAAGACCAAGGGGAAGAGAACAACAGCCAGAATGACAGCTCAGTTTTAGAAGTTCTACTTATTATGTTACAGCTTTAAACCCTGGACTATGTTGTAAAAGCAATCACAAATAAAAATAATAAACATGATAAAAATTAAATAGTATACATAATTCTAAATATTAAATGATATATTACATATTAGGTTACATATAATATTATATAACACATAATGTATAATCTATATTAATACATCAATATACAATGTATAATAGTTATTGATATAGAATAGATAAACTTATATATATAAGTAATATGTATTATGTATTATTTATATAAAATATAAATATTAAATAGTTAAAAAATTAATTTGAAAAGAAAAGAAAGCAGAATAAAAAAAATAATTACTTTTCAATTAAAGCATGTGGGAGAAAGGGTACAAATGAAGAAGAAACAATAGACATAAAGAAACAATTGAAGTGTAATTTTAAGCGTGAAGAAGTATGTGTTTGGAATGGCAAGAAAAAAACAACTGGAAAGATAAAGGGCCAATTGCCCCAGAACTTGAAGTCCCCAGCTCCTTCCACTACCAGTGGAGAGAAAGGGTGTCACTGAGTTAGGCAGATCACTTGCTGAGCCTGCTGCTGCTAACATGAGATGGCAGGTACTTCTCTTTGTTGACTGTTGGAAGATGATGATTAATGAATACCTTGGAGTATGGAAAAGTGATGCATAGCCTGTTAACCATAGCCAATGAATGGTATGAGAGCCAATTTGTCTCTTGGCTTCAGCAGTCCTGGTCACACAGGAGACACACTGGTATGGTATGAGTGCCATAATTTGTGTAGGAAAAAGAAGATAATGATTTTTCAACATGTCATTTCAAAACATGCTTTCTTAATTATTCAGAGTAAAATATTCATGGAAGAAGTAATAAAACCTCCTTTTACATAATATGTAAGCCATCATGCATGATTAGTTGAAAGACTTACATCAGCTGTGTTCATGTGAGCTTTTTATTGAATGTACTCTGAATGTAGATGTTAAGGGGTAATTATTTAATTAAGAATATTACTGATCTTTTGTAGTGGAAGATAAAAGGGCACTTCTAGTCTAATGATCTTGAGTATTTTCAAAAGCAGTATATTATGCTGACTGTTCCATGATTCTAACTTTCTGATCAGTCAAACTTAACAGTCAATTACATTTAATCAGATGGTACTAGTACAGTATGTTCTTTTCTTTTGTCTTTAATCTTTTGTCTTTTTAAAAAAAATCTTTTCTTCCTAGTAGGAAGAGGAAGCAATTGTCTAGTTGCTACTGTATCCTCATTAGCATTGGATTGGGATCCCAGTGTTCTCTTGTAATAATTTAAAACTAAGCCTTCAGGATTCAGCGCATTACATACTGGACTTCATAAGGATTCATGTGCATATGCCTAACAGCCTGATTTCTTTGTGAAAAAGGATGAACTGCTTGAAGCAAAGCACAAGTCCCTCTTACAGTAATGTTTCTCTACATCTTCTTCACCTCATGCCCTGGTTATTTGCTACTGAAAAAAACAACTGTGCTTCATATCAAGCATTTTTATGTAATTAGTGATGCTCATCACTTCACTATACCATATAATTTGCAATGCTGGCTGAAATATGTGCTTATATAAGCAGGGCCCACATAAAATGATTAGAGGTATTCACACTCTCAAATTCTGCTAAGACATTCAAGAACACAGTTCATACAAATGAAAAGAGTATGAATTGCTGTAGAAGGATTATTATTTTAAAAATGTACCTTATTTATGCATTCTGGTTGCCGAGCTGTAAGAGATTTATCATTACTTTGCAATTTGTACCTCACCCTCAGCATTGCAATCACAAGGTTTATTTGATTTCAAGTTCCAGTGGAAATACTATAATTTCCACCACATAAGGAAGTCTTTCATGTGTAGAAGGTCTTTCCCCTCCACCACCACCATAAGTTCATATATTGTGAATGTTGATTTTGTCTAATATTTTCTGTTGTTAAATGCTTGTCCATTTTGGGAAATCAGTAGAAGTAATTTGGGTTTAGTAAACCATAGCCTTTTTCATGTTGTTTTGCTTCCTTTCTCACAGCTAAAGAGTAGTAGTGCATATGTCATAATAGAGTGGGGAGAGCTTGAAGAACCGTGCCATTAAACAGTGCATTAAGCAAAAGCTCTTCAGACAGTCCATTCTGAGGAGAGGTCTGCTCCATACAAACAAAGCTCTTGAGATGCACTTTACTGTATTCTTGCCATTCAGGAAAGCACTGTTACCCTGTGTCTGTGACTCTGCACAATATTTCAATTGGTTCCATTTCACTGGTTTTACAGAGAACAATAAAAGAGGCCTCTTGTTCCTGGCCATCCAGCATGAGAATACACCATGCTGAACCTCTATCATCAAGCATTTAAAAGACTCATAAAATATTTTATGCATTCATACTTTTTAGAAGTTCTAGACAAACAGTCTTGTTCCATGAAACCAAAATTATTTTTTTAATTACAGTAGTACTGGTCATTTATTACAAACTTAAACAAAGACTCAAGAGTTTTTAGGAGTTATTGCACTTAAGGTTCCTTATAAAACAGCGGGAGAAAATCTCAGTGGTATTTTCTTAAAGTTGTCTGCATTGCAAGTATGAGCAGCTGCTTTCTGACTAACATGAGAAATACAGAAAACAAGACCCTTGATCGCTTTTCAAGGAAAAGTCTCTCAATAGTATGGAAAAAGTGCTGTGATCTAGTGTTAAGCACACTTACTGCTTTCAGCTGTAATTGAAAAAGAAAATTATTCTCATGAATGTGATGCAAAATCATACAATAAAAAGTTTTATTTTATAATTCCAGTGCTTTTCAGATGTCCTAATGTTCATAAGGCTGAAAATTACCAGATGAAGCATCCAGTTTGTAGAGAAATCCAAAGGAAAAGCTCAGATGATGAGGCCTGGCTTTGGTACCCAAAATGTCCTGAGCGCAATGTTGGGTGGGGCTGGACAACCGTGCATTTGCAGTCTGGGGTGATGGGGCAACACTGACCTCTGCAGTGCTGGCTGACTTGCTTCCTCCCACAACCGGAGGCTGAGCTTTTTCAGCAGTCTTCATGACATAAGCGTGGTGCACTCCCAGCATGGGGAGACATTAAACTGCTTAAAAGCCACATGCTGCTCAAAAAACATATGCTGACCATCTCGCTTCAATGATAATCCATATTTATCTTCAGATGTAGTATATTCAGGCAGGAGAAAGGCTCTATGTCTTGTTTTGGGTTTATAGATTTTTCTGCTTTTAATAAACACAGGAAGTATGTTTTTAAGAGCAAATACTCCTTTAAAAAATAATTTTTAAAAAATTAAGAAAGAAAGGAAGAATGAGAAAAACAAGAAAACAACATGTGCAGTGGCATCCTCTTTCCTCCCAGTATTACCTCTCTAAACTACTAGGTGTTTGAACAGGTTGCCGTGGCTGTGCCAGTTTATTTTTTTCAGTCATTAGTACTATTATCAGTGCTTCTAGATTATGGTATATGAATATCAAATATACTCTCTAGTTTCATGTAATTACATGGTAACTATTACACTGTTAAAGAATACATAATTATTATTTGGCTCTCAGCAAAGGTGCAGGCTGGGCTGTTCTTACTGAGGTCTGCTACATGCAGCAGCTGGCTGCCTGAACTTGCCATAATTATTGAGTTGAAACAATTTTTTGAACGTGCCATAATTATCCAGCTGAAATCATTTATTTATTTATTTATTTATAATTAAACCTGTGTGGGTATTAGCAATGAGGAAATCGCAGCTTTTAAGGAGTTTAGTTTGAATGCCAATTCAAAATACCCACAGTAAATCTAAGCTTATTTTGCAGAGATCTTCTTTTTTAAATCACTTGAGATCTTGAGCTGCTCTGTAAAAATTCTGTTCAGACTTATCTCTGTAAGTCCAGTCACACTGAGACTGTGTCAGTGTACTGAGTTCTTGTCCAGTGACAGGACTGAGGGAGGTATGAGATAAGAGGAAGTATATTGTTTGAGCATCTGGACTGCATTTTGACCTTAATTTTGCTCTGCCATCACCACCTCCTTAGAGTACAAGGTGGTTAACCTTTTCTCAATTTCAATTAGCCCTAACAAAATGTGACTCTTTACAGATCTGAAAAATGACTGTATTTCTGCTTGCCAAGTAACAGTAGTTAATTAGTACTAATAGGTGCTTATGGTATATGTGTACTTCTTTAAATGGTACCCTTCAGAATGAGAGTTGTGAGCACACATATTACACAATGAGCGCTGTTCTGGACCAGCACTTCTGTAGGACCAAGTCCTACAGGCCCCTCTTGTATGCAACTGGATTACAGTCTGTCATAAAGTCTTTGTTTATATTCAGATTATGCTTTCAGACGCACGGGACTGTTATTTGCCTATTTTTCACAGAACTTGTCTTACCAAGCAGAGAACCAGACAACCTTATGAATCAAGCAATATGCTTAAGCTTATCAGTAGATAAAGATCAAAGGAAGGATTTATTGTTCCAGATTTAGTTGCCTATACCCAGATTAGATAATTAGATATCCTCAACTCTCTTTATAGTCCAGTGAGAAGGAAAAAAAATATTACAGGATATCATTCTTCTCAAAACTAGTTCAGATGAATTATTCTCCAAACATATCAATTTGTTCCTTAACTGTATAGGAAGGGTAGATGGAAAAGGCATTTTCACTGTGATTTGGAATGGCCAAACTTCCGTTGTTAGAATAGATGCATATTCTCTTCCCATGCAGCAGAATCATTACTGATCCTAACTTTGGAAGCACAAAGACGTTGTATACTTGATATGTACTTGTATGTACATGTGTATAATGCACGTATGCAATGCAAAGTAAGGTCAAAACACTATAGTGCCAGTAGCATTACCCAGAGATCTTATGGAACTAGCTAAAATCCTGATCTCTCCTTTTACAGTGGATTTTCTCAGTCTATTGGCCAGACGTCCCACCAATTCAGTTTCCCCTTTTACTTGAAGAGTAATGTTTCAGAGTTTTCTATGCATGTCTACATCTACCTATATGCATAATTTGGTTGATCTCATACAGAAATAACTATACTTAATTAAAAATATATTTTTGCAGTTGTAGTGCAACTGGTTGTATACCATCAGTTAACTTTAATCTTTACATGACAAAGGTTTGCAGTGCCCCTAAACAGGACCATTATCCCCAGTTATGTAGGGAGTATTTTACATAACAATCAACCCATAGCAAGCAAAGGCCACCTTGTAACTTCATTATGCTAAACGGAGTAGCTTCCCAGACACTCATAGCTACTATGGGAATAGATGTTTCCATTTCCAAAGCACAAAGTAATCCTCCACCCATTTAAAAATAAAATAACATGAACATCTCTTTTGACATTGTAGAGCTATAAATAGATGTGTCTTCTTCCATTTTCTTTGCTGTAATTATATTTTCTGCAGTTCTAAATGTATGGAAAAAAAAAGTAATCATATACATGTATTACTTGGTTTCATAAAAAAAGTTTTATTTGTGTAAGCAGTTATGTCTGGTATATTTAATGGATATATTTAGTAGGCCAGAATAAGACTCATCATATTGACATTTCTGACAGATAATTTTGCTTTGGGAAAAGCAAACAAACAAAAAAACCAAGCAAACAATCGCACAACAGTTAGAAAACCCCCGTAGGTGCTATCTCTTATTTTGCCTTGCCCCACTAAAGGGACTTTTCATCAATTCTGAGAAAAAAAAAAGACAGACGTTTGTATAGCGTTGTTCGACCCACATACTGTGGAAACTGTTTGCTCTTCTGACTTAGAGAGGATAGTACATCTCTGGAGATGTAAAGATAGTCTCTTCTTCCTGACACAGCTCAGAAAAGCTCCAAGCAGGACTTGAGTTACAGCTGGAAGTAATCAAGGTGGATTGCCGTTTTTTGAATAATTCTGTGAATGCCTGGAGCAGGTCACCTTCCTTTTCTGAGCTCTGAAGTGCTTAGGGCAAGTTGATACTTCTGGATTCAATGAGAGCATGGCAACATAGATGAAAATCTGAGTACTCAGATTAGACTTCCTTAGAGAAAGCTATCATCTTTAACCGATGAAAAAAATAAAACTAAAATGTAAAATGATCCAAGCAGCAGCAGAACAGTTATGGTTGTAAAAGAAAAAACAGTCTTTCTCAGGGAAGGAAGTAGAGTGTGCTGTAATTTAGTCAAGGTCTAATCAAAACCTCTGGAAGGTAGGGACTTAGCACAGGCAATGAGAAATCATGATCTCTCTGCAATGTGCTGTATATACAGTATATAAATCCATGAAAAATGCATGAGGAATGCCTTCTCTAAAGGCTTTGAACTGCATCTGTATCCAACTCCTTCACAAAAGCTAGCCAGTCAGCTTGTCGTCCTGTCTGTCCTGTTCTTCTCATTACGTTGTCTGGTCTGTAAACTAAATTTTCAAAGTCCTGCACAGTGATATGTAAAGACATATATCTAATCTACAGGATATCAGGTACAGACCAGATTCACCAGGGTGCTCTTGCTGCTTTGTGTCATGCTGGCAGCATAAAGCAGCTGCAAAGCCAACCACTGCAGAGAACTTACAGCTGCCTTGCGGTGCTAGAGAGATGTAAAGCAGCTACAGCTCACTGATGAATACATCATATAATCTCCAAATACAATTTACTATCATAAATATAATGGGTTAAATTAATGTTTGCAATAATTCCATGGCCTCAAGAGAAAAAAAATAAAAATGGAAATAGGGATGTTGTTTCTGTCATGACCATTTACACACAGAAATTCTATGGAGACTGTCAAATAAAAAATACCATATAGCATAGTCAGTATCCTAGAGATTTTAGGTCTGCACTGAGATTCACAAATGAAATGAGAATAATTTTGATTTAAATTAAGAATTGTGCAGAATAAAGTTAAAAAGGGAAAGGAGAGGTAGTTCTAATATTCTAGCATATACAAATACATTTTAAGTTTTGAAAAGCTTTCCTTTGGAATTACACTTTTTGTATTGTAGTTAATATCAAAACCAAAACCAAACAAAACAAAGCATGACTTGCAATGAAAAAAAATACAGGAAATATTTTGAAAGCTCATGAAATGACATTTCTATTGTATCACAATCTGTCTTATTTACCAGTCAGCGCTGTATATTAATGTTCTCTTTCATTCTCACTGAATTTTAGGCAATAATTTAGATTACAATTTTTGAAAATAGTTTTTTGGCACTTCTTATGAGTAAACTTTCTCATAAATTTGTGCCCTCATAGAAGATGGTACCTCATGACTAGATTAAGATTTTACACCATTAATTCAGAAGGTCTTGGTCCAGAATTTGAGAGTATTGTTCTTCATACCTTATTTCTCATTAAGTATTAAAATATTTTAGTATTTACATCTATTTTTTATATATAATTTTGTGATGATAACTAGGACTTCCAGCTCTTAATCCTTCTTGTGGCACATTCGGACTACTTACTACAAACTTTCAGCATAAACCTGCTTTCACTTTTGCCCTCCTTTACACTTTGCCCTTTACTAAAAACTGGACCAGAAAAAGAAATTAGGTACATTCTTAGAAATGTCCTGGTGGAGGATCTAGAAGTGCAGAAGTTTCATTGCCCACAGTGGGTTCCCAGGTTGGTCAGAGCAACTCCAGTTGAGTTGTGGAGAGGTGTCCAGTCTGAAGGATCTGGGAAGCCACCAGAACGCCTTATTTCTTTGCAACCTATGAAGCCAGGCTATACATTAATGGAAATTAGTGGGTGGGCAGAAGTCTCAACCCAGTATGGAGTCAGGATGGCAATATGACATGTCTTTGGATTAAAATCATACAACGTGCTTTAAGATCCCGTAACATGGATGAGGAAATGGTCCTCACCTCAACTAATGTACACTAGCTTCAAGCCTGAAGGTCACACTTAGATAGTGATGTAAAAATACCTCCATAGACCTTCAGATCTCTTTCTGTTCCCTCAGTATACCCCTGTTTCCAAGAGAATTCAGATAGCAGAGAAGTACTGAAATTTAAATTGCTTTGTACACTAGAGCCTCTGGTCAGTGAGGGCATAGAGTCTGGCCCAGGCATACCTACAGCAGCTGTAAGTAAACAAATGTTGCAGTTCTTTTCTCCTCACCCTCCTTGTGTGCTCCTGAGGAGAAGAGATCTGGCTCTCCTCAGTTGAATTTGCCTCTACAAATAAAGCGGAGAGTCATTTTAGCAGTTCATTGACTTTCACTCTAATTTTGGTCTTCTTAAATTTTACAGCACGGGATTATTTTCTTATTCCATATTCTTGGCTTTACATAGGTTTATAATCTTCTGATTAGTCAAAAGAAAGCCATACAGCAGTATTTGGTGGCATTCTGCCAGCTGAAACAAGAAAATTCTTTCATTTTTTTCCCCCAGTAACATGGCAGTCATCTCTAAAATTTCTTGACAAAAGAGTGTTCCAGTTGGTATAATTCTGGATTATACTCAATGTGCCACAGTCTGCCAGCAGAGAAATATGATTCCTGCTATTTTATTAATGTTTTTAAGGGAAAAAAAAAAAATAAAAAAAAAGGGGGGGGGAAGAAAAAAATACAATGGAAGTTGAATGACCATAAGAAAGCAAACAGTGAAGTTGTATTTTAAAACTCGACCATGAAGCGCTACAAAATTTTTGAAAGTAGTTGGATAAATTAATGGACATCTGATCTGCAGCAAGGTGTGTAATTCTGTTGCTGTGTAGAAAATACCTGAGCTAGCTACTTTGAAGTGAGCTGTAGTCCCTTCTCCAGTGTGAGAAGGATTTAGTCTAGTGAGAAAGATACTTCCAAAAAAGTAACAGAAGTTATATGGAGAACTAAATATCACTTCTCCAGAGGAACCACTGTGATGGTCAAAGTATTTTACCTTATAATGATTTTAAACTCCATTGTCCCAAGCTAAGCACATAAATATTTTAAGGATCACACCCATAACATTTGCTTCCAGGTATTTTTTTGTCATTTCTGGATATAAAAAAGTTGAATGTAAAATAATGCATACCTTTACAGATGGATAACCTGTGTAAGTTAATTGTTTTTGTACACCTGGTACATACATCAAAAGTAGTTATCTTGATCAAAGATTTTGCATATTCATTGTCTGACTTACACTGGAGCTTCCTTAAGAACATGGTAATACTAGTGGTTAGGCAACATTAAAAAAATAAGTAATGAAGAAAGACAACTGTTTTATAAAGCTGTTCAAAATGAGGACACAGTCATAGCTTAAATTGTTGAAATAAAGTCGGGCAATATAAAAATAATCCACATTAGCACCCAGCTGTCAGTGATAAAAATGCCTGAATGATCATCCCTAGGCTGAGTTCCATAATGTTAAAATAATTAATACAAAATAACTTAAAACCAAACACAACTGTGCTACACTTATTAGCAGGAGGCCATTGTGTGTATTCTCAGGAGCTGCACTGGATTAGTATTAGTTTATCCATGATGGCTCCAACTGAGATTAAAAAAAAATGTCTCTTTTTTCCCTTGAATTACTTACAAATAAAGGAGTCAGATGCTGTTTTAAAATGTGTTTTAAAGAAGCTAAAGCTAAAATCTCAGGCAATTCAGGCCCATTCAAATGACACTCCATCTAGTACTGTCTGAAGAAGTTTAGAATGTATTTTCAGGATTTATTCAAGTTTTGATATTGCAATCTACCCATGGTCGAGTATTTTATTGTACTTCTAAAATGTTTTAAGAAATGTTGTCCCTAACATTTGCATAGGAGAAATGTGGATGACGGACTTTGTGAACAATTCAGATAACTATTTAATAGAACCTTGAATAGTCCTCATACTTCTAGTGAGTAAACAAGTTTAGAGTTTGGAGAAGGACAAAATTACAACAACAAAAAAAATGAAACTACATTAAAAAGCAATACTATGGAAGAGAATTACTGAAAATATGTCCCAAAGTAACTATTGACAATAATGAAATACAACATTTCTATGAATAAATCTAGCATCACTATATGGTTGACAAACATCACTAAACCAGTAAGTCACGTTATATGTCTTAAAATATTTTGACATTCATGTGTGGTTTTAAATAATGTAGTACTAAATATTTTTAAATCTTCAAAAACAAGATCCTTACTCTTCTTAATTATCTGGCATAATAGCTTTCAACAAGGACAAGTTTTATTATGAAGGGCTGAATAGGTGTAATCTATTATTTATGTGAATAAGTGGAAATGACCGTAGAACTGCTGGAAGCCTAATTTGCTCAGTTTTATTGTGGGTGTCAAGTGGTTATGTAACCCATTAAAGCTGCCACAGTTATACCGTGACCTGCTTCCTGCATCCTACCTGAATTTCTATTTTTTAACCATAACATTAGATTTATTCTTTTTTTCCTACCAAATAATTTTTTATCCCTTTAGTGTGCTGTGTTACCTTACCTGTCACAAGGAATTGGTGAAATTTGATTGTCAGTGGCATACTGCATATGGCCTGAGGCTAAAACACCGAAGTATTGCAGAAACAAGTCTGTTTGATAGAAAAATCCGGAAAATGACAATGCATATATTTGCTTGTATTCATCAGATTACTGTAAATAAACAGTAATGATGAATTACAAAGCCAGTGCATTTCCACAATATGAGGATGGAAAATAGAGTTCAGAAAGCTTTTTGGTTGTTTTGTTGCGTTTTGGTTTTGTTTGGGTTTTTTTTCCTCTTTCTTTTATGAATGGAAGAACACTCATAAACTGCAAGTGCAGAAGCAGAGCTGAATGTAACTGCCTCAGTATTTTTTCAATTCAAGGGACACCCTCAAGGTTAGTAGTGTGAAATGCTGGTAACTCTTACCCATGTTTTCAAAGTTCGTGCTGTGAACAATATAATAGAATCCTTAGGAACAGAATATGTAGGGCACTGAAGTTGTTACTGAAGTATGATGAGTTGCATGAGGGTGTGTTTTTTTATAACAGACTTCAATGGAGTTTTAGACTGGAATATAATAGCTTTGTGCTAGAAGTAGGCATAAAATGGAAGTGTTTTCTGAAAGAGTATTGTACTTGCCATGTTGGCTAATTTGTCACCATTAGCTCATTTTATTGATGGTGAGGATAGACTTTTTTTTCTCCCCTCATCAATTAAGAGTTTGAAAAAATGAGATTGCCAGGTAATCCACTGGGTTAGCACACAACAAAAGGCACATGTACTTGATGTCTTTATAATCTCAAAACGCTAAATTCAAATTTAATCTCTTATTTTATTTTTCAAGGAAGACAATTTTAGTGAAGAATGCACCCAATTACCAATGCAGGCAGGCAATTGGGATCACAAACACAAAATCCATATGAAGCTGGGAGCTTTAAATGGAGCAGCAAGAGCACAGTGTTCTCTCTTTTTTCCAGCTTGGCACTTTACCTAAAAGGTGAGACTAGTAAAGTCAAGCTCTCAGCTCAGGACTTCTAAGTCTGGTTTTATTGGTTTGTTACCTTCCTCTCCATAATAACTTTTTGCATCTTTCTAACTGCAAATTCTTTGTTCAATTCACTGTGGGCATATGCCTGACTGGTAACGCTATTTCCATTTTTCTTTCCTGTGAAACCAGAGTGTAATGGTGGGACTGGGCTTTTAACTCCCTTTCCCAAAGAACAGCCATTTCAATGTGAATGGATACTCCAGCAGTTGCAGTAGCCCCAGGCTATCCTCACAAGCAGGAGCATATCCGCTTCCCCAGGAAAAGTTTGGTTCTGGTGGCAGCAGCTGTATATTTTCAAGCACCCTGTAGACCAGCTGCCTCTTGCTATCTTCCCCTCAGCAGCCCTCCTGCAGTGCCTGGCAGGTTGCTGAGTAGGAAGGTGAGGTGCAAACTGGAATGAGCCAAGGCAAGGCTGCTGTGGCTGCCCATGCCAGATTCCCTCTGCGTGACAAACGGAGTGGTGGCAACTGCAGCCGTCCCCCTCCCTTCTCACCCTTCTGCCAGTCACATCAGATGGTTAAATGGATATGTTCCAATCTTGCTCTTTTTTTCTCTCTCTTCAAACCTGATCCCATGGGTAAAGTTCAGTATGTACTTTCAAGCAAAAGACATTTCCTGTGACAGGAGTTGAGTCTGTAGTACAGGGTCCAGAATAAGCTGTTATTGTTCATTTAATAGGCAGAATAAAATTGAAAGCAGTTTAGTCCTAGATTCACAAAGGTATGTAAATATCTAATACCCGTTTAATTTACTTGAAGTTAGGTGCTTAAGTGCCTTTTGGGGTCTGGATCCTAGTATTTGCTTTCTTCAGAGTATGTGTGATTTGCTGTAATTGCATTACAAGGAAAATGAAGTTTCAAGATCTTTAGACATCAGAATGAGACATTTTGTGGTTGGCTTTGAATGCTGATATGCTATACTAGTGCAAGGACTCTTATTCATATGATTAGGAATTCAGAGGTTTATTTGATATCTTCATAGGCTTAATATACACAATATAATCACAGACATAGTAAACTAAATAAAAACCTCAACTGCCAATTTACTGGTAAGATTTTATTACCATGAAATTGATTAATGTTTACATCTGATGTAAAGTTTTGGTTCTTACTATTAAATTGGCTGTGGATGGTTTAAAGTTCTGATTAGGCCAATGAAAAACTATATTACCTTAGAAATCTTAGTCTTGCCTTAGAAATCTGAAAAGGCAAACATTTATATGATGTGATATGTGAGTTTAATAACTACACAGATCACCTCTGGACAGCTGCAATAAGTTAAACAGGATCAAATAAATGTTATCAGAATGATATCTTTTTATTCAATTGGGTCTTCACATTTTGGAGACAGTTACTTAGTTTTGGATTGTTTCATTATTTCACAAGAGACACCAATTCTTATTGTTAAAAAACTGAAGCTGTTCCAAGTTTTGACTGATTCTGCTGAATTATGTTGCTGCAGAGGTGTCTGGTGTTTTGAACATCAATGCCAATATGGTAAATAAATTTGTAATATGAAATACATTTGAGAACAAGGACTCTACAAAACCAGTTTTATGAGACTGATCCTCCTTCACTTTCTGTGATTAAAGTTGTCATATACCCTTCAATAAAGGAGTGGGAGATAACAGATTCTGTTCTCAGGACATTTTCCCCTCACTCTCATGCCTTGACACCAGTAGTGTTTTCCTCCTCAAATAAGTACAGAAAGCATAAAAATATAATTTCTGATCACATTCTACTAATGAATTGAATAATTTTATTTTCCTCTCTTTCAGAGAGTAATCTACAACAGCCAGTGTTTCAAAATGTGACTTATTAAAGTATACATAGCTACTGTTCTATATTGTTGGAGCTCAGTGAATATATTTGAAGCACATTAAATACCTTAAAATATTCTTTATTTCTGTAAATGCCAAATGCACAGGTTTTTTTGTTTGTTTGTTTGTATGGCTGGTTTGTTTGGTTTAGTTTTATTTTTAATCCAGGACACTGACATGTCAGGCAAGACTGGATAAGGAGTTTCAGCAGCATGAAACATCTTCAATCCCAGGTGATCTGGTCATCTGGCACTGAAAATCTGGAGGCACTGGAAATCAAATTTCCCTTCTAGATGGGTGATAAATAAGCATATAATTAACCTATTCAAGTTTAATTTCAGGTGACTTTAGGAAAAGGCCAATAATTGGATTTGCATGTATTCCAGTCTGCATTTGGCCCGAAGTCAGGCATTTCAATTACTAAACAAATTCAGAACAAAGACTTTTTTTTTTTTTCCTTAAGTAGTCAAAGAAAGATAATACAAAGATGAGATCCTTTCTTTTTTTGTTCCATTCATTTGGCTACTTTAAATTGTTCATGTCCTCATTATTTAATTTGATAGATTAGGTGCATGGATGAATGTGCTGATATTCCTGAATTCAATTTGGAAAGTGGCTAAGTATGATACTTAATAAGCAGTCAGGGTTTAATTTTGCCAGTTATGCTGACAAGAAGGGTATGGTGGGAAGCCAAAAGAGCATGGACGAGAACTACATGAATGTGATTATGAGTTTTCCAGGCCTTTTCTGGGAAAATGTAGTTCCTTGTCCTATCTGTAAATATCAAGCAGTGTCAGATAGTTGGAACGATGCTACAATGCCCTAGTGAGACACAGAAGCCAACACATAGGTTTGAAGTGTTTGGTCAAGGCTTGGAGCAGCCAAATTGTAATTTATATCAGCAAGAAAATATATAGATTAGAAGGCCTTAAATATGCACAATACCAGTAAAAATTGCAGGTGAATTTGTATCATTTTGTGAACCAAAATGGTCACTTATAATTGGTAAGTTTTAAAATATTCCTAAGAATATACAAGTGGCTCATGTTCTATCTCTATCTACAAGCCATAAAAATATTTCATGAACAAGACACTTGAGAATTTCCTACTTTCCTTCCATTCTCTTGGCATTTCCTTGGCATGCTTTGCATTTTCTTTCCTACAGGACTCAGAGAGACCTACAGGATCTAGCACTTTTAGTCAATGCATTCACACAGAGTATCTGCTGCCCTGCTTGCACACCTGTGATCTCTCCTCCAAGAGAACTTTAAGACCAGCCCTATGTTGCACAGACATGACTGTAGAGTTTTTCTGGCCAGAAGGAAAGATAAGCTCAACCAGTATGATGTCCACAGGCATGTGGATATTTTTCACAGTTATAAACCCACTAGCATTTGTTGATCCTAAGCAGTCCACCCTAAATACCTTAGCACATGAGTTGCTTGTAATCAAACAGATCTTTGCAATTCATTGCAATCTATTGAACCCAGAGCAAGACAATACATTGCACTTTATTTCTTTCAGTCTAATAAGTTAAAGCCATGCTATGAAAAAAAAATAATTTATGGAGCTTAAGACTGGCTTCCAATATGGATGCTGATATAAATGTGCATTTGGCATTTACGGAAATAAGGAATATTTAAAATAATTCCGTGTGCTTCAAATATATTCACTGAGCTCCAACAATAGAACAGTAGCTATGTATACTTTAATAAGTCACATCTTGAAACACTGACTGTTGTAGATAATTATGCTCTGAAAGACAGGAAAATAAAGTTATTTAATGTATTAGTTGAATGTGATCAGAAATCATATGTTTATACTTTCTGTATGTATTTGAGAAGGAAAGCACTAGCAGTATCAAGGACATTAATCTGCTTCTCAGTTCTTAAAAATTAGTCTTAAATGTATATCAGGTTTTCTGTTGGAACAAGCTGCTTGCACCCTCATACACCAACACATCATCACTCACAACATGTAAAACATACCCTGAACATCATGCTCATCCTGTGAAACTGCCTTTTTGCCCAAGTGAGGTTCTGCCAAGTATTGAAGCGAGGAAGAGAAGAATAAAAACAACCAACCAACCAAACCAAACAACCAAACCAAACAACCAAACAACAACAACAAAAAGAGGAAAAAAAGGGGGGAATTAGAGTTCAATAAACAAAGAAATAAACAAACCTCACAACAAAAAATATCTGTGTTCTAATGTCACATAACCACTACCAGGTCCAAGAAAAGGCTACAGCCAAGTGCTCTGTTGTGGCCACTGAGCACTGAGGAACATCATTCCTGAGCAGTCACCCTGCACAAGTCACCCTGAACTGTCAAACAGCCAGTAGCTGCAGTCTGTCCTGACATAATGTTATGATGTCTATGGCCCATAGAGTGTCATGATCCCAGGGCTCCCCTTTCCTCTAACCACACTGCTTGGATGGTTACTTGACTACTTTAGTGGGGGAGTTGAACTAGATGATCTCTAGAGGTCCCTTCCAAATCTGACAATTCTGTGACAATTCTGTGCTTCTGTGACTGCTCCAAGACCTTCCCAGCTGTCTCAAACCTATATCTTGGCTTCTGTATTTCACTACACAGGGCATTTCAGTGCCATCTCAGCTATCTGACACTGCTTGATACTTACATATATGTAGCCTGACTAGAGGATTTCTAGAGGTTTCCTCTAACTACAGCTATTCTATCATTTGGAAAAATTGTGATTTTTTCATTAATTTTTTTTTTTCTGTGAAATACTTCAGTTAATGTTCAGGATATTTCAAAATAGAAAACAAAGGAAAGAAGAAATATTTGTTAGATTTATTTTTTTTTCTAAATAATGAAAATAAAATGTTATTACAAATTTAGAGAGGGCATACATTTTTTTAAATGGTACTCACTTTTTTAAAGTGACTGGTGAAACTTAAATAACTCACCCTAAATTTTATAATTTCATTTTTGTTTGAATTTGAATTTTCCTGGAAGAATAAAAATATTATTTATTATCTTCATTATTTGTAAATAATTTAACAACCTAAAGTTTTTTATAGCAAATACAGTGTTCTCAAGTCACACTTACTTGGAGAAGACCTTTTAAAAAACTGTTTTAAAACATTACAATTCATCGCTATTCTCATATTACCCATTGGGGAAAGTATTTAAAGGTAAAATGCTGGCTGCCTAGGCAATAAAGGGAACTGGACATATTTCCTTGCTGATATAATTGTAGGGAGAAGGATTTTAGAATGCAGTGTGTAGGGAGAGTGGATTTATACTGCAGATGGAGGATGTGATGTAGGAATATAGCAGTTATAGCAGTAGGAGGTTTTAAGCCAGTTCCTTGCACAGCTGTTTCTGCATTGGTAAAGCCAAATTTGATTTTAAGGCTCAGCTCCAGCTCAAGAGCTCTACATTATGCTTTTTCTCTCAGGTTAAGACTTGTCTGATTTAAAGAAAGAATGTGGATGAATCTCTGCAGGCAGGATCTTGGCAAGGGTCTCAGACAGACACCATATAGGAAGGAACTAAGGGCCTGTATAAATACAACCTGGCTGTGCAGGACTAGGAGCAGGATTCATGAAAAAAATAATAAAAGATATTTCTTGTTTGTTAATTAAATAAGAAGGAAAAGCAGAAGAGATTTTGTTTTGGTTTGGTTTATTTGTTTGTTTGGGGATTTTTTGTTGGTTTGGTTTGGATTTTTTGTTTGTTTTATTTTCTTTTTTGTTTGGTTTTTTGTTGTTGGCTTGTTTGGATTTTGTGTGCGGCTTTTTGGGGGTTTTTTGTTTGTTGCTTTTTTCAGAAATAAAAGGCTGTAATCTTTGTTTAAAAACTGAGATATTACAATTTGGGATCTTTGCTGCAGTGTTTTATGATGCCCAAACTGCTTGTACCTCGTGCTGTTATTCTTTCATGATGCACTACCTTAACTTCTCAGGGAATGGTTGACTCAGATGAGTGTAGTGGAGCATGAAACGTAGTCTAACTGGGTTCTTCAACCCATAGGGACAAGAGGAAGCATATCGGATTACTGAGCTGACAACTGTTGCTCATTGCACCATCTTCTTGTTTCAGCTTTTGGTAAGGGAATTTTTTAAAAAGAGCATCTCATTTACTGACCAGAATGACCTGACAGATGGTATGTTCAGGTGGTCTCTTCTGAAAGAAACAGGAAAGTACATTTATTTTCTTTATCTTATGATAACTTTTGGAAGGATATCTCAGAGGAATGTCTGGTCTAGCTTATGAGACAATAGTTTTTTGATCCCTTTTGAATCAGATTAAAATAAAAGCAAATGTGGGCAATTTCTCTTTAAGCTTGTTCCAAGAATTTACCATTCCAATGGCTCACTTCTAGTATTAAGCAAGACATATAAACAATTTGATGGATTAATTTCTTTTTAATTAAAATTTAATTATCTGCCATTCTTTTCATTTGTTACAGATGAAAGTACATTTGTAGGTTTTTAAGGTTATTTAAGTACAAAAGTTTGAGGAAAGTGTATGTCCACATAGGCATTAAGACAAAACACTCAAGATACTGGAAAGCAAGATGTAAAAACAGGCAAATAAGCAGTGGTGGCCAGTCTGAGGATGCAAGAATATAAAAGCTGAGTAGGCAGCAAAGACAAAAACGACCAGCAAATAGTCAACACTTTAAGGTGATCACAAGCCATGTAATTCTGATGCTATGTTGTTATGGAAAGGGGTAAAATGCCCATCAGAGAGAGGAAGAGCATTTTTGAACTATAAAAAGAAAGTATTATTTTGGCTGCTGTCTTTGAAATAAAGGATTTGAAAGCAGTACAAGAAAGAACTGGAAAGAACTAAGAATATGGCAGGTGTGGCCATCCTTACTGTTAGATCCTTCCTTTTTTAATCTATTTGTTTTTCCAATCTTGTGGAGGAAAAGCTAACAGATTTTATTAGGGTCTGTATATCCAGAGGAAGAAACAGTCAGACTTCCTTGAAATAAGCATATATTTATACAAAAAGAAATTACTGGGACCTTACTGCCTGATTAACATAACTTAATTATTTTGTAAAATAAGGTAATAAATATTGAAAGATAGGAAACAACAATGTGCATGTTAAGCTGAACAGAATAAGTACTGCTGTACATTTATTATTTTTTTTTGCTATAGCGTAAATACAGTCATGTTCAATAATGGTTTGTGAATACAGTGTGTTGAACATGGGAATGTAGCATAAATATTGCAGTATATTTGTGACCTATTTTCAATTTTTAAAATAAAGGAAGATTTAAGTGACCTGAGGGCTGTGTCACAGACAAAAGGGTTGACAATTAACAATTAAAAAGCAAAAAAAAAAAAAAAAAAAGACAAAAAAAAAAAAAGACTGCTGGCACATATGTCTGATAGAAACTGCATTCTGATCAGCTAGAAAGAAAAAAATGGCTACATCACCTGTCAATTGCAGAAAAGTTGTGAACCAGCTGTGCAGATTCAAACTTTGCAGATATAGTACAGTAATGATAAGAGAATTATAGCAAACAACAATGGAAAAGTCCTAATTTAAAGTATCAAGCACAATTTAGCCATTTATGTCTAAAAGTACTTATTTAAAGTGTAACAGAGTAAAGCTATGATGTTACGTGGCCCAGACCGGGATTATGGACCTTCCTGGATAATTTAGGCATCTTGGGAGTGGGATACCTAAATTAGTATGACAGCAGGCCAGAGCTGATCATTCCTCCTTCCTAATCCAGCAATTGGTTTTAGCACAGCATTGCACAGCAAAGCTATAGCACTCTGTGATCCAGAGTAAGCCTTTTGGTGCCAATTTTTGGTTCTTTGTTGTGTACTGTAATGCACAGAATAAATAGGCCATGAGAGAGGGTGGTTTGGCTAGCAAAGCCAAGTGATGCCTGGGATAGGAAACGGCCACTCACTACAAATACATCCACTGCGTAAACAGCTAGAAATAAAAATAACTTTGTTAGTTAGCAGACAGTAGTGGAGTAGGAAGAAATGCATTTACTGACTGTGGAAAACTGACTCTGGAGACTGGGAGGACATTGCTAACATTGGAGGACTTTGACTTTTGAAACAGCTTCCAGCCAGCATTGATAAAGCAAGATTCACAACTAACTTCTGCAGGAAATTTTCTTTAACTATGCTTGGTTCTGTCCTTTAAATATATTCCCATATTTCCTAAAAAAATCCTGAATAAATAATTCATTGGAATAGCTTCTCCTTGTTTTGCTTTACTTGCTTCTTTTCCTACTGCTAAAGTCTCAGTCACTGTCTGCTTCCATAATGCTTCTTTTATAATCTGTTTCAGGAAGTTGCTGCTTTGTAAAGGGAGAAATTATACATTAGGAGCCAGATTTGAACCCAAATAAAGAGGAATAAACATTGTCTATAGAAAAAGGAAATAGAAGGCAGACTTTTACTCATCACAGCACAGTTCATCAAATGTCTAAGTACTGAATAACATGATTTTGAGAACAAATCGGTTTGTGGGCACAAGAGAAGGTGAGAGAATGAAGCTATAACTAAACAGGAAATTCAGAGATTTGCAGACCAAATTTTAGCTATCCTATTTGCAGCAAATCCCTGGCAAAAGTTCAGATTGAGTCAAATGGTGCCATTCTTTTCAAAAGAAGATTATTTATTTTAGAGTTTCTCTCCAATCCATAGTTAGAAACTGTTGTTTTCCTGTTGATGTTATCATTTACCTAGTGTGTGTGCAGAAATATTGCCCTGCTTGACTTCAGAAAATTTGGTCAGTGAAATAAAACTATGACACTTGTCTAAACAAAGCAACTGTCAGCTCATATCACAAGCTCCTTCTAAATAAAGAGCTGCAGTGCTCCAAATTTGTTTTTCTTTAATGAACCCAAGCCTTTCCACTGTCATTATTCATTCCTTCTAAAAACACTGGAAAATGCAATATATTACTCAACTGTGACCTAGCATGTCCTAAGGTGCATATTTTATTGATGTAAATAAATGAGATTCTAGTCTACCTAAATGCTGATGTTTTGATTTTATAGAAATACTGTTTACTTCATAAGTTGTTATTAGTGCAATGATTATTTTCCCTGGAGGCACTGATGATAATCTCGAGGACCATTGCTAGAGGTCTGCTTCGTATCAGGAGATTCACAGGGTAGTTAAACTATTGGATTCTGGAGTATAAGGAGGAAATTGTTAAAATGTTTGCTGCTTCCTGTGTTTTACTCAGAAATGCATATGTATATACAGTATATATTTTTCCTTCCACTGGAAGAAAGGGGTTCAAAGGTGTGTTAGTTCCATGCTTGCATAAATGTTAAACTCAATTGATAAAATTACAGTGTTGAACTCCAGTATTACTGGATATGAAATTAAAATGAACCAAATATTGGGAATTTGCTATTATTACAAACTAAAAGCAAATAAAAATGTACATTTTACAGTACTCAGAGCTAGAAGAAATGTTGTAGTTGCTTTCCTGTTCTTTTGAAGTAAGCTGTTCCTCTAGTTTTCTTCCTGGATATCAATCTTGGAAACCAATACACATGTAATTTCTACTTCCCTTATTTCTGCCTTTAGGTGATATCCAGTTTTATTTTATCAACAGGAATTCATTTTAAAAAGGTCACTGATTTAATGAAATAGTTTTCAATGTTTATGCCCATACTTTCCTTTGAAAAATAGATTTTCTTTAACTAGGTATTCATCAGTACAAATTAACTGGAAATATTAAATGCTATATCATTCAATAAGAAAAAGAAATGAAAAATGGACTGTTACTGCTCTGGGGAAAAGGAGGGTAATTTGCTGAATCAGTGAGATGGAAAAACCAAATACATTTATGGCATGGACATCCATGAAGACTAGGCAAATCCTAGTGACTGGTTCTCCCTGCAGTTGTTGGAACAGAAGTAGGGTAGGTTTTGACAAAGGCGCTATTCCTCATTAGAATATATAAGTTGTTTATATTTTAAAGCTAATAACAATGGGATTTCTGATATTCCTCATTAGAATATATAAGTTGTTTATATTTTAAAGCTAATAACAATGGGATTTCTGAGAAGGGAAAAAAAAAAAAAAAAAAAAAGACCATGCCAGTATATGTTAAATCCATCTTCTGAAAGAATTGGAAGAATTGCTGGCAACACTGGGCTTCTAGCAAAGACAACAATGAGAGATTAAAGAGATACAATAGGACTGATTTCTAAAATTATTACCTATCTAGAAGTGGAAATTAATTATTGTAAGTCTACTGTCCAAAGTTGTTTTACTGCTTTTTGTGGGTTTATATAGGACATAAACACATAGGCTGTTCAGGTTGTCTGGCATTGAGGAAACAAATCAAACAAAAAGAGTAAAAAGTGCATGCTCTAAAAACTCTTCCTTAAAGAAACTCACTTATCATTGAAGTACAGTAGAAAAGAATAAAATCCTGATGGTTAAGATATGTATCAGAGCCAGCTTGGTATAATAAAATACGGGACTACCAAATTTGTTGCTGTAGTGTTTATATTTAATTTTTCCATATGGAATTATCTTTTTGTGTACCACAGACACTTACAGTAAAATGAATGAGCTTTGCTTGTCAGAATTATTGTTGGGGATCTTCGTGATAAGACACCAGAGTCAAATACTCTCCAAACAGGTTCTTTTAGACATTCCACATATGGGAGGTGTAATGTCTAATATGAAATTTCTTCAATTCAAGACATTTTATATTACATAGGATTTTTTATTTAGTAATGTGATACAAAATATACAGAAAATACAATATAAATAACAAAATACAGCAATTGTAATATACAGTTCCACCTCGATACTAATGTGATTCACAGAAAGGTTAAGTTTGGAAGGAACCTCTGAAGTTCTCTGGGACTTCTGATTCCTGAAGGCCAGTCTTGCTAGTAAAGATTGAGGCAAAGCAGACATTCAATACCTCAGCCTCTTCCATGTCCTGTGAAACCACCAAGTTGGGCAATGGGCCCACATTTTTCCTGGTCTTCCTTTTGTTGCCTACATCCTTACAGAAACCCTTTTATTGATTTTTACATGCCTGGCTTGATTCACACAGAATCACACAGAATCCTAGGGGTTGGAAGAGACCTCGAAAGATCATCCAGTCTAACCCCCCTCCATTTGGGCTTTAGCTTTCCTAACTTTGTCCTTGGATGCTCAGACAGTATCTTTATACTTTTCCCAGGTTACCTGTCCTTGCTTCCCTGTCTTTTGTGTTTGAATTTGGCTAGGAGCTCTTTTTAATCTATGCAAGTCTCCTGGCTTTCTTGGTTGACTGTATTTTTGGGGATGGACTGCTTCTGACCTTGGAAAAGGTGATCCTTTAATGTTAATCACCTCTTGTCCCACTTCCAAGGCCTTATCTCATGGGACTCTTCCAAGGAGATATTGGAAGAGGCCAAAGACTGCTCACCTGAAGGGATCTTGCTAGTCACCCTCCTCTCTGCCCTCAGGATCCACTATCTTATGGTCATTGCAGCCAAGCCTGCCTTTGATTTTCACAACCTCAAGAAGCCCCTAGTTGTTGGTGACTATGAAGTCATCATCAATGCATTCCAGGAATGTCCTGGATTGCTTATTCCCTACTGTGTTGTCTCTCCAGCAGGTATCAGAGTGGTTGAAGTCTCTCCCATGAGGACCAGAGCCTGAGAATGAGAGGCTGCTCCTATCTTTCTGTACAGAACCTCATCCATGTGTTTTTCCTGGTCAGGGTGGCCTATAGCAGATATCCACTATAATGGTATCTTCACCTGTCCTCTCTTTCTCAACCCACAAGCTCTCATTTGGCTCCTTATCCATCCCTCAGCAGATCTCCATGCCATATAGCTGCCTAATCACATAAAGAGCAACTACATCTTCTTGTCTTCCCACCTTGTCCTATGTATGTATGTCCTCCATTGCAACATTCCAATCATGGGAAGCATCCCACTATGCCTCCGTGATCCCAGCAAGATAGCAGTCCTGCAACTGCACACAAATCTCTTAACTCTGTGTTTATTCCCCATACTGCGTGCATTAGTACACAGACACTTTGGGGGGGCACCCTAGGCACCCCTTTACCAATGTCTATAATAGCCGTCGTGCTGGATGAACCCAAACACTGAAAATAAATACATGGGTTGAAGCAAGGTCTTGTCCATTGCTGTCTTCAAAGTTCTCGTGTTAGTTGTTTAGTTTTCATACCTTTCTGTTGAGCTGAGCCACACATTCACATCCTCATCCCCAGGGCTGGGCTGGGCTGGGCTGGGCTGGGCTGGGCTG
>NW_009953295.1:8940013-8951855 GCF_000747805.2 Chaetura pelagica | reverse complement strand
CTGGGCTGGGCTGGGCTGGGCTGGGCTGGGCTGGGCTGAAGATCAGGGAGATATTCACACTCTTGTAATGAATTCAGGGAGAAATATTTACACCACCTGATTCACTCAACTGACACAACTGTTTATCTAAAGCAAAGGCTAACTCTTTTCCCCTTTGTGTTGAGTTGAAGTCAACGTCTTTGCAACAGCTGTGCTCAGTCACACCCAGAGTTATTTTCATCTCCACTGCAACTTCTTCCATTGTAGAGGTTTATTGGCCAGTGACAACAAGAGGGGAGCAGTTTCTAAACATGTGTAATATAGAAGGGAATCTTTGCTAGGTTACAGGTTTAAAATGTGCCAGATTGTATAGTAAAAAAAAAATATTTTTTTTGGAAATTTCCCATAAAGGTTCTGACACTTTGAAACTTGTATAAAAAATTTTCTAAAAAAAATAAAATAACAAAAAACAACATCCAAACTAAGAAAACCCCACAAACCAAGAACCCAGTAGAAGCTACTTCTCCTCTTTGAAAACTCACTATTTCACTAATATGATTAAAGTACTAAGAATTAGTTATCGCAGTGACAGAACAAGACAACAGACCCTTTGCTGACTTACTGAAACGTCAAATCATTGCTATTGCGCAGCAGTTGCTGATATAAAGCGCACCTAATTTGCAGGTGATACAAAATGTTTTCAGCAAATTTAGTACTCTGAAGTTTATGGTACAAGACAGATACATAGTTCAAGTGAGAAAAATGGATGGAAAATATGTACAGAAGTATGCTATTTATTTAATGAAAAAATTATCACACAAAAAACCCAGAACAAATAAGTGTGTTTTGTACTCAAGTTGAGAAGGCAATTCCTATGTATGTAGGGTCTGATCACAGCAGCGAGGAAGGAGATAACTAAGCATGAGACACGAGGCATTCTGTGGCATTCAAATAGCACAAATATGCTAAGTCTCCTCAGATGATTTTAACTATTTTGACCCTAGGTCAAGAAAGAGGAGCTAGATAATTGGACCTGTGCTCATCTACAGCCTGATTAGTCTACTGACTAAATCTGCCATACAGCTGTGCATCACCATATAGGTTGGGATCACTAACTTCTACAATGGTTAGTATTATGAGAAGCTAAGAATAACAAAGTAAGTGTATTTCCTGCCCTTCCATTACTGCTCACCCTAGGAAATTAAGCATTATCTGACCTCTAGAGATAACTAATTGAGGAGATTTAAGTGTATCATACAGTTGAACTAATTATCTCTTTCCATATAATTTTTACACCTGACTTCAGCATAATTACCAACAATTGAGCTTGGTATGAAAGGAGAGACAAGCCTAAATGGTTTGGGTGTAGAAAAATGCTCTTCCTGTAGGAAACTGATCACTGCTAACTTTGACTTATGTTCCTTTGCTGGAACTATTGTCTTGTTTGTCACCCCATTTCTGTTTTCACTTGGTCATACAGTCAAGATTGTGGAACAAATTGTTCTGGTTTGGTGGATTTTTTGTAAGTGGGGAAACGGCACTAAGGGTGGTTCTGGTAAGAAGCTGAGAAGCTCCCCCTGCTCCAAACCCAGCCAAGAAGCCATTAGAGTGACAATAGATGCACCTCAGTGATTAACATAGGAAAGAACAGCTGTAACACTTGAGCAGACAAGCACTTAGGGGAAGAAGAGCTGTGCAGGAGAGTGAGAACTGTGCTGGTGGTTGGTGAGGAAGAAGGAGAAGAAGGTGCCCAAGCAGAAGTTTCCCTGCAGCCCATGGCAAGATGACAACTGTCCCCCTGCACACATGGAGGAACGTGGTGGAACATTCCCTGAAAGGGATGAACTTGGCCACTGAACTTGGATTTTGTTGCCAGAGGATTTGCTGCCAGTGGACCCTGATCATGCAGCTTTGGAAGCCCCCGGGCCAGGGGAGGTGGCTGATCCCGAAGGAGCCTGTGAGTCTGTGGGAAGCCCAGGCTGGAGCAGCTCCGGACCTCGTGGGAAGGACTCATGAAAAAGAGGTTCATGGAGGACTCTCTCCCACGGGAAGGACCCCGTGGGGAAGCAGGGAAGGACTGTAAGGAATCCTTGTCCCTGAGGAGGAAGGAGCATCAGGAACCACCAGCCTGTGAAGTGACTCTAAACCCCATCTCCTGTCTCCCTGTGCCGCTGGGGGGAAGGAGGGAGAGAAACCGGGAACAAAGTGATTTGGGCCTGCGAAGAAGGGAGGGGTGGGGTAACATATGCAAGGCCTGCTCTGTGTGTGTCTGTGTCCTGTGTGTGTGATTAGGGTGAAATTATATTATTTTGAGTTGAGTCTGTTTTGCTTGGGACCTTAATCGGTGAAGAACCCTCCTTGTCCTTTGTCTCAACCTACGAGCTTTGTCCTCCTCATCCCAGAGTGTGTGTTTGGGGTGGGGGCGGAGGGAGTTGAGTGAGTGGCCATGTGGCTGTTCCTTTGTTGTTGTGTTGAGCCCAAACCACTACACAAACATTGACAGTAAGAATCAGTCTTGGCTTTGACAATACCGGTTCAAGTAGCATTTGTTTTTTAACTCATGCTGTCCATAACAATTGGGTTTTGAATGTCTGAAAGGTAATTGAAACAGATCGTGGTTGGATGCTAAAACTGCTGAAGGACTCTGTTAAAGGTTTGGTTGATTAATCAGCTTATTCCCAGAACAGGCTTAAAATTCTATTGGAGTTTTATTCTTATAAACAGCATAGATTAATATAACTTATTTGATCAGTCCCTCTAAATTGATGAAACTACCTTGTATTTCTAACTAAATTCCAACTTTGATATTTCTGCTTTACAACACATTTCTGACTCCAGGGCAAATCTAAGCTATTTCCAGATCATGAGAGACCAAAGCTGACAGTTAAAGATCAGAAAAAGGGTTATTATAATGGTAAAACAAATCGGTATTTCTTTAGTCATAGCTATCCAGTGTGAAAAGGAAACATATTATTATGCTGCAGAAATACTTTTTGCCTGTTTAGCTAGTACCGTGTCAGTTCATAACCTGTAAAACATATGTTCTAATCCTGGAAAGATGTCTACATATGCTCAGCTCTACGCACCTGCATGACTACAGTCATTGGCAGTCATGTGTTTAGAATAAAATATGTGCAAGGATTATTCTGGGCTTCAGTTTAGTTAAAGATGTGAGAAAGTAACACTCTTCTGACTGCAATGAAAGGGGAGACTTCTGAATAATAAGTTGATGAAAAATGGAATAGCTAGGTCAAGATTGATTGTATGGTTTAATTTTTCAAAAATCAATATTTTTCTTTAAAAAAAAATGAATTGAGCTAACTTCTGCTTTAGAAGGGAGTAGAATTAGCTGATTCTTATTTTAACTTCCTTAGACTAACATAGACATGTAACTCACACAGTTATGTCACATATGTACAAATTATAAAAAGGACATTCTCAAATATATATTTTTAATGGTTTGTTTGGGGTTTTTTTAATGTTTACCTCTTGCTACCTTTCATACAAGAATCATGTGTGGTTCTCACCTAGTCAGCAATCATACATTTGTAAAGCAGAGTTGTATCACCTCAGTGGGTCTGGGAAATTTTGCCAAACTTCCAGCTGCTAGTCCAGGACAGCACAAGTTCCCCCAAGGTTTTACATCATTTATCACAGTCTGATGCAGATGTTTCAGATTTTCAGGTGTCTCAAATGGCACCAACTGCCTCTGTTTAGGCCCCTGAAATCCCACCTGACAATTCTCAACAGATGAAATCTTGGCTGCCCTGTGTGAGTTCAGGGTTCACATTGTATAAATAAATATCTGTAATTGAGGATAGTTTGCAAGATACCTCAAATGGGAAGAAAGGTGTCCAATTCTTAACAGAGGAAAAGGACTTGTAAAAATGGGAAATAGGACAGCAGATGAGATTTGGACCAGGTGATAGGAAAGAAGAAAAGATTCTGGGGTAGAAGCCAACCATTCATGTACAGGGTTTTAATATTGTTAGATGTGGAATTCAACACAAATGCACCTCTTTCTCCTCAAAATGTTATTACTAGGAATGAATTAGCAGTTTTTTGGCAGGAAGGACGAAACACTTGGCAGAGCAACAGACTGAGATGGAAACTAAAGATCTTTCAATTTCTTTTTCATTTTCCAAAAACATAATTTTATTTTCGAGGTTTTATTCCACTTTACTGTATTTATTATTTTTTTTTCTTATAGGGTTTGTCCTACATTGCTACATTCATTTTTTTCTATATGTCTATTCAGATAATAGTTCATATGTCATAAATCTGAGCTGTAAGAGTTATTTCACACAGGGTGTTAGTATTTACTGAGTCTCAACAGTGTGTTTTGTACATAGTTCCTACCCAGAGGAGTCTGGAGTCTAGCTGGGCTTAGACAAAACAATTTGGAGATCAAAGTAAAAGACCTAATTGCAGCAGAAGCCGGAGAGTCTGGAAGAATTTGCCTGCATCAGTAATGCCAATGTCCAGGGGCTGATCTGAAGACAAGACAGGAAAAGGTTTATAAAGAGGTAGATATAGTTTACTCAACAAGAAAGAAAAATGAAAAAAAAAAAAAACAACCAAAAAAACCCAAAAACAACAAACCACACACAACAAAATGAAAACAACAAAAAAACAGGTTAAAGTGTGCCAGCTGTGCTGATTATTTCACATTTGCAACAAGCCCATTGATTCTTGACAGTCTCCAACTGTTGTGCTATTTAACTGTGTGCTTGCTGAATTTTTCACAATTAAATCACGTTCTCTATCATGTGTGGAAAAGCACTCCTTTATTCTTCAGTTCTTCCTTCAAAAAGTTTATAGAAATCCTGACCACCTGTAGATAAAGGTGTGATAATGATTAATGTAGTGCCTTTGTGCTGCCTGTAACATTCTTGGTGTGTTCATGTGGTGTGCACATCTGGTTTCAGTAGCTACAGGTTGTCTTGGTTGGGTTTGCCTCTTCAAGGCAACAATTTATCTTCTTTCAGGAAAGGGAAGGGGAAAACAGAAAAGAGAAAAATTCTGTGCAGAACCTGTTTGAGTGACATAATAGAAAACAAGGATTAAATAAATAGAGTTTTTTAACTAGAACAATAATTACAGTAGATGAAATAAATGATGTCTGTGCATGTACCTTTTCTTGCTGTTGTCTGTAGCATCATACAGATTAGATTAATCTAAACCACACATACAATAAAATCACAATGGAATCTGTGAAACAATGGGATATATGGGAGTGGGCATTATTAAGTCTACTTCTATGGATCACTTTTGGGCCAGACATGTCAAAGCAATTTAAAAAGCAGAAAAATACAAATAATTCAATTTCACATATGGTAATTTGAGTCTCAGTGCAGGGAAGTAGTTTGCCCCACGTCAGTTTGTAATCCAATAGACAAATGACTAGTCAAACTCAGGTCTCTCAAGACTCCTCTATGGGTGCATGATCACATCTCTTGGATTATTAGGTAAACTGTAAAATGATGCTATGCCAATTAGTGCCTTCTAAATGATGATCTGTCGCCTGATTCCTGTTTGGGAAAAGATCATGCCAGATGGCTTTATAAAATAGATTAATGAAAATCTATGTTCAAGTAGCTGTACAAGACGCCTTGTATTATGTCACCATTGTTTAATTACTACATTCTCTGAAAACACTTACAGAACAATAGTTGAAACAAACAAACAAGCTGATTTCCAGAGGAAAGTGTACCAATGGAATCCTATTTTATTTAAAAAAAAAAATAAATTACAAAAATCCTCATTCAAGTTAAACCCATAATTGGGTAAAAATCCAATATACAGAAATGTACTGTACTGCAGGGATGTCATAAGACAATGTTTTTCAAGAGTTTCTATCAAATAAACCACACTTATTGAAGTATAGCTATAACCTACAGTTTTATAGCTACCTTCTGAAGCACCTGTATGCCAGAATAGTCAGTGTATATGTACAGAGGCATGCAGATCACTGTGGACGTATTCATTCTTTGTGCTGGGAAAACAGTGCTGCTAAGCGATAACCCAATAGCTTCCATTGGTCCTTGTCAGCTTATAAATTTAACAGTGGTTCCAAGATCTTCACATGTTATATAAAAAATAATTCTGTTGTTAAACTGTTGTTTAAAATAGTAGATTTATGCAAAGATTTTATTGGCAATGCATCTAACAAATAGTTTATATTAAATTCTTCTTTCAGTTACCTCACTGAAAGTCTGATTTTACTGACCTCAGCCCAACTGACTTATACCAGAATTTACTGTTAGACTCAAGCCCACACCTGTTAAGATCTGTTTACACTCTTTTAGGTATTACCATAGAAGTCTGAGGCAGCATAATTTATAAGCTAAAATGTCAGAAAACCACCAACATAATAGTTAAAGTGACTAAACTAAGGCAGTATGAATATTTGAGTGGAAAAGAGACCTGTTCTTAATTTAATTGCACTTCCTTCTAAAAGATCAGTATGTATCTGACCAATGTAGATTCCATTATATTCATGTGTTAGTAAGGAGGTCAAAGAGAGTCTGCAGCTCATGAAGCCTAAGTGAATGTAATGGTGGTTAATTATGCCCCTTTTCAGAGCCTTTCAGAGGAATTTTGTGGTATTTTTGTTTTGTCTAATGCACAAGGTATAAAGTGCAGATGTGTTTACATTTTCTTTGAAGTGCTGCTTTATGCAGCAAAAAGGATTATTTTTCACCTTTGTACATACACTTACTTACATTTATGATAACCAAGCCACCCATGTTCTCAACCCTTGCTCTTGCCTCAGTTGTCACATGGCACACTTGCTCAGTGGCTTGAAAAATCCACTGCCATGTGTTCCACTAGAGAAATGTTAATGGTGAGAACCACAGATTTTAAAGTAACTGAATGCTTTTTCAGAAAATCAAATTATTTCAGGGGAATGGGAATTTTTGAATTCTGCAGTTGGCTTCTCTGTGCTACAGGGACATGGAAAAGCTGCAAAGAGCAGTGCTGGAAGCCTCTGCTATTTTTACCTGGAGGGAACAGAACATATGACCTTTGTTTTAAGAAAATGTCATTTCTGTGATGTGCTGCTAGCTACTATCACACATCTCCAAGGTGACTTTTAATGCAGTCCCTCACAGAGTTAGGTTATGCCCTGAAAAGATCAGCTCCTTACAACATGCTTAATGATCAGGGCAGTATTTTCACAGCTGACGGGGGGGGGGGGCTGCATACCATATTTTTTAACCTACAGCCATAAAATGAGGAATCTTCTGTAGCAGAACTCATGGCAAGTGTGAACCTGGTTAGCAGAAACACTTTTCTCTCTTATTTTTGCACTCAGGGTGAAAAGTGAAATGTGAGCTAATAAAAGCCAGTGGTAGCTCAACTGGAAAGGCCAAGGTCTGATTTAGGTTGGGAATCAGGATTCATCACCTCAGAGCTTGCAGTTTAGCAGAGTCTGGACTTTTCATTCAGATACAGATTTAGCCAAGTTTATGTGTTGCTCTGATCAAATGTATAATAGCTGAAGACAGTAATGGATGTGGATTTAATTTTTATTTATCTGTTACTCTGGTTGTGTACAGCTCTTTAGGAATAGAAGATACTCCTAATTAGGCATATTACTGAGGAAGATAAGACCTATAAAATTATATCATGCAATATGAATTGGTTCTCTTATTTATTTATTTTTTAATTAATCTTTTCTTCTAGTTCCAGAACATTAGGGCTTTCCATTTATGTTGTAATGTTATGGAGCATTTTCACAGCAATATAGGAATATAAGTTAGATTCTGGGTGAGGTGAGGCAGGTTATTAAGAAATTTATGTTTTGGTGGAGCAAGTAAGTAAGAAGTGTAAAATTAGTGACTGTAAGTAAAGAAGCTTCTCATTTCATTGGAATCCTTTATGATATTCTCCACTGTCATCTGGCCCCTCAACACCAGACCCTGCTTTTTTTTTAATTATCAAGATACAATAGGGGTGCATGAAGTTGTGGGCATGCTAGTAGGAAACAGCTCATGGAATCATTATGAAAGGCTCAAGGTAAGGAGGGGAAATAAACAACAAACACCCAGAATATAGTAATATGTGATCATTAGATTACAATCAGTAGATTGTAACATAATTTGTAAGGAGGAGAAATATGGGGAGATTGATGAAGAGCAATAACTACTGCTAACCGCCTTTGCTGTACTTTGGTCTATTACTCTCTTTGTTAGCTTATAAGTACTGCATTATGCATGGAAAATGATGGAAAACCAGAACCAAAAAAACCAAGACAATTATCTGATGAATTAAAGAGAAAAGGAGATCACTGAGGAAAAAACTAGGACTTCAGATGTTTACAGTGAACTACATACTGTGCAGCAATGACTTAGCCCAGTACTGCAACTGTGCTAAACCATGCAGAAGCAGCAGATTTCAAGAAAGTAGGAAGCAAACATTTCTATAATAAGGAAATGTATTTATAATGACCAAAGAAATAGTGGAATCTTAAAGAAGAAAAAGTAAGAGGAAGTAGCTTAAATGAGAATAACATCAATGTTTTCAAAAAATGACTGTAAATTTGTCTTCCTTATTTACTTAAAATATGAAAATTAATGATGTATTTAGTGTACTTCAGAAAGGATTTCTGTTCTGTCACTACTTGGCTCCTTATTTGTAGGCTATCATTAGTTGTCAAGCAGAAGCTAGGAAAGAAGGGAAATTTTGTTAATAGCTTAATATGCTAATTTTCTTATTAATCATAAACACAATGTTCATATGCTTTGATTCCTGTGAACAGTTGGTGTCTTCCAGCCATCAGGAGGAACTGGCAGTTTAGGATGCCCTTTTGATCTCAGTGGACAGCAAGATATACCATCAGACTAACAGCATTCAGGTTCATCACAGAGATACCAAAGACAAAGAGATCCCCTAATACCAGGTCAGCACTGAATGAGTCTCCAAGTAGTGTACTTTTTTTTTTTCTTTGAAAGATAGGGACGTTATTTATTTTCCCTCTGATATAATCTAGACATTTATATTACATATTATGAGCTTATTGTGTATATCTTCTGGATAACTCCTGCTAGTTTTCAGACTTCCTCTCAGTTCCTATATGTGGATTTTTGTTTGCTGTCTATCAAGTTGTGCCAGTGTATATGCTTGATAACTGCCATCCTGCAAAATAATAAGAAAACCAACAACAAAACCATAATAAAAAATTCCTAACTAAACCCCCCCCAAAAAAACACCAAAAAAACCCCAAACGCCAAGTCTTTCACAGATGATAAAAAGAGATCTAAAACTCTGAAAAATACTGTGAAGGAGTAGTCTTCCTTAGTTTGGTAATGGTAATGGATCCTATCTAAATTCCTAATAACCCTGCTTTTAGGTATAACTTAGCTTAGTGAAAAAAAAGAAAAAAAGGACTGTAGAAAAAGGTTTCTAACTTAGATGAATTACCCCAGCTAATAGTAAACTAGGTAGTTTGGGTATGTGTAACAAATTAGCCATGAAAACAAAAGGCTCTATTTTGTCTAATATTCATTGTTTCTTGGTAACACTGTAGAACACCTGGTCTTGGGACAAGGAACCATTTTACAGTTCTGTGTTTGCACAGAACAGAAGTTTGGCTGAAAATTGGTGTTAAGACAGTGCAAATACGAAGTCCCTCAGCTATTACTGTCTGTTATATTTACTCTGTGAACACTGAAGTTAGTTGGGGCTGTTAGCTCAGAACTTCTAAGAATGCAAACAAAGTTGAATTTTGCTGCCTGAAAGTTGGAAAATGGGAGACTGAGTGCTGCAGAGAGAGTCCTGGGAAAGTGATTATTTTTGCTTCTGTTGAACTGTGGATAGAGAGAAACTGCTCTTTTTTAGCATGTCCCCCAGAATAGCAATAGTTCAAACTCTTTTCTTTGACAATACAGAGTGTTGCAGATCTCTGATACAAGCCAAGATGAGTGGGGGGGAAGTAGACTGGCAGTAAAAGGGCCGTGGTTGTCTTGGTGTTTCTAGGCATCTGCTTTGTCAGTAACTTCCTACTGTGCCTGTTGTCGTATCAGAAGTGACTGATCATCCAGGTGTCTGTGGATAATAAAAAAAAGAAATGTAATGGGAAAATCGGCAATGTCTCTCTGGCTTCACTCTGAAGACAGCCTGCTAGGAGCTTATTTAATGCATAAAAAATGCTTATTGCTCTTTCAGGAACGAGCCTCAATGTCTGGGGTATGTCACAGGGCAGGTTGAAGAAACCTGCTCTAGTAGTTTCTTCAATCTGCTAAATGCAGGGGCACAGTTTGTAGAATATTCTTTTGTAAAGCAATTTGTGTGTTTTCTGCATCAACTTTTCAGTGTAACTGAAAGCTCTGGCTATCTTCAGTATTGACCCTGAAAATTTACTTGCAACATGTAGACTAAGAACAGAAAAATACCTTGTGGCTTTTATGTCCAAACAAACCTTCCACAGTTCGAATACTTGAAATGTAATGTTAAGTGAGAAACAAGTCAGGAGCTTTAGGAAGAAGGGCTTTTTATTGTATTTTTTTATAATGATATAGCAATAAAAATTTGCTCTTAAAGATGAAGAAAAACAGATTTACTGGCAAGGAGACATTATATACTAATTTTTAGTAATAACTACTAATACAGCCAGTTGTTAAAGACTGTGATAGAGTTGGGGAAAATACTTTGAACAATCACTTAACTCACACTAGTAGAGGAAAAGTGTCTTCATACCTAACAGGCATGCAACCAAGCTATATAAAGTTGTTGTGTTTGCTTTTTAACTGATGTAATCCTGCTCAAATCAGTGACACTATTTTAGTTTCTCAAGAAAAGAAAAAAAATAATTCCCTTTTTACAGGAGTAATGTGAGGGTTGCATTGTTTATCAACCTCAGAGTGCAAAGATATTACAAATGAGGAGGACAATTAGCCCTCAATAAGGATTAAATTAGCTCTGCCATTAGGTAATTGACTCATCACAAACTATTCCTCAGTATTTATAGAGTTCCTGTCTGCTAGTCTATCCAAACCATTTTACCCGGTCAAACTAACTTCGTAAGTCTTATAGCCAGTGGAACCAGATACTTTTTCTTTTCCCTATCTAACTTACTTTTTCTTTATATTTTGGTTTACTTGCCTAATTACTTTCTACAGGGTAACTTAAGACTCAAGTCCTCATGCAAATGTTCCATGCATTCCTTCTAAATTCAGTCTCAAATCTCAGCCTCTGCATTTTTTTACCAAACAAGGAAGTATTTTGGTCTGCCAGTATACGCATTTTGCCATAATGTGAGCAATTTTGTATCATACATTTTTCTGGTTAAAAACAAGTTTGATGGGATACAATCTAGGGATCTGTGATGTACATGAGATTGGTAAAGCTAATCTAATGGCTTTATGATTTCTGTCAAACAACACAATATTTCAGGATATAACAGTATGTTGAACATCTTATGGTTCACCAAGAATTATTTTCTTGTTTACTTATAATGAGAAAACATTTTTCATAGTTGTGAAGAATTTTATCTCTCCTCATTGCTATATAGTCATCTAGTCTGGTTGCTGAAAGGCCAGCCCTTGTAGATGAGTAGCTTCCACTGGCATTTCTAGTTCTGTGCCCTGGAGACAATCCTGATGCATATGTAGCAGTTCCATGGAAATATTAATGTGGGGATTTTCTCTGTAGAAAAACTTCAGGATGTAGCTTTCTACAGGATGTAGCTCTAGATATTGTTCCAACACAGAGTCTTTTTTGTTTGGTCAGATAAGGTTAGACTAAATAGGGTCTAATTACTACTTTTTACCTTGGCTAGTTATATGATTAGTCTTGTAAAATTGCTGTGCAATGTAAAGAATTTCCTTAGGCAAAAATCAAGAAGAGCTAATGATCTTCA
>NW_009953295.1:8896196-8939957 GCF_000747805.2 Chaetura pelagica | reverse complement strand
GGATTTTTCTGGAGAACTCAAAAAAACTACACTTTATACCTTTTATCTGTTTTGTCAGTATATTTTTTTAAAGTTTCTCCAGCTTTATGCATTAAGGCTTAATTTCTGCAGCTTGTACCAAGAACATTTCTTGAACTTGTATCAGAATTTACTATTCTAACAAGCTCGCTTAAAAACCAGCATTACCATAGTTATATTTTATTCTGATACAATTTTACACTGTGTTACTAACCAAAGTGTTGTTAACAAACATTGAAAGCATTTGCATTTGAAATACTATGAAGATTTTATTTTTATTCAAATTCAACAAATGTGATCACTTTAATTTTTTTCTGACAGGTATCAATATGTCAACATAGTTTAATTTATTAATGTCAAGTTCAATTTTTCTACCTTTCAGTTTTCTGATTGAATTTATGAAGAACTAAATTATCTCTCATGAGTCAATACTATATTTTCAAAAAGTATAGATCCTGTGTCTGCTAAAAAAAAATAAAAATGTCTAAATACAACAAGGCTCCTAAATCCTCTGTTTTAGCTTCTTGTCGTTGCATTTAGACATTTATCAAAGGGATTGATATTTTCAAAATATCATAGAAATATAGGATCATCCTGGTTGGAAAAGACCTTCGAGATCATTGAGTCCAACCATAACTTAACTCTACAAACCATTAACTTAATCTACCAAGTCACAGAATCACAGAATCCTAGGGGTTGGAAGGGACCTCAAAAGATCATCTAGTCCAACCATCCTGCCAGGGCAGGATCACCCAGAGCACGTCACACAGGAATGTGTCCAGGTGGGTTTTGAATGTCTCCAGTGAAGGAGACTCCACAACCCCTCTGGGCAGCCTGTCCCAGGGCTCTATCACTCTCACAGTAAAGAAGTTCTTCCTGATATTCACATGGAACCTCCTATGCTCCAGTTTGCATCCATTGCCTCTTGTCCTGTCACTGGTCATCACTGAAAAAAGCCTGGCTCCATCATCCTGACACCCTTTACATATTGGTAAACACTGATGAGGTCACCCCTCAGTCTCCTCCAAGCTAAAGAGACCCAGCTCCCTCAGCCTTTCCTCATAAGGGAAATCCCTTAATCAAATCCAATGCTTAAACCATGTTCCCAAGCACCACAACTCTATGTCGCTTAAATACTTTCAGGGATGGAGACTCAACCACCTCCCTGGGCTGCCTATTCTCATGTAGAGTTCTTGTGATTCCTTTCAAAATTAGTTTGCTACTTATTGCCTATATTGGGAAGTTCTATGATGAAAAAAAGTCTGTCATTAGATTCTACTGCTCTTTAGCCAGCCACCTCTTTTTTTTTTTTTTTTTCTGTGGATTCATTCAAATGTGATATTAATCATCTAGGTAACTTTGTAGCTACAAAGGTAGACAGTCCATTGCTGCAAATACCTGTTAGTGTCACTCCTGGTTGGTGACCTTTCAGTTACCATGAAGATAAATAAAATGTCTGAAAATCTCTCTGTGAAGTCCTTTTATTACTTGAGCTGTACACCCACAATTATATCTTTAATGCATATTTTTAGCATTACTAAGCACATTGTAATTGCTAACAGTAATGTTTTACTGCAGAATGACTTAACTTTATGAAAATAAACCAAAGGCAAGCCTCAGCTTTACATGAAACAGAGATTAATGGTTTTGAAAAGGAAGACATTCTAGCAGAAGAATTTTGATAAATCATTGTAAATCCTTTGTAGTTCTGTAGTCAGTTGCGGTGAATTAGCTGGCACTTACTTAATGCTTCGTGATTTGCGTCATGAGAGATGCAAATGTGAGAGACATTGATACACTTAATCTTTTCTTGAGGAACTTTTCCTCTGACTTATTCATGTTAGGGAGATGCACTTCATTGTGCCCCTTGGATGAAGTACAGCTGCGTGGTAAGCTCTAGTTTCATTTTGTTTATACAGAGGTTCATAAACAGAAAGTTCATTGTAGAATATTTCTAGCACAAGCTTGCCCTGTATTGCATTAATTTCTTGTTGTTTTTAATATAAATCTCACTGGTTTATTTCTTACAAACTAAGCATAGAAGATGGTAAAGGTTATTTAAACTGATAAACTGGTAAGTTTTCAGTTTTTAGCAGAGGAGTTTTCTTGAGCACTGGAACAGGCTCCTCAGAGAGGTTGTGGACTCTCCTTCTCTGGAGACTTTTAAAATCTGCATTTGAGTGAATTGCCCTATATCTGGTCTTGCTCTGGCAGGAGGATAGGACTCAATGATCTCCAGAGGTCCCTTCCAACCCCTAACATTCTGTGGTTCTGAGATTCTGTGACTCTTCCCAGAAGGACTAGGCTCAGGCTTAGCCTATAAAAATATGCTTAAAATCAAGTGTTGGGTTAATTTCACTATTAATAGTAATGGGAACAGTGATGTGCTTATGTAAGAAGAGACATGTCATGCAGTTTCCAAGAGTAAAAGAGGAAATGTAGGCACATACTGGCTTTGGGTGTAAGACAGCTCCAGCCACTCATCCCTGAGCTATGCTTTGCTTATCTTTCAATTTCTCTGATTAAACTCTTTGTCAAGGTGCCTGTAAACAACACCAAATTTGCGGCTTTGAAATTTATGCTTAACACAGACTGTTTTAGTGTTAGGACTATTTAAAACTTGAATCATTCTTATGAGGTTTTTTGCATTGTAGCTCCTCAAACAGCTTTATCATCACAACTGGTAGGGTGAGGGGCTTTTCAATTGTACTGCACAGGTAGGAACACATGGCTGGTGCATGTAGGATTGGAGTGTGTTAAGCTGTCTTTGCCACCAAAACAAAGATACCACATTATGCAAAGAAGAGGAGAGTGTGCATTAGCATGGAATCTTAAGTTATCAGCTAAGGTTACAACTGATATTCTTCTTTCTTTCTGAGTTTTTATTTACACTTATCTGTAGCAACCAGATTTACCTGTTGTGGGTTTGTTGTAAGTGCCAATGAATAGAGAGGAAATACAATCCCTGCTATTAGTTGTTGATCCCGTCATTTACAGCTTTACATGCCTACATCCAGGAGACTGTTTTTATAAAAATATATAAATTTCATATTTTCTTTCATTCCTTTTTGCTTTTTCACTATATATATATAGCCTATTCTGAATACCCAAATCAAATTATCAGTGTTCTCTCCTTATCTCATTACAGCACTGTCAGATGTAGTCAATCATACCACAGGTAAAATAAACACACAAATAAATAAATAAATAAATGGCAATTTCATAATGTTTCTGTGTGAACACACAACTTCAAACATTTACAACAGCATCATTAGTTAGTGACTTCTGTACTATAAAGGTTCGACAAAAAACCACTGCTAATGAAAACAATGTATGCTGCAGTTGAAATAGGAGTGGAAACTGCCCAGAATTTCAACCTGAATTTTGGGAGGAGTGTACAAAGTTGGGAGCTGAGTGTTCACATTGAGAAGGCAAAACATCTTTTCAGATGAAAGCAAAAAACAACAAAGATGTGTTTGTTATTATGTGGCTGGAATGACAGATTTAATTGTTTTTATATTTCTACATAGCTATTTAGTAATGTTTAAAAATATGCTAAGAATTAATCACTTTTACTTATTCTACCCCTACTATTAAAAGTGCCTTTCAAGAGAAACTGAACAGCTACATTGTCACCTTTGTGCAGAAGGGAAATAGAGAAAAAAGACTAACCTGAGACTGAAACATGTGGTTAACATATCTTTTATACATGTTAATTGATCAGATGCCAATAACTTTCACAAATACACATTTTCCTCATTATATATCAGAGCTTTGAGAAATGTCATTTTGTAACCCAAAATAGTACTTTGAATTTCCTAATATGTACAGTTTAGGTAAGCTAAGCTGAGGCCTATGGTTTCATCATAATTTGCACAGGAAATGAAGTGAAATTCAGTGTTTTGAAGATGGTAGCGCATTGTTAAAGATATGTCAAGATCCACAACTCAGTGTCATTTCAAAGCTTATAATATAACATTAAACCACTAATTTCTTCTGTCCTTAAAATGTAAGTTCAGAAAGCAATTAAATAATGGAAGGTATTTAATGAAGCATGGTAATGTACTGCATAAATAAAACAATATGTGACTGGAAGAACATTATTAGGAGGGAAATAAGCCATACACCAGCTGCAGAGGCTGATGTGTCAATATACATACAAAATGAGGAGCAACATATGGCACAGGTTGTGCTGCTTTTTTGATGTGCAGAAGTACTTTATTCCCTAGTTCTCTCTTTTTCTAAACAATCTTGAAAATCACAAGCTTAATGAACAACCTTACCTTTTCAACATAAAGGAAAATTGTGGAACGGAAGTTGAAGTAAAATCGAAAAGCTGTAACAGTTGTTTATTGTTATAAAATAACTTGCTCAACTCTTCTAATTCAATGTGTCATATGAATTGTGGTTAAATAACCATAGCTTATTTTGAAACACAAATTAATTATCTATTACAAACATGCTATTGCTTATCTCTTTCAAAGTCTCATTACTATGCAAATGACTCTAATTAGGTCACTGTCAGACAATATTTGTGTAGAGTCACTTTTCAAGGTTTAATATGATGGTTTTGATTCCTAAATATTTATAAACAGTGCTCCTAAAATCAGCTTTACTTAATAGGGATCATTCTGAAAGTCTCATTAGTTCGGTGGAATTAATCTCAGATGATAAAGAGGAAAAAAGTATTTTCTTTTTTTTTTTTTCCAGAAGATGATATCTTTCAATTTCCACACACAGTATTAGCAGATTAGACAAACAGTATTATATTTTTAATAGGAATTGTACTTTAAAAGTCTGTATAACACTGGATACGTTGACTTTGATCTCTTGTTTTTTCATGTATGCCTGGATAAAAAAGTGAAGACAAGGAATGGAAAACTATGCATCATGAAGAAAGTCCGATGCACTGAAAAGTAGGTACCACAGACAAGAATTATCATGTACAGCTGAAAACATACGCTTATTCACTTTGTTAAAGTATGTAACACTTAGGCTATGGCACTTTGATAACTTCTAACAATCTTGTTAAAGAGAAAGGGAGAAAGAATAAAAAAAATATGAATCAAAGAAAAATAAAAGAACCTCAGAAAATAGAATTGTGAAAGGCAAAGCTTTGTGATAATACCTTGGAAAAATGGAAATTAATTAATTTGTTTTGCGGGACCAGTCTCAGGGTATACCCTGATTAGAATAAAACTGAAACTAATTTTGAAAAACAAGTAAAAGATAGTTTTTCACTGTCAGTACAATTTTAATCTAGTGCTCTGCATGCTTCTTATCCTAATAGAACTGGTATCTTGATAACAGAAATTTATTTTAAAAGAAGTCAGAAAATGAAAGAGTAACCATAAATTCACTGCTACTATCGGAAGTTTACTTAAAGGTCTTATTTCAGATTCATTCTACAAATGTTTTGGATTCGGTATCATCTGGGAATAGAACACTTCTTCCTGTCCATTATATGGTCAGTCTCTTCCATCTCTACAGAGCTCATGATAGGATTAGGTGCACAGAGTATTTGCACTGAAATAGTACTCTCTTAAATTTTTTAGATAATGTAAAGGAATGTAGTTAAAATAACCTTTGAAGAATATTATCATGGTAAAGCAAACATATAAAATGCTATTTGAAAGTTAATATTTTCCCACAGAAAGTTGCAAACCCTTGAATATAAATTATAATTTTAAAGATATTGCAGTGTTTATCATACTACTTGCTATTTTTATAATATAATAATGGAAACACAAGATATTTCCAATTGCATCCTAATTTGTATGATAATGTCTTGTTCCTCAGTAATTCACTTTTTCTTTTTCAGTATAGGAAGATAAAGAAAACATTCGGGACCTTCCTTGTAAGCCGTTGGGTGGTTTCAGTCACATTGGAAAAACAACTAGCATTCCTCACTTTCCTCATGCTTCACAGTCCACACCAGAGCAGTGGTCACACTGAACACCCTATAAAACTTGACCTGGCAGAAGGAGATTGCAGGTAAGCTGGATGGCAAAGGCCAGGAGCTGACCAACCCCACAACCCCATCCCCTTGGAATGACAAGGGTGTGAGAGGCTGCCTTTATCGGCATTACGGAGAGAGAAACACACATGAACAATTATTAGAAGACATCAAATGTCACCGAACGCATCTGATAAAAGCATGTTAGCTTTGAAGTATTGCATAAAATGGTAGAAAGTCCTGGGAATTATTATTTACTGGTTTACTCTGAGGTCTTATGAAGCACAGTGAAAATATTCTGCATAGCTTGTTCACAGCCACGTAACAGTGAAAGGTCATCGTCTCTCTCTAAAAACCAGTAATGCTTGGGTGTTTACCTAGGAGATAGATCTGTCTCTTTGAAAATAAAACTAATGTTTAGACAGCTAAATGAGAATTTAGCAACATCACATTAGTTTGTCATCCTTAAAAAAATAGTTCGGACAGTGTGAATGAACAGTCTGTCATTGAAGCTGGGAGTCCAAAGGGAAAAGCTTAAAGGATTAACACAGAAAGAAACTTAATCTTAAAACCCTTCTTGAAATCTTACATCAAGTCCCAAAAGAAAGAACAAAAGATAGAGGCAAAGAAACCATGAAGGAGATGTGGACAACAGAACAACTTTATTTCATTGTTTTGTTTTCTTTAGACTAAAAAAGAGGAAGTTAGCAGATGTAAGTAAGCTTCATACAAGTCTTCAAACAAGAACTCAGTTCAAGATAAAACAGATTTAACTTAAAGTTTTTTGATGGTTTTTGTTCTTTTCCATTCCCAAGGCAGCCTCTATAATAGACTGTGTTCCAGTCTAAACAGTCTAACCATCATTGTGGGAGCGAACACTAATTTATCTATCTAGCTGGTCTTATAGGACAAAAATGGGATTTGGAAAGATTATCAATCATTATTATAAACATAAGCAATTAATTTAGGAGGCTTTCAAAGTAAGACAACAAGTCATTTTTGCTATGACATGAAACTGAAATATATGTCTTTCATCTGAATGAAATGAGTCTATAACTTTTCTTTCTTTCTTTCTTTCTTTCTTTCTTTCTTTCTTTCTTTCTTTCTTTCTTTCTTTCTTTCTTTCTTTCTTTCTTTCTTTCTTTCTTTCTTTCTTTCTTTCTTTCTTTCTTTCTTTCTTTCTTTCTTTCTTTCTTTCTTTCTTTCTTTCTTTCTTTCTTTCTTTCTTTCTTTCTTTCTTTCTTTCTTTCTTTCTTTCTTTCTTTCTTTCTTTCTTTCTTTCTTTCTTTCTTTCTTTCTTTCTTTCTTTCTTTCTTTCTTTCTTTCTTTCTTTCTTTCTTTCTTTCTTTCTTTCTTTCTTTCTTTCTTTCTTTCTTTCTTTCTTTCTTTCTTTCTTTCTTTCTTTCTTTCTTTCTTTCTTTCTTTCTTTCTTTCTTTCTTTCTTTCTTTCTTTCTTTCTTTCTTTCTTTCTTTCTTTCTTTCTTTCTTTCTTTCTTTCTTTCTTTCTTTCTTTCTTTCTTTCTTTCTTTCTTTCTTTCTTTCTTCCTTCCTTCCTTCCTTCCTTCCTTCCTTCCTTCCTTCCTTCCTTCCTTCCTTCCTTCCTTCCTTCCTTCCTTCCTTCCTTCCTTCCTTCCTTCCTTCCTTCCTTCCTTCCTTCCTTCCTTCCTTCCTTCCTTCCTTCCTTCCTTCCTTCCTTCCTTCCTTCCTTCCTTCCTTCCTTCCTTCCTTCCTTCCTTCCTTCCTTCCTTCCTTCCTTCCTTCCTTCCTTCCTTCCTTCCTTCCTTCCTTCCTTCCTTCCTTCCTTCCTTCCCGTTTGTGACGTAATTCCTTCCTTCCTTCCTTCCTTCCTTCCTTCCTTCCTTCCTTCCTTCCTTCCTTCCTTCCTTCCTTCCTTCCTTCCTTCCATGGCCCAGTGCCTAGTGGATTTTTTATTTACAAACTAATAGCTGTGACATTGTCTTTGAAAGATTCAGGATTCACACCTGCCTTCTAAGAAATTGTGGTGTTAACACACTGTAATATTATTCCTCCTAAAAACTGGTGATATTGTGGATTTTACTGTATT
The DNA here is from genome assembly GCF_000747805.2 of Chaetura pelagica. Classification (NCBI taxonomy): domain Eukaryota; kingdom Metazoa; phylum Chordata; class Aves; order Apodiformes; family Apodidae; genus Chaetura; species Chaetura pelagica. Next base: position 8,931,918 of record NW_009953295.1, on the reverse strand, counting down.
AACCATAACTATTGTATGTTAGCTGTATGTGTTACCAATTAATTGTTAAAGGTTTTCTTTCAGAAAATAACTACCATATGGTAATTTTATAAAAGGTCACGAAGCAACTTAAATTTATTTCCGTTACTTTTTTTTTTTTTTCGTATAATTTCAGCAGTTACTTAGACTGCATTTACATGGACTGCATTTACTTTGAGTACAACTATAATGAGTATAAATTGTCAATGTTAAATCAGGACAGTGTAATTCACTGCACATTTCACTTGGAACTTGCTCCTGAAGGCAGGAAGGGGAAGAAGACAAAGGAGGAAGAGTATATGTGCAGATGGAGATAAGGAAGTGAGTCTAAGCGTGTAGCAAAGTCTTTACAAAATCTGTGACCCTGATTAGAACTGACCTCAAAACTGCTCTAAATTTTAAAATATGAAAAAACCCTACATCTTTTCCATTCAGTGTCTGTTCACTAAACTTTTAAAAAAGCAGCTATACTAATAAGCAGGATGCAAGTCCTTTCTTCTGAGAGTGCTAAGACAACATTCGAAATCCACAGTTGCTTCAAAATAAGAAAAATTTACTGTGCTGACATTCTCTATTTTTCTCCTGAAAAACCTCTGCCTCTGCTTCTTGCACATTTTTCTGTTACTTTTTTTGCTCACAGGCTCTAGAGGGCTGCACTGCAATTCTTTATTCACTATATCTGTATGAAAAAATAAAAAATCAAGTTACTGTTCAAGGCAAAAAGGACAGCTTCTTTAGTTGAGAAATGTTGTATAGCTATTGTTTCTAATCATAGAAGATAGTATTACTTAATGTATAGATTTGTTAAATGCAGGAATTACTGTTATAGATTGGCATATTAATAACTTTTAATTTAGTTTTAAATAATCAATATTTATTCAATATGACTAATGTAGAAGACTAATATGGACCTATAAACTGGTTGCTGTCTTTGAAACAAGGAGTCTTTTATTCCCCTGAAATTTAATTGAAAGGACATTTTCATCTCTGTAGCTAGTTGACTCATCTATTCAGACTGCCTTACTTGTTTTTTTTCAAAAATAAAGAGATCTCCTCCATTTCCCTCTCTCTAAAATATACGTCCGATATACTTGCCTGTCTGCTTTATACAAGATCATGAACTTAACATGAGATGTCAACATACTTTTGAACTGTTCCATTGTTCACGTCACACAGATCCCACGTGCCATGTTGTGTACATTACGTACATTAACTTGCTGCCTGTCCGTTAGCTGTTGAGCTTGGAGTTGTTACTTAAACAAAGCCAGGTTTTGATACATCTTAGATGAACAAGGGAAAAACAGACAAGGAAAAATGTCCCGTTTCACTTTCAAAAACAGTTTTTAATGGTGCAAATTAAATCACCGCAAACAAAAGGCTTACTTGTCAAGAAAAATGTATGTCCCAGCAGGTATTAACACCTGGCAAACACTCCTATGCGTATGAAAAACAGATCTGGAAATCGATTGCAAAAGGGAAAAAGAAGCAGCTACATTTTGTATATGAGAGACTGATAGCTTGCATTCAGCTGCTAGGTAGTGAAGAACAGCAGAACCCGCAGAAAGCCTCCAGCCGGAGACAATATCTGTGTAAACAAGGTCCCTCTTAATGAGAGATAGTCTAGAAGTATTTTGGTTTTTGGCCTGCTCAGATTGCCTGTTACAAAACCATGGCTTGTCTTCAGTATTCATCATCATCTCTGTTCTCTTTACCAGAAAAAAAGGGCTTGGCTTGGAGAACTGTTCCTCATTTTCTTCTCTTGCCTGCTCAGCTCAGATTCAGAAGGCCTCCTGAAAAAGCCATTTTGGGCATGCTGTGAAAAACAAGGAATAAACCCCTTTTTGAGACACTTTTTATTTGGAAATGGAGGATAAACACTTAGTTTCCGTACAAAGAAAAGTAAACCAAAACAACATATAGTACTCATGTTGCTACTGTATGTTTCATACAATGGAGACCAGCAAAAAAATATATATATTAAAATTTGTGAATACTTTATACTATTTGGGGTGTTTATTTGGAATCACTTTACATTTGTGTATGATGCTAAATGCTTCACATGCTTTGAGCTTCATGGAAAAGGACTCAAAGAGAAATATAAAAATCTGTTAAATATTATATATACCTTTTCAGTACATAACAAAATTTACAGCTTTAAAGTTCATTATCTCTAGTCCTCTAGAATTAGAAGTGAGAACTAGTTTCTATTTGGAAAGTGATTTTCATGCTACAGTCATACAATATACTGTACACATGGTTTTATAGGACTTCTTTTTTTTTAAAAAAAAACACAACAAAACAAAACCAAAACACAACAAAAAGCCCCACAAAAAACCCCCAAAGCAACAGTAAAATTAAATTATGGATGTAGAGGGAAGTTAAAGCAACTTAATCAAAACAAGCAAAAGAACTAGATAAAGCTAGATGTTTGATAGAATAAACTCAAGACAAACTCTATTTCCCCAGGGAATAAAATCTCAGTGATAATTCATAACCATATCCAAATGAAGTGTAAGGATATCTAAATTATCAATCAATTCTTCAATAGCAGTAAAATGAATCAATGGCTTAATAGGTATTTTCCATCACCAATTTTTATACTATGAAAAGTCAGTTAAGTAATGGAGCCATTTTTCATCATGAAATAACCTTTATGTTACTTTATTGTTCAGTGCTCTCTTGGGGAAATAGTCGTTGCAGTCTGTTAGGAGGGCAGATGGCATGCAGTAGAGCAATATATATCTGGTGACTTACCAAAATTATATTAGAACTCATAGTACGCGTTTGAGACTCTTGTCTGTTCTACCTCTTCACCTCCTGCCTTTTGTGGTCGCCTAGATATCTGTGGAGGCTTTGTATCGAAGATGTGGTTTCCTACTATATGCTTCTTACTCTGTTTCTTATCCAGCTGACCTTTGAAAGGTGTGCCCTCCCACTGAACATGAGAACTGCACCATCTGGATGAGAAAAGGCAAAGACTTTTGATCTCTAACAGAAACCACTGAAGCTATAAAACCAATCAAAACCAAAGAACCAAGACAAAAATAAAAGTGCTGAATTGTAGACTTAGGCATTAAGCATTAATTATGCAGCAATAATAGTGAAAATTGGGAAAAGGAAAACAAGGACATAAAGATAAGAGAATGAAACCAGCATTCAAATTCAATAACTCAAAATACTCCATGATCACACAAAATGCAAAAAGTTTAATTTTTACCACTTTCTGTAAAGATTTATTAGAAGATATTTTTTTAAGTCTTGTGTTATAACTAACATTTGGAAGCTTTTATTTTGAATTAACCTAAGAGCAGAATAATTGTAATGAAATTGCATCTTGGGACATACTTCTTAGTGAAGAAAGATTAAAGACTTTGTATAAATAAATATTCTTTTAACTGATACATATCATTAAGAAATAAGGGCTTGAGTTAGGAAAGTAGTAGAGGTAGGCATCCTTTAAAATCTGATTTTATATGTATGACTTCATGCATACAGCTGCAGATATTTGATATACACTTGTGAATATATATATATAAAGTTATTCTGGTCAGCTAAACTGTTAATAGCAAATTTCTGTATATGTATTTACCTTGCTTTCTATTTGATTTGTATAAAATTGTTGGTGGGTTTTGTTTTGTTTTGTTTTGTTTCATAATAATTTGGCAAACTATCTTAATTGCATACTTCCCATTTGGTAATGCTTTACTTCAGTTGATAACTTTTTATCATTTAGCTATGCTACACCCTGATTGGATGACTTGTTTTTTTAAGGTGAAGGGAGGAATACCTAATTAATCAGCCACTGCAGTGAATTCAATGAAAGAATGTTCCTCTTTGGTTCTTTAAAAGTCAAAAGTATGTAAAGCTGATTCAGAGAATCAAATATCTCATGCATTTACAATGTATATGTGGATAGATAGATTCTTCTGCACAACAAGTCCACCCAAATTTTTAGTGGAAAATTCTTTTTCTGTGACAAAGTTCCCTACGACCTTCATCGACCACATGGTGAAGGAAAAAAGTGTTATTACATCAGTGTATGTTTTGTGTCTTCAACAATTATCTGCAAGTAGTTGGGTATGCCAGACATTTTCTTTGCCGTTATTTTTAATAAACACTGTCCATAGGCTCTACTTTGACTATTGAAGTCTGTCTGCAAATCATGTGCTACCCATTCAACTTTTTTAGACTCTGTAAGGGTTATACTTCACCTGTGCAAATCTGCAAAAGGCTTTTTTTACCCAATGACTGTTGTAACGGAGGGTCTATTTACAGAAGCTGTGCACAGCAGTTCCAAGTTGTTACATTTCATCCTTTGACAAATATTTATATTCTATTCATGCAAAGACATACAGAGAGTTGTGTGGGAGTTTTAAATAAAAGTAATGAAAGCCTGAGAAACATAAAAATTTAAGTGAATCAGCTCATGGTTGGTTGGTTTTTAAAGATGAATTTACATATTTAGCCCAAATTTTACAGACATAGCATATAAACTATTGAGTCAATGTATAAACATGATACATCTTTCCACTAGAATGTGTCTCTCTCACCACAGCTATATGGTTAGCTTAAGTGGTGGTAACTCCTTCCTCAGATGGAGTAATCAGATCTGAACTAATTTAAAAAAATTTGACCTTGAAAAATGTAAAGCTCAATTTTTCAAGGGAGTGAATGAAGCATATTTAGTTTAAGTTAGTTGACAGATGCATATATATTCTTTGCAGAGTCAGAAATCCTATCTGTGCTGAAGTTAGTGTAAAATTCAGTGACTTCAATGGAAATAGGACTTTGTCCAAAGTGTTGGTAGCAACTGGGCTGGTGAAAGCCAGCTCTCTGATGCACTTGTTAGGATTCGCAAGTGTTTGATTTCAGCTACCTTTGTAGCACCACAAATAATCTTTCATCTACTCAGTTAACATTCCTTTGATAAACAGTGTCTACAGCAATAATTATAAAGAAGCCTCTTCTTTGACATGGAGGAGAACAGTGCTCAAAGTATACTCCAATAGCTAGTTAGATACCTCTGTTTCTCTGACATGTATCTCCCTTTCCCTGTCTCAAAAGAATTAAAAAACAATCCAGCACCACAGAAAATAACAGGGAGATATGATTCAGTTCATCTTGTCAAGTTACAGCTTTTAATGATGGGCAGATTGTCCTGGGGTTTCTTTTGTGTGTGATGTAACAGCAAAATATATTTTAACAGTAATTTCTAACTGAGAACAAGATTCTGCTGTGTCTGACATCCAACCAGCCATGAAGGGAGCTAAATACAGTGGCTGCCCTGGAGAGAATCCAGCAGCCACCCCACATGAGAGCAGTATATAACAGATGGGACTAGGATGACTGATTTAATTAGAATATTTTAATAGAAGAATGGAGAAACATTGCACGGCTCTATCAGTTAGTGAAAAACTCCATTAAATTCCCCAAATTAATTGTTCCATAGGGAGAGTATGTCAAACAAAGCATATCTCATTGTAATCTCTCTCTCTTTTTCTCTATTTATCTCTATCCACCTCTTTCCACCCCTCATTTCCCCACTCCCCTTTTTAAATTTTTTTCTCATTTGAGGAAATTCCAGATCATCATCACAGAAAGGAATCTATTACATTCCATTTTTAATACACCTAAAACTCTAAAAGAGAAATAAGCATTTGGATATACTCAAATGTTTATCTATATCTATTAATTAAAGTGCTAAATGACTTAGAGCATTTTAATTTATCTGATACCTACTGTTTCAAAGCTTTCCTATTGTAGAATTATCATCCCTAATCATAAATTTAGAATCCTCACCCAACTTCTCATTACAAATTATTAGTTATATTTCATATAAGATGTAACCTTTGTCCAAAATAAAATTAATTGTTTGGGGGCTTTTTGGATTTTATTTGTTTTGTGTTATTTTTTTATTTTTTAAACAGATAATAGATTGTGTTATGCATTTCAATTACCTATTATGATCATATAAATTAAATTAAATAGATTTATTTTAGACTTTTTTTAAAGAAATGTTAAAATAGTTTCATATGGAGGCCTTTAAATTCTCCAAGTAACATCTCATTATACCTTCACAGGACAGAGAATTCTGTAAAGTATTTTTCTAGTTCTTAATACAATCTGTATTCATTTAAATAATAAAATAATTTCATCTTTCGGTTTGAAAAAAATGTTTTAGTTTAAGAAATGTAGCAATCCTACTGATTATAAGGAAAGAATGACATACCAAAAAGCTTAGCAACACAGTGCTTAATGGTAATTCAGTTGTTGGAATAATGGAATCTACATCAATTAAATATGACAGAATCTCCTATTCAGTAACTGTTCAAGTGCCAGGAAGAAAAAACAGTCTAGCTAAAAGATCAAGAAGAGAAACTCAGACTGAAAACTCATTATTTTGTGAGATTTTCCTATCAAATCATAAAGGGTTGGAAATTTATTGAAAGAATATTTATGGAGGACAAACAGAAAAACAATAGTAATAGAAATAGGATAATAGAATTTTTTTGATTGGAGGGGACCTTAAAGATCATTTAGTTCCAACCCCCCTGCATAGGCAGGGACACCTCCCACTAGAACAGGTTGCTCAAAGCTCCATCCAACCTGGCCCTGAACACTTCCAGGGATGGGTCAGCCACCACTTCCCTGGGCAACCTGTGCCAGTGTCTCACCACCCTCATCATCATCAGAAGTGGGGACTGGGTGTCATTTTATTTAAGAAAATAGGGATGACAGGGGTTCGTTTGCATATACTAACCAGACATTTTAATTTTCATAATGATTTCACTGAAACAAGGATCTTAAAGTTGGTTTTATTTTTCCTGAATGATATATTACTTTCCAGTCTTTTGGCTTTTTAGTCTACATTGTTCTTTCTTGGCCTCTAAGAATGGTCCATCACAAAAACACATACAGTCACTCTCCATTCAGGAGCAGCTTATAACTGACATTGAATTTGTTGGCTTCTACTGAATCTTTGAAAGGATACTTACTAAAAAAAGGGGGAAAGACCCAGATTTCTTCTTGTTATGTGGACTGTCAATTTGAGCTCCTACATTGTTCATTGTTGAATGACTCAAATATTACCATACTTTCTCTTTTCTGTAGTCACTGAATATTTCAGCAGCAACCTACAGGATCAGAATACCTACCAAGCTTAGAACTTGCACCTCTGCAATGTCATGCTGACATTGACAGTGTCCCAATAAAGAAATTAATGTAACATGCAGAACACAATTATGATACAATTAATGTCTCAGTCAGAACAGCAGCCCAAGTCAGAATTTACAGCTTTTAATGCATGTCTAAGTCCAAGTGCTTCTTTAAATTCTCTAAGTTTTGGGAAGGAATTAACTTTGCCTCAGCTACATATTAGTAACACCATGTTCTGGCCTTTATTGTGCATACTCAAGCTCAGCAGTACCTTCTCTGCTCTGGCTGCAAGAAGGTTACTTTTTAAATTGGCTAAAACCACTGGTCCTGTACTGCTGTCACAGTTTGATTCAGGATCAGCAATTAAACCAGAGACAACAAAGCTCTCAATCCCCTGCTCCTCCCACCCAGGTAATGAAAGAGAATGAGAAACTTTTCTGGATTGAAAACTAAACTATACAGCTTTAATTAAACACTAATAATGAAAGAAAATTGTATATAAATGTGTTCAGGAATGTGCAAAACCCTATTGCTTCCTCTCATCCCCAGCAACTCCCACAGCACTCTCCTTAGCTGTGAGCAGTCTGAAAAGTCCCAGACCTGCTGCTGGAGAGAGTGTAGAGTTATGAGGGTCGAAGGATGCACAGTCTGGGGGTCGACAGTGATGGATGGACAGAGTTCTCCCCGGACGAGGGCCATGGATGGAAGAGAAGGGAAAGAAGAAGCAGGAAGGAAGTTGTCTTCTGGGATCTCTGACCTTCTTCTGAGCTTACATAGATATATGGAATGGAATATCTCTGGCCAATTTTGCTGTCTATCTAACTCAGCCTCCTATGGAGGGATCATAGATCTCCTGGTAGTGCCTGAGCCAGCAGGGTAAAGATGTGACCTTGGAGTCCCAACAATAACATAAACATTCCAGCGTTATCAGTCCCAGCTGGAACATTTGCTCCTGAAAGAAAGCTTACTGAAGGAAAAAAAAAAAAAAAAAAAAAAAAAGACAGAAAAAGGAAAAGTGGCTTCATCTTGGCTCAAACCAGGACAACTTTGGGGTACATTGTTCTCCCTGGTGAGATACTTTCCTCTATTTGTGCCTATTACTTTAGTGTTAATTTGTTGCCGCCTACATGCTAATGCATTTGAAAGGCAAACGGTGCTCAAAGTTTATGGAGAATTGGAGGAAGCCAAAATGTTAAGGAAAAGCTAAAGGAGTTGACCTTTGGAAAACGTGGAAGCACTTATTACTGAGGTCAAGGAAGATGGGCTTCTGGAAGACTGTGAAACATACACAATGGGTAAGAAATTGTAACATGAAGGATGATATTGGTGGCCTAGTAAGTCAACTTCTTCTTGGAGTTAATTTTCAATTAAGCAACTTCATATTTTATTACAATGTGTAGGAATGTTTAAAGCTAAAAAATTGAGAGTAATCAACAAAACAGATGCGTAATTCACCACAGATTTGAAACTAGAGCCATCATGTTATTCAGAAACATCTATGCAGGCTTCTACAAATATTGACCACGTGTGGTCTAGGTAATGTTCCTTCTCTGCTTTTTCATCACTTCAGGAATCTAATAGTTTGAAGATTTGAGGGGAGAAGAAAAGAGGGAAAAGTGATAGGAAAGTTTTGGGGTTTTTTGGTTGATTTTCAGGTTTTTAAATATTTATAGAGAATTACAGATTTTAGATGCTCTGAAAGGGAAAATAAATAATAAATCAAAAATTTTGCTACAATGTGTATATAATTTTGCTAATTACTTTGTTAGTAATAAAAATGAGTCAGTATTTCAGTTGGACTATATTATAAGACTAGATGTATTTCATATCTAGGACTATTTTTGCATTGAATATATGTGACACTATTCAAAATATTTCAAATATTTCTTATGACTACAAATGAAATAATTTGTTCAGGTGGTCTGTGACAAACTCCCACCAGGATGTCACTCTTCCTGGCTTCTTTGATTGTGTTTTGCAAGCTCTCAAGCAGCTTGTCATCTGTCCTATAAAACAGCTCCATACATTGGATCTGCTTCTTCCTACAGACGGGAACCCCCCTTGTTATCTTCCTTGCCTCCTTTTCCTGAAAAAAAATTTCAGGGTTCTAGTTCAACAGTAAGCTTCTAGCCAAAGCAGCTTTGAAACCATGAATTGATTTTAAGGACTAGAAGTGAAAAACAAAACAAAACAAATAACGCACCCTGCAGCTCTGTTTTACTTTTGCAAAAGGAGGCTTGGGAGATTTAGAGATACAGAGAAAAATTCAGTACACCTATTTTTTACAAGAAAAGTATCTGAAATAACTGTTTCAGCAAACTTTCCTAAAGTCCATAGAACTCCTCTGTTCTTAGAGACGTGATAATGGAGGCTTTGAAGTTGCAGAGAGAAGTGTAAATCATTACTTGACAGGCCTGTCCTAAAAGTTATGCAGTGGCTGTGCTGTGTGATTGCCTCACTGTCTCTGAAATCCCAATTGTTTTTCTTGGCAATAAGGTGAGCAAAATCACAATTGTTTTTCTTGGGAGTAAGGTCACCACGGATAACATAATGAGAGTCGTGGGCAGTGCTGTACTTGGTAAGCTAAGTCATTAGTTCATTTTTCCTATTTTGCTGCTGCTTTTTTGGTCACCAAGACACGGTCTGAGGAATTTAATGTTAGAACAACTCTCTTTTCCTTCTTTTCTATTAATACAGCTTAGTTGAAATTGAAGCCAGGCATGAAGCCGTTAAGCACTAACTTAAGAGCTTCTATGCAGTATACATAGAGTTGCAATTTCACCATACTTATAAATCTTCATGAACCAAACAAAGCTAAGAACCTGATGAAGCAGAGGGTATCAAAATACATAGAATTTGCTTCTAGGAAGTGATGAGGTAGTACTGTAAAGCTCAGAACAATTTCTCTGGGTATGCTATTAATGAAGACAAAGCTTATTAGGGCAAAAGCTTGATTAACAAATGTCATGTGACACTATCCACTATGTAAATGGCAATGTCTCCTGTGAAACAGCTTATTTAGATTGACCAAAGGTTTAAATAAGGTTATCTAAATACAGCAAAAGCTATCCATGTATTGTAAAACTTAGTGTAAGATGATCTAATATATAGCCAGGGAGAAAGGAGAACTGTTGTTAATCTTGCAGGCTAACTCTTAGAACACCTGATACTCAGTTATTCTGCACCTCATGCTGTACTCAGCTTCCCATGAAGACAGATGATAGGAGTAAGGTTGAGCTGTTCATTAAACTTAAACTTAGGTAATTCATTATTCACAATATTTAATATGTTTGTGAAAAGTGCATGCAGATTTACTTAAGTATACTATGCTGAGTAGCAATAAAGATAGTTAAACAAAAGCAGCAACAAAGAACCTTAAACGTCTGACTTGAGTTTTCAGTGGGCCCCTTACTACTCTAAACAATTTTTGATGAAACTAGATTACAGTCTTATTTCTAATATTTGCCAAATGGAGAGCTCATAGCTTTGTTCTTGGCTTCTATACAATATAGAAAAATAAATCAGTGAAGACCTGTTCCTGAAGTATGGAAATCACTGAATGTCATATTGGCAAATACTTTTTTCTGTTATTTCTTTGAGATTGATTGTTCATTTAAACACCCTATTTCTTCATTTTCAGTGAAAAACACTGGCAGTCAATTTACTGGCAGGATATGCCCAAGTGTGTTTAGTCTGAGGCACTGGAAGAAGTTCAAGCCCAGAGTATTCTGTAAAAATCTTTCCTTGTCTTCTATTAATCAAAAGACAAATAACTTTGTCAGCAATATGTGGCAAAAAGAAACTAACACATTAAACAATACCCCTCTTACTATCTTGCTTTATTACCTTGCTAATATACCCTTTTAATTTATCATTCAGACCTTCTAAGAGTGATCACTCCATATAGTGTATGTCTCCATACATCTAATGAAAAGAAAACATATCACTTTGTTTTCTCCAGTTTTATCACAAAAATTCAATAGCATTTCATGTTTTACACATTGCATTAGAGAATATCTCATAATTCAAATTATCAACAGTTTAATGTTAGGCCCCCATTTCCATATTTCCTCAAAATAAATGACAAATGTTTACCTCTCCACAACAAGGTCAGACAATTCCAAAAGGAAAATCTATACAGTAACCTAATTTGCAGTTTAAACTTTTCAAGGGTCATAATGTCTTGTGTAGTCATGACTGCAGAAGTCTAGAGAATAAAAGGTTTATTGTGTCTGTGTAACTGTGAAGTACTTGAATACTCAAAATCAGGGAATGTGGAATTATTATAATGAATTAATTAATCTGGTGATTTATAATTTAGCCTTTGTTCTTATCTTGAATTATGCATGAGACAGTGGCAGTTTTGAAAAAAAAAATTGTTTATTTGTAGCTTCTCTAATTTTAACCTACAGTTAACTACAGTTCAGTCAGTCAGTTGCATTTGTCTATCCGTGTTCAAGAAATGGAAAAATAGCTTTGTAACAAAACTTTCATAATGTATTTTACTCTTTCTTACTCTTAAGTATTAAACTCTAGTTTAAGAGAAGACTATTTTTTTTAATAGTGATTTTACACTGTAATACTGTTCAATGAGAATGGAATTTATTAACTGACACTGACAATCTTTGTGCCATACAATACAGAGCTTTAAATATCTCTAGCAAGAAGCAGCTTCCTTCATTATTAAGTACTTTATATCACAAAAGTGTCTTTGTACAATTAATGCAGAAGATATTGCCTTCAGTGCATAAAAGGAAACATTCCTGACCATCCTGTGACTTGTACAGTTTCTCTCATTTGCACTGTAATATCCCTTATTGCTGGCTTCTGAAGCCTTTTCATCCAGAGTTAATAACATCCAGCAAGAACAGTTAAAAAGTGGAATGGATTTAAAAATCAGATATATTTTAGTGCTGTGTTTAAGAACAATATATAACTAGAATACTTTCATATTCTATCTAAGTGCAATAGACAAAAATATCAAAGCTTGAAAGTATGATTTTATGGTTTTATGGAGGCTTTGGTTTAGTTTTTTTTTTTATTTTATTTTACATCTCAGCTGACACTCCTACTCGGCAACATGCTTATGTCTGGTTTTAAAACTAAATATTTAGTAAAACTCATTCAAGTCAATGACAAATTTGATGTGCTTTCTCACTAATTATAACTTAGACCTTAAAGCAGGTATGTCAGTTCGACAAGTGCTGTATGACATTTTGAGCTGCTAAAATTACTATAAAGCACTTCATTTTAAAATAAGTGTTTTCATAATGAATAACATTATGTTCCTGAGCTTTCTCATTTGAATGTTCAGGTAAGTGATGTGAATAGTGAAATTACAATGTTTGGCACTGTTACAAATTACTATAGATGGTTCAATAAGACAAGACTAGTCACATAAGAGTTTCACAATACTAAGTGACCAGGTAAAAATTCTTGATGAAATTTAGGGCTGGTAAAAATCTAAACAATCTACATAAAGAAACACACTGATCCTTGATATAGAATTATGATTTCTAAATTAATTATTGCTGCTCAGAAATCTTAGAAACACTGTAAATACAGGAAGTGAAATAGTATATTAGAATTTACCAGGGCAGAAGTAGAAAACAAAGCAGTAAGTTCATCATACCAATGAATAAATCCACAATAACCTATATCCTGAATACTGCATAAAGTTTGGTTTAATTTGCACCTTGAATATGTTACTTTGGAACTAGAAAATCAATAATGAAGGGCAGCCTCAATGATCAAAGGTATGTAATGGCTTCCATACAAGGAAAGATTTAATAGAGTAGAGTAGAATGATTAAGTTCAGGAATTTGGAAAACATAATTCTCACTGGTTTTACATTCTTTACTTAAGTGTCTGCTAGTTCTTCTTAACAGCATAGGTATAGAGCTAAATAAAAGGTACTGGATCTGATCCTGGCCCAGTGGTGTACACTGCCCTGTATTCAGACAGTGTGTTTATCTTGGGGAAAGTGAAGTGAAACAGTTCAAAAAGAAACAAAGGATGTGAGCTAATGAAACGGCCAAAGACCATGCAGAACTTCAGTGTTCTTCCTGCCAATCTTCTATTTATCTATAAACAGCCAGCCATCCATAGCAGGGTAGATGTACTCCTAGAGGCAGGATTGTCACCTAGTTGAAACCTTGTACCAAAGGACTTAGGCTGTTCTCACATTCTTGTGCCTACTGGCCACATGCGATGACAGTTTAGATGTGAAGAAAAAAAGTGTATACAGAGTAAACAAAAGGATAGTTTTGGTGGAATATATGTATTTTATAAGAGGGAAAGTCCTTTTGCACAAATGCGCTGCTTTGGAAAACAGACTGGGGACATGTGAGAGGTCTACCAGCGGTGGGATCAGCCATACTGGTTAGAATTCACTTCCGGTGATCTTGAGGACTTCAGCTTGTGTCAGGATTGGACAAAGGTGATGGACTGAAAATCTAAGCATCTTGTTGCTATTCTCATGGTTCAATCAAACTGAGCTCTTGGCTGGACTGTAGCTGGCAAAAAAAATTAAGCCAACATTCAGATTACGCTCTAACCTTGCTTTAATGTTAAAGCTGGTCAAAGACACCTTTTTTGACATTTAAGGCCCATAATAGAGCCTGTAAGAAGGTAGCATTCCCCAGCTGGTTCCTCAGCTGTGTAGGATAGACATCTGTTTTCCAGCAGCAAAAAGAAAAGTGGACATGATTATAAGCAAATAAAGGTGTTCAGTTCACTTTCAGAGCACCTTTCCACCAGTGTCTAAGTCAATTCTTAAAGCTCCCTGTAATTTAGAGCAAGTTTCAAAGTGATAATCAGGGGAGCATCCAGGAACAGAGCAGCAGGAGAATCAGGAAATTCAAAAGTGAACTGAAAGATGTGTTACACTTTGTATGTTTTGCTAACTGAAACAAAATGATAGTAATGTGGTAGGTTTTTCTCTTTCTTTATGTACCAGTTTTTTCTCTCCATTTTCAGTTTGTTTCTGAATTAATTTTTAATGTATTCACTGTAGAAGAGCACTAGACTTGACTTCCAGCAGTTACAAAAGCTTAATTAGACATGGTGCTGATAGGAAAGTGGATAACAATACTGTGAATCTATGTTTTACTTGATATTTTGCTCTAGAGGCAGCATGTTCTGGAAGTCTGTAAATTTCAGAAGAAACCACTGTGGAAGAGTTGCACTGAAAATAGGCTAAAGTGAATTGGTATTCTCTTTTATACTTTTAATCTTGGAATATTTTTGTTTTGTTTTGTTGTTTTTTTATTTGTTTGTTTGCTTGTTTTATTTTTTAATTCAAGAAAGCAAGTTACTGATTGGTAAAGTTAATGCAGAATATCACAAATATCAGTTTCTGGGTTTTGCTGGATATGAATGATTTTTGCATGTTTGTGTTTGGTGTGTTAAGGGGGAGTGATAAAGCTGTAAATAGAAATTAAGTGCATATTTTCAATTAAGAACAGATTGATGGCACTGATTGTTTTGCGGTGAAAAAAAGAGACTTTTTCTGTGGGTTTTTTATTTCCCCGTTTATTTTGCAGTATTACAAATATGACACTTATCTTCCCATTTGTTAATTTTGGGGTTTTAAAATGGAGTCTTTAGTATCACCTGAGGAGAAACATTCAAACTAATTTTGGGTGTTATTTTCAACCTAGCTGGCCAACAGTGAGGTCCCAGTGACTTAATTATTCACTGCAATTAAAAAATATATGTAAAAACATTAGAGGTGAATAAATTGTTAGTTTCTCCAAGCCTCTACTAAGATAGATTGGAACTGTGGGCCATGTCTTAGGACCATGGGGACTCCCCACTTCTCTGGGTGAACAGGAAGGATGCGGGTACTGTCTCACCTGGCAAAGCAGGAGCTGTGGTTGCACATAGCTGGCCACTGTGTCCTAGACAGCTGTTCACTCTGGAACGCAAAGAAAAATCAGGTCACACTGTGTCTGCCAGCTCTCAACCCTCTATAGACCCTATCCATGGTGCAGTAGCAGATGCAAAGTATCTTGCCATCCTCAGCCCCAAATGGAAACATTGTCGGGTGGCGACAATAGCCGCGGGGCACAGACCTTCCTATAATCGGGAAGAGACTCCTTCGGCAGCTACCTTGGAGGAGTCTGGGGTTGCTACCCAGGATCTTTTCTCCCTTCACAGGAGATAAATACTCTCCAAGAAAAGCTTGGAAAGAGTCTTGGGGTACTGCCAGACATGGACCTGCCTCCTACATGGAAAACTCCTCTAGCAGCTTCCTTGTAGTAGTCCCAGGCTGCTATCTGGGACTTCAGTTCCCTCCACGGGAGGCAGAAGACTCCAGGATATTCCTGGAAGGAGCCTTCAGGAGCTACTGGGCATGGCCTTGCCTCTACCATACACAGAAGTCCTCCAATAGCTTCCTTGGATGAGTTAGATGCTGCCTACTCTGAGACATAAACTGTCTTTAAAGAATGCCAGAAGAATCCAGGGAAGTCCTGGGAAGAAAATGGTTATATTTTTATTAATCTCTTTGCCAAGCTCCTTGTGTCCAGAAGACAGATTGGTTTCTGCAAAAGTAGAGAGACTCCTGTAAAACAATACTGCAGGTTTTGGGAGATCTTTGGCCACAAATAGACCCGTTGGATAGTTCAGGTCAGGACACTGACAGCAGGGCAGACAGTTCTCTCCTATTTAGTCGTTCTCTGCAACATATCCAGCAGTAGCACTTCACTCACAAACCGTACCAGACCCACCCAAAAAGCTTTTCTTTTCCCACCAGGGATCTAAGGGGGCAATGAGTGTGTCACATCTGGGGTGGCCCACTGTCCCTTCCACAAACGGTTTCTAAGGATCCCACAGGAACAAAGTCCAACCAACACTGGTTGAGTGCCAAAAGAAACACTATTAACCCAGAAACAATGGAAATAAGAATGGAAATAACGCTCCCACTCAACAGTATCAATTAAGTTTTCTGCAAGAAAGTTGAGGGAGAGAAGAAAGAGATGAAAGGAAAGTAGGAAAACAGAGTAAAAGCTGGAGACAGTATAGGGAGTATAGTCACTGCCTGAAGTCTGTGGCATCCTAGTGGTCTTCCCAGTGTTTGGTGGTGGTCTGGTCATAGGTGGGGATGATGGCGGCAGCTCTCCTGTTGTAGCCTTGTGTTCACCTTTTATATTCCTGAACCATCCCATCAGTCAGAACTAAGGACTCCCTGAAGAGTCCCACTGTCCCTCTAATTGCATTTCTACAAGGAAATAGCACACTAGAATGACACAGATTTGAATCACATACTTGTTTTGCTAGCTCAGGTGGTACTCCAGGCACCTCTAGCCCTGTTCACTTCAGCCAGGGCCAGTGCATCCTGGAGACCGCTGATCTGGTCTGCAGGGTGTGGCAACTTGTAGAACTGGACTCTTCATACATTGGTTGCACCAAAAAAGAGGGCTCAAATCTATATCCAGCTAATACTGTCTTCTGCGGTTCTTTCAGCACTGACCAGAATGCCTCAGGCCTTGATTTTAGTAATTGTGCTGCCTCAGGTCCTGGTGGCTGTGGAATGAAGACCTTGTAAATAGGCTTCTTAGGCATCCTGGCCTCAGAGCTTGTTGATGGCAATTTCTCTTCTCCTTGTCTTCCTCTTCTGCCTCTCTGAGCTCCACTCTGCTTTGATGCTTGGGCTTTGCCCTTGGACTGGCTGGTCACAGGCTTCTTTTTTGCAGATGCCTGCAGCTTTGCTATTAGTTTCCTGCAAGGACACAATGGAATGGGTGTGCCTGAGGATGCAATTGGTTTGGGACCACACTCTGCCCCTATGAGCCATGTGCCTCTTTGCACAGCTGCTGGCAGTTCAACTGACGGCTGTGCTCAGCTCAGGAGAAGAAAACCTCTGAGCCAGGGCACTGGACTGACACATGAATGACTGTCCCTGTGCACAGCTCAGGAGGCCATGATGGGGCACTTCTAAAGGGAGGGAGCCAGCTCAGTGAAATGGGGAGCTCACAGCAGCCCCATCCCACACTTCTAGGTGGTGCCTTCACTGTTGTCTGTGATTAATAGCATTCGGGACTGGGGAATGAGCTCTTGCTGGGTCAGAAAATTACCCCGTGTAGAAATCAGCCCTGAGTTTCCAGACTCACCTGACCCGAGACTTTGTCTTCTCTGTGACATCCTCTTTTTCCTGGAGCTGTGGTGTTTCCTTGTCAGTCAAGCTGGAACGGGCTGGTGAGGCCAGTTCAGCAAATTCCCCTGAAATTGTGAAGGAGACACCTTGTCAGAAGAGCATCACTGGGACTCTGCTGGTCCTGGTGACAGGCAGGACAGCTCTGGCTTCTTCCCAAGATATAGGAGGGCCATTCTGCTCCTGTTGCAGCCACACTGGCACTGGCTCTCACCCAGCTCTTTGTTTCCATCACACAGCATGGTTTTGTGTCTGTGTTATCAGAGATAGATTTGGGAAGGAAGAGCTGGGCGGCTTCAGTGATGGGACATGGAGTCTTGCAGACAGGTCATTTCCCAGGAGCCATGGACTGCCATCCTGGGATGGCACATCCCACCCTGAGGTCTGGTTCTGTGGAAGCTGGCGAGTTGTTAGCTGAGCTGTCATTAGTCTTTGGCACAAGTCAGAGTCTTTTGACAATCGTCACCAAAGAATTTTCCCAATGTATCAGAGAAGCTAGTTGACTATGCTATGGAAATGAGTCAGAGGAGGAGCTTTACCTTCTTTGCCCTGGGTGAGAGCTGGCAAAACTTCTTTTTTCTTCTGCTCATCCTCATCAGGGACGTTTGTCAAGTGCTTGAGATGTTCCCTGGGTGGTGGTTTGTACACAAGCTCCAGTTCAAACCTGGAGACAAAGAAGTGACACAAGCACGACACATGGCACCACCACTCCTTGCCACTCCCTGCCATCCCCTTCTCACAAGAAGATTTTAACCATGCACAAAATCTTTTTGTTTGTTGTTGTTTGTTTTTTTTCCCCAAGCTGATGACACCCCATCCCCAGGGACTGTCCTGGGCAATGGAGTCACCCTGCAAAAAAATCCAGGCCATGACGGGAAGAAACATCACTTAAAGTCCTCCATCTTTCCCATCAGATCTGCCTCACAAGAATGAATATGGGCTGGGCACATGAATGACAGTCACTGCCTGTTGCCCCTGTGGCAGGACACCTATGGTCACAAAGAGCAAATGCTACCAAACCACAGCTGAGGAACTAGAGGCTACATCTGCAGATATACTCACTCAGGAAACACAATGATATGACCAGAAAATGTCAGTGAGGCCAAAGGTACCATCTGGGACACCATCGTGTCCAGCAGCTGGAGGACCTGCAACGTAGAAGCATAAAGATAGCAGGATGTCCTCAGCATGGCTGAGGTGCTCAGTACTGGAGGAGCTTGAGGCAGTGAGAGTTGGTAGGATTATAGCTCTCGCCTGGCCCAAGTGGCTGGCCACATCCTGGCCTGCAAGCAGTGCCTCCGCATTGCTCTGTGATTGCCTTGACAGGGAAGAAGCCAAAGCACTCACCCTAAATCCAGCTTTTTCCAAGTTTTCCTTCCCAGATATCCTCTCCAGGAAGTTATAAAAAAACTTCATTTGGAACCTCATGCCTTCAATGAGGAGAACTCCTACGTCCCTTAGGACAAGGGCAATGTTCTGCCCCTTCCCTAGGCAGTAAGAGAGGAGGGATGTGGTGCCTTGGATGCAGCTCTCCACTTTCTGCCGGGACATGGAGGTGGCCATGGCCACCTTGATATATTTGAGAGGCTCCAGCTCCTTGTTGCCTGGAAAACCACACAAGAGGGATGGAGGAGCTCAACCAGTGGTCTTTCTGCAGGCGTTTCCCAATGTGCTGCATTTTGCAATCAATGTATTGCCCAGAAAGGCCCTAGTTTGGGATCTGCTTGGTGGAGGGGGAGTTCCTTTAGAAAAGCATTTCAGACTCAGGGAAAGGATGTAATGACTGTGCAGCCAGCCAGGGTTTAATCTTCCATCTTACCAATCGAGTAGGGCTTGCAGACAACTGCAAGGTTCCTGGCCAGGTGAAACACAGGCCTCTGGATAGTCATGGCCTCATCTCCAACCTGGATCCGTTTGGGGACAAGTTCAAAGGAGCCAAGGGTAGGAATTCGGATCCCCTGCAAGTAAAAGAGAAGGAAGGGCTGAAGGTTGAAGAGTAGCCAGACGGAAGAGCTGGGAGTGGCCCCATTCAGGGATGCCACTTCAGGCTGGATCCTGCCCACTTCTGCTGTTCAGAGGCACAAACCAGTGCAGTGGGAAGAGCTTTGGGAAGAAGGTACCAAGTGTTTTCCCTGCGTTCCCCCTCTAAAAAAAGCGGTGCTGGAGTCAGGGCAAAAGCAGCCCGAGGGCATCCATAGAATTGAGTTGTTCATCAACCAGGATCAGCCCTGTGGAATGGTGCCACCTGCCAGAGGTGACACCACATTACACAAACCCTGTTTGTCCATTGTTTGGTACTTTTAGGGTGTTTCCTGCTTCCTGAGGAGGGGAAGAGTAGTTGTCAGGCCATGCTCCAGGGTCATGGGGACTCCCTACCCCCTGGGTTGACTAGGAAGATGCAGTGTCACCCCACCTTTTGCAACAGGAGCTGTTCTTGAACACAGTCAGCCACTGCATCCCAGATGGCTATTCGCTCTGGAAAGCAAAGGAAAACCAGGTCGTGCTCTATATCAGCTCTCCAGTATCCCTTGATCTGTGGTGCACTGGCAGATGTAAAGTGTCATTGCTGTCCCCAACCCCAGATGTTGACACTCCTGAGATGGCTGCAGTGCTGAGTCTTGCACACCCAGTGCTGTGACTGTTGGTCATCACAACTCTTCTGTGGTGGCTGTGGATGCCTGTACCTTTTTTGGTGATGCTAGGCATCATGAAGGTGTGCTCCATTCCATCCCAGAAGACCATCTTGGTCTGCCTTATGCTGGTGGATAGCTCCTTAGTGACAGACACGTGTGAGCTCATGCTGTTCAGCCTATGGACACTCCTTCAGAATGGAGGACCCATAGCCCTCGTCCCCTGAGCAGCCATGTCACAGGCCTGTTATGAAACCATGGTGATACAGCCACTGCTGACAGTGCTGCCTATTGTGACACGGTCATGAGTGACCTGTTGCTCACTCTGTCACCCATCACCTGCTGCCTGCTGTGACATTGCCACCATAGTAACTCTTCACTGAACTCCTGCTCAGGTCTTGGCTGGACACACAGCTCGTGCTGAGGTCTGACATGTGTTGGGAACAGGGTCAAATAATGGGTTAGAAATTCACAGGACACTCTGGACAAGACAGGGTGATGGCCATTCTTCAGCCCTTAGCACCTGCAGCTCGCCATCTCCTGCAGTCTTCGCTTCCTGTAATTTTGCATAGTAGCTCAGGCAGTTTTTTTCAATAGCCACTCCATAGCTTATGGAAATAGTAAAGACCAAACTTCCAAGCTAGGAGGTAGACATATGTCAGCTTGGCCAAAAAGCTGTTGTCATGGTTTAATCCTAGCTGGCAACTGAACACCACCCAGCAGCTCAACCACTCCTCCCACCCCTCCAGTAAGATGTGTGAGGAATTGGAAAGGTAAAAGTGAACAAGAAACTCATGGGCTGAGATGAAAACTATTTAATAATTAAAAACAAATAAAAATAATAATTTTTAAATTGTGAGGAAAAGAGGAAAAATATAGCAAAGAGAGAGGAAAATAAACCTAAGGCAAGGGATGCAAATGAAAAGAATTGCTTACCACCAACCGACTAACATTTCCCCCAGTTTTACTGCTGAGCTTAATGTCATGGTACTCTCTCAGCAACCCAAATGGGAGAGAGCCCTCCAAGGAGTGGGGAGAAGTGGTTAGGTTTTGATGCAGGCAGACAAATTTCCTCAGCAGAGAGATTTCTGCCCCCAGTCCTAGTTGTCGTGTTAACATCACCATATTCCTCTGCAGATTTCTGGCTGTAGATGGAGTCCAGCACAACTTTTCATACAGGCTTTTGCATGTCCAGCTCATAGACTGAGCAGAGCTGGGACATACAGAAGTACAATCCCTTGCTGTGCCTAATCGAGGGCTTCTTGGTGCCAAGCTGCTCTCAATGCCAGACTCAGGGCAGGGCAGGGTTCTTTTCATCAGGGATTTAAACAAGTGGCCATGAGAACTGAGAGCTTCAATCCTGATCTGGCCCCATGGGGACCCAGACCTGGCCTGCAGGTCTCTCCTCACTCTGGCAAGGCACAGTGCAGGGCCATAGGGAACTGAGAGGTTTCCTCATGCCCTCACCTGTGTCCAGGTCCAGGGATGCTGGGGACTGGGCTTGAGCAGAGGTGGAGCTTTGAGCTGTAAAACTGAGGTTTTAGACCCCCAAAAATGCTGCTTTGGACTGTAAAATGAGGGTTTGTAGCCTAAAATTAGGCCTTGGACACCAAAGATCATAGAATCATCGAATGGTTTGGGTTGGAAAAGACACTAAAGATCATCTAGTTTCAATGCCCCTGCATGGACAGGGAAAACTCCCACTAGATCAGGTTGCTCAGAGCACCATTCAGCCTGGCCTTGAACACAGGGGGGGATGGGGCTTCCACAACTTCCCTGGACAACCTGTGCTAGTGTCTCAGCACCCTCACACTAGAGAATTTCCTCCTCATGTCCAGCCTAAATCTCTCCTCTTCCAGTTCTGATCCATTACCTCATTCTCTTTCACTACAAGCTCTTGAAAAAGTCTCTCCCCAGCTTTCCTGTAGTCCCTTCAGATACTGGAAGGCTGCTATGAGGTCCCCCCAGGGCCTTCTCTTCTCCAGGCTGAACAGTCCCAACTCTCTCAGCCTGTCTTCGTAGGAGAGTTGCCTCAGGATCTGCATGTCCTTCTTATGCTGGGAACTCCAGAATTAGACACAGTACTGTAGGTGGGTATCATGAGAACCACGTAAAAGGGGAGAATCACCTCCTTTGACCTGCTGCTTACACTTATTTTGAGGCAGCTTTAGGCCTTAGAACTCAGTGTTTGTGCCTTAAAAATGAGACTTTGGGGCCTATAAATGTAGCTTTGAGCAGTAATAAAGTCTTCATAGTGCAAAAAGTAAAGGCAGCAATTAGGTATCAAAAATATTTTTTTTCTCATTTTGCCTTATATAGAATACAAATTTTTACTAAATAACTCTATTTTGTCTATGTTCTATAGGCAATTTCATTATATTCATGCTGGAGAAATCAAGAGAGAGTCCCCATGAATTTCAACGGTAAGTGCAAAATCCTGCACATAGGGGAGCAATCACACACACCAATATGTGCTGGGTAGCTAAAGGTTGAAAAAACACTCTGCAGAGAAGGAACAGGAGGTCCATGTGGACAAGCAAGTTGAACATGAACCAACAGTTTGCCCTTGACACAAAGAAGGTGGGCTGCATTGGGTGGAGCACTGCTAGAGGGTCAAGCAAGATGATCCTTCCCTCAGCACTGGTGTGACACATCTGGAGGGCTGGGTCCAGTTCTGGACTTCCCACTCTGAGAAAGCTATGGACTCACTGAAGCAAGTTCAGTCAAGGGCTATGAAGATGATGAAGCATCTGTAGGAGATGACTGAGAGATGACACTGTTCATTCTGGAGAAGAGGAGGCTCAAGGGTTCTTATCCATGTATATAAATAAATACTTGTAGAGGTAAAGAAGACAGGGCCAGACTTTTCTCAATGGTGCCCAGTGAAAACAAAAGACACAGTGGACAAACACTGAAACAGGAGGTTTCATCTGAACATAAGAAAGCACTATTCTACTGTAAAGGTGACCAGAAACTGCTCAGAAGCAATGGGCACACTGAAATAGAGGAAATTCCATTAAAACATAAGAAGAAACATTTTCAGTGTGAAACTGGTTAAGCACAGGAACAGGTTAGCCAGAGGGACTGTGGAGTCTTTGTCCTTGGAGATACTAAAAAACTGTTTAGATATGGCCCTGGGCAACCTCTTCTAGTTTGAGCAGAGTGTTGGACTAGACAATTTCCAGAGTTCTGTTCCAACCTCCATCATTCTGTTATTCTGTGCAGTAGAAATGAAAATAAAACAACACAGTAAACAACCATAATAAAATGATTGAATAGTTAGCAAAATAAATTTAAGGCTGTACAATTCAAAATTTACTTTTTAGTAATGATATTCAAGATAGGAAAATAAAATGTCTGATAGAAATAAGAAATCTCAGGAAGCATTTAGATTTATCAATATGTAAACAAAATAATCTTCACAGTACTGTGCAGAAGAAACAGGAGAATTTAGGAACTGTTTATGTTCTGCACAAGTAAATAAAATATGGGGTTTTAAAATTTTAAATTGCTTTTTTCATATTTTTGTATTTAGGTTGGGTTTGCCAAAATTTTATGGTAGTAAATCACTACCAGTTCACTAACCTTAGAAACTTTCTGATTTAATCTTTAGTGAGTAGGGATGATAGGCAACATATATTACATATTTTTTTAATGAGCCATTTTATATAGTTGTTGTCTTAAGCATGATACAAAATCTGTTTTGGAACTCAGCTTTGGCACTAAGTTGGGCATTTTGAGGGATGGTTGGGAAATGGAAGGGAAGCTGTATGGACTACTGAGAATACTGTGGAATACTGCTTAGGTAATAATACATTAAAAATAATAGTTCAATGACTTTGGGTAGATTGACACAATTCTTAAACATTGGAAAAACTTACACACACTTCTAATTTCGTACAAAGCTGACAGTTTCATCAACAGAGCTCTTGCTAAATTAATTAAAGACAAGTGAATTGTTGCACAGGAATCAGTAAAGACCAGTACAAGGTTTAGTGTCCTGTTGTTTCACAGGCAGCTCGGAAAAAAAAGTGTATAAAATGATGGGGAAAAGCATGTTCAGTTGTTGGGTAAATATAATGATTTACAAAACTCTCATAATCTTTGATGTAAATCAACACAGCTTTACCAAAGCTAGTGAAGTTGCCTCTTTATAGGAGATAATGCTTCTAAGAGTCGGTGAACTTGGAAAAAATTAGCACAGAATAATTATATTGCTTGAAAATCTTAATGATTAACAAAATTTGTCTTTTCTGTGTGATTCAGAAGCAGAAACCCTACTGAAATCCATAAAAGTTTTAACTGTAATGTCAAAATAACTTATTTTCGTATTTATTTCAGAATGGATAGAGATGTTCATTTGAATTTCATAGAGCAAGTCAGTAAACAGAGAAATATTTTTGGCAGCTGTGAATGAAGAATGAATTATTTTATATACTCATGTAGTCTAAGAATGTTTTATTCCCTGCTATGACCTTGCCTCATCCTATACTAGCTCATCTTTCCTGCAGGGTTTTGGAAATCTTTTTTTGTTGTTCACTTGTTGAAAGTCCCTGACCACCTGTCATTTAATCCAAACTTGCAGGGAAGTGTACTTTTGCTGTACCTTCCTCCTGACCATTTGGCATACCTAGTCTGATCCAGAAGGTTTTCAAGTACTATGAATAGACAAATTCCTGCAGATTCTTTTGGAGGCTTTAATTTACTAAATTGAAAGCTTTAAGACAAGCATTTTATTTATTTTCTTCTGTGAATGAAACCTACGGTTGACAATGGAATAACTGGTTATTAGATAACTGCTGTAATGTTTTCTAATTCATAAACAAGTCCTTCTGCTCTTAGCTTTACCTAACTTTTTATAAGTAATAGACATAGATTTAAATAGTATACATTTCTAGTAGATCATGAGCAACCTCCTAGTGTGTGCTGATTTGGTTTCCCCAATACTTTTGGTGGTGGAGGAGAGGTGCCACAGGTGGCTCCTGTAAGAAGCTGGGAAGCTCCTCCAGCTCTAAAATCAGATAGTCAAGGAAGCATTAGAGAGAGACAATAGATGAGCCTCTCAATTAACATATGAAAGAACTGATAGAAGACGTGAGCAGATCAAGCAGTGGGAGGAAGGAGTTTTGCTGGAGAGGAAAATCGGTGCCTGTGGTTGCTGAAGAAAGAAGGGGAATAAGGTGTCCAAGCAGAAGTTTCCCTGCAACCAATGGCAGGCTGTACCCCCTGTGATTCTGTGACTCTAAACTCTGTATCCCTGTGCTGCTGGTGGAAAGAGGTAGAGAAATCGGCAACAAAGAAATTTGGGCCCAGGAAAAAGGGAGAGATCAGGGTAATGTATGTAAGCACTGCTCTTTGTGTTGTTTGTGTCTTGTGTGCATTTGATTAGTGTTAAATGAAAGTATGATTTGTCCCCAAGTTGAGTCTGTTTTGCCCTAACCATAATAGGTGAAGAACCCTGCCTAAGCTGAGTGAGTGGCCACGTGGCTGGTTCTTTGTCATCGTGTTAGGCCCAACCCACGAGATAGTGGCACGTCTGTAAGATTTTTGCAGCTTAAGTTAGGGTCTCTTATAGCTAAAATGACAATAGGTTTTTGCATCACTTTCATCTTGGGCATAATTTTATGGACTAGAAATGAATTCTAATATAAAATAACTCATCGCTGTAATTTGCGCAGCACAGAATGATGCCAAGAGCTTTCAGGTTGCTTAAGGGCACCCGTACTTATCTCCAAAGTTGTTTTGTACTACCAGTGGAATCTGAAGTGTGTGTCCTCAGAAAGGCTTTCAGTAGTTACTAGGGGTTAAAACTGGTTCAGAAATTTAGAGGACTAGACTTTTTTTGGAGTTTTTTTTTCCCTATTTGTCAAAACCAACCCTTTTTTTTTTTTTTTTTTTTTTACTCTACATTTCAATATCAGACATGTTAAATAGCTTTCTGCTCTGTAAAAATCAAACACAAAAGATCAGAAATATTTGTATTGGCTTCTGAGATGTCAATGTGTCATTGTCTTTTTGGGAGAAAAGAAAGGATGAAGACATAAACTGCTTTACTGAGTCTGCTTTTATGTGCAATATACACAACCTCCCTGATGACTGTTTTTGAACAGTGGTATGAAGTAATCAGAAGAGTCTTCAGAGATAATTTGTGTTTGAGTTCCCAGCAAGACTCAGTGCAGAGAAGCAGCTACAAAACGGCATGTTATGACCTAAGTACTGAGTCCTTGTTTTAATAACTAGATGCTTTTGTTATCAGTCAATAGCAGTTGAGCTGGTGAGCCAGACATCAGCTAAAGCTCATGTTCATGGATTCAGACTTGTGTTTCTATAGGAATTTAACATCTTTTGTAATTACAGAAGTTTTCAGTAAAAAAAAAATTCAGTAAATATTTCCAGATAAATACAGGAGATACTCTTCTGTCAGTGTGTGGCATTGGTAATATACATGATATTCTGAAGGGTGTTGTGCTTAACAATATTAGCTACAGCTTAATGAACATTATTTTATTATTCAAATAATGAAATTGATAAACTGAGGAAAAGCATTTCCTAAGAAACCTTGTATGAACTATAATAGCAGAATATTATCTTTTTACTTACAGAAGAGAACAGAGGATCAAGTTAAGGATTTTCTCAAATATCGGTAAGACTCATTAAGTAAAACTATTTTGATTATGCCTGTGGTTATGTGTTGGTTTTTAATAAAAAATAAGTATATTTTGGGTGATTGGAAAAATTAAAGTTAAATTAAATTTAAAATATTTAAATATTTTTAATATTAGTTGATGCTAAATTTTACCTTGATCTTAACAGGCAGATAAATCATACAGGATTATTTATTCAACTAATCAAAACAGATTGAATTTCAAATATGAAATGTTTATCATTAAAGCACAGAAGCTTCACACCATAACAGTTGTATTAAATTTTGTAGTTAATTATATCAAGGAAAAATTAATAAAAAGTTCCATTTATTGACAATATGTGACTAAATACGCTTTTTGTTCTAAATTTCCTACTACAGTTCTGTTCTGTGCTACAATGAATACTTTTCACATTCCCCAGGATAAATTCAATATTTTATTTTATGGAATGACCTGGATACTTGCAGCCACACTCAGGGATTTTTTTCAGTTTTGCTTTTTTTTTTTTCATTCCCTGTGATTTCTTTGCAAACATCTGAAAAGAAATATGTTTCATATGTCACTGAATTAACATGATTATGCTTAAACTGTGTGTCCTGGCTTTAATTGACATTTTGCTTTACTTTAGTACTCCCACTGCTACCATGTAGATCTTAGAATTACATTAAATGCAGGCATATGGATCTACTTAACATGGTTTCACACTAAATTTGTACAGTGCTTGATCTTCCCAGTATATAATGGCACTTCTTTGTTGCCAACACATTCATGGCCTACAGCTGACTGCTTTTATAGCTTTTAATTAAAATCTGAAGTGGAAAGTGTCTATTAGTCAGTGTGTGAAACCAGTCATAAAGACGAGGTTGTACAAACCCTGCATAAGATGGATAGCAGTTACATCACTTTTCCCACCTTTTGTCTTCGTGATGAAGAGAAGCTCATTCAAGTTAATTATATCAAAGTGGGAGGTCTAGGAGGCAGAGCCTATTTTGGCAAGTGCCCTCAATTATTAAAGAAGTACAAATAAATTTGTAAGCAAGGAGTTTTATCAATATTTTATTGGCTTTAACAATCTCGTTAGAGAATCCCTCCTACAGTTTGTGGACTCATTTTTATTCGTGTGGTTCTTTTTCTTTTAGATTTGTATCTGACTTTGTATGGCATGTTGCAGCTTTGGATATTATTTTTTTCTGTAACATGTATGTTTTCAGAATGCCTGGGATGTACACACATTTCCCTTTGTAAGTTTGAAGAATATTAATTTGTTGCACATTCTGTGATACTTTTGCATTCTTTGCTTTACCTTCTATGTGTGCTTGACCATTACATAGACAGTTTCAGAGCCTCTTCTCATGAGTAGCGGTGCTGCTTCATTGCCTCAGTAAATAAGACTGAAATTTGTCTCCTTCCCATGTAGACATTTCCAATTTATAAGCACACTGCTAAAACACTCACAGCAGATTTTAAATACTTTAAGATAAAAAATAATGTACTCTAACTGCCTTTGCTAAGTAAGCTTGCTAATTTGTTTTTTGAAAGACAAACAAAAAACCACACACACACATACTAAACCAAGAGCGAGGAAACTGTTGCACATGCTGATATTGCTTTGACTTTCAGACTCTTTTGTTTCTTCTCTTTAGTCTGCAAATAGCTTTCTGCTTTCTAATGCCTTTTTCCTTCCACAAATTTTCTATGCTGTCTGCCCTCTGTTACTTTACTTCCCATGCATGTTCTTTCAGCTCTGCCAATATTTTGTCACTTTTCTTCTCTGGAATATATTAATTATGAAGGTTGTTCTTTTCGGTGTCCCAGGTGATAGACTGATTTTTTTATATACTTTTTGATTTCTTTTGGAATCTGTCTTTTTTCTTTGTAGTACAAGAAGTGACTTTTCAAGAAAGAAATCAATATCGCAATGAATTCCTTCTAAATGTTGGAAAATCTTAATTTAAAAAAGTCTTCAGAAACACGGTCATATGAAATGAAGTTATATCATAACAATGCTCATAACTGTGGATCTCCTTCTAGTTAAATAAAAATTTGGATCATATTTTAATTCAATATATAGAATTATATATGCATGAATAAGATAATGTAATTGTATTATGTTTTTATAAATATATATATGGCAATACTTTGTTTTTTTTAGATTGAAACAGAAAGTCTTAATTGTTGTTTTTTTTCTTTATTCCAATAAAAATGCATATTTGTATTCTTTTGAAGTACTCAACTCAGAGCCCAAATTAAGCTTTTCAGGCAATGTGTCTATAGGTACATCCTGTAGTTGTGAGTACAGGACTGGCGAAAAAAAAGGTATTTAGAGTTTTTTACACTAAAAATTTTACATGGTATCTAACTTTATGCTTTTCAACTTGGCATAGAAGTTGAAGTCTCTATTACTGAAGTCTAAAGAGCCTGTAAGGATTTGGTAATTATACAGAATTTAATTATGTAAACTACTTTTGGTGTTTATTAGTGTCACTCTTGCAGTCACTGACATGTATCTAAATACTAACTGATCCAGGCCAGTCCAGTAAGTGGTTTTCATATTTTTGATTAAAGGAGGCAGTTTTTCTGATTTTGCTTTGTACTGTGAAGGAAGAGAGATTGATTAGCTGTGGTCTATAATGCATTTGCTAAAGGTCTGCAAAGAATTCAGTCACATGATACCAACCTTACTTTTGCTCAGCTGTTTCTTTCATGGGTAAGGGGAAAAAAAAAAAAGAAAAGAAAAAAGAAAAAAAAAATCCAAACCAACAACAAACAGATGTATCCTAACTTTGACTTAATTTATGATCACATTTCCATGAACATACAACTCCAAAAGAAGGGAACTCCAAATGTCTTTCCTAGTCATTTTGAGTAGGTATTTTCTTAAAGTTGTCTTAAATGGTAAAATTGTATTTAGAAGAAAAAGGTAAATCTATTATTTATAGTTATTGTCACGAGAAGTCAAACCAATATGTTCCTGAACATAGAAATATGCAATAGTGTGCATTCAGGGTATGCCATTGTGTGCTAGTAGCCATTAATTTATCAGGCAAAGAAGTATTTGCATCAAATATCAGTGAATGGGTTATTTATGATTGGTTTAGAAAAACTTATGATGGTTATTAACATCGAAGCACTGAGAAAAAACAATGCTTCCAGTTCTATCTGGATTGTACTTTCAGAATCTTTAGAGCTATTTGGAGGTTCAAAGACCCAATTACACAACAAATGCAAAATATACAATTTAATTATATAAAAATGGCTGAGTTTAATTAATTTAATGGAAAATATCTTGTAAGTATTGAATTTAAATTACTAAGAAATATTACAAAGAAATATTATTTCAGGTGCAAAAGAATATTGCTTTAATTGAACAACATGAAAGATGAAAGTTTGTTCAACAATATGCAGGACATGTGGTAATATAATTACCTAATTCCTGATCAAAGGATTTTAGGAAACTAATAGTAAGAAATATTCAATTATACAATTCTCTGACAACCAGTGGATGCCAAGTCTTTATACTATTCAGAGCTACTAAATCTTTCTTTTCATATCTGGAAATGATATGAGGGAATGCAAGACTGGAGTTCCAACTCAGTGGCGGTTTTAAGAGTGACTAAGTACAGAGAAGGGCCTGAAGCTCTTTCTCACTACATTTCATGGGACTTGTGAGGACTGTATCAACAGGATGTTCTTTTTCAGAATAGACTAGTGCAAGTGAGATTCTTTTATCTAACATTCATTATATAAAAACAAAAGAAAAACAACAAAACAAGCAAAAACTCCCTAAATAAACAAAACTTAAATTCACTTCAGTAAAAGAGAAAACTTGAATGCTAGGACGTTTAAATTGAGCCTATATTTAATTTCTATTTAATTTTTCTACTCATATTCCTAAGATTTTAATTGTTCCCCATCTTCAAGAGAGAAATCAATAAAATTATGGAAATGCATAAGCCTGTCCAGTGTTCTGCATCTGGCACAAAAGCAGTTCTCAATGTGCAGCATGAGGAATGAGGTTATATTTATAGCAGGAGTTAAGTAAAGTTAGTCCATCTGGGAGGACAACTTGGATGTGTGTAAAATATCTTGGAGATTGAAGATTCAGCACAGACCAGGACTGTCAAGGGAGGGTATTATCAAGATAAGTCTGTTGTGTTTGTGAGTACAAAGAGACTACTGTACTGGTAACTCAAGAGGGATTTGAGGATTGCACCGTTTCAAATAGCTGTGTTTTTTATCAACTGCCTTCTATACACCACATATTTCAAAGGAGTGTGTTTTGTAGAAGGTGCTACAGTGACTGGTAAGTGAATACTTCATCCATTCTCACAGAATGCAGCCTTAAAACAAGCAGTTGGTGCCATGCAGACATTCCTCGAATTGCAGACTATCACCAGTAATTGTGGCAGAGAAGGCCTGAGATGAAAAAGGATGTTAACAATGTGTATTTGACAAAAAAGGAGTCAAGGACAGTCTTTCTACAGAAAACAAGCTATGCTTTGCTTTCTACAGATTTTTTTTCTTCTTTATTTTTTTTTTTTTTTCAACTTAATGGGATGATAGAAGAGCAAGTGATTTTTATTTTTTTTTAAAGCCTTACTGAAAAGAAATGTATTATCTGCTACAGGCCTCTAAACTGTATGTTCTGGTAATAGTATTCAGGTTTTTCAAATGTGTTTCCCAGCTGATAGTTTTAATAAACTCCATGAGTTCTAAGAGAAAAAGTGAAACCTGCTATGTTTCCACATGCACAGATACAACTCTCTGAAACAATAAGAGATGATGTTTATTTCCTGTTAAATTCTTTCAGTTGTGGTCTTTGTAGTTAGTGTATGTGGTATACTAAGCTTGACATTTTCAGAAAGAAGCATAACATAGCTGCTTTATATAACAGTGCCGCTTTATATTGTGTAGTGGGAGCCACAGGGAAAGGGCAAAAGAAAATAGTTTCTGTGGAACAGACAGCCCATTTACCAGCAATAGCTTTCATTTTATATATTTCATGTATGACTTGTTGTGGAAAATGACTTTGTTCTCCGAAACATCTGTGGTATATTGGTGAGGAGAGAAGAGATGGATTATTGTTGTGCACAATTCTTTTTTCATCCTATGTGGCTTTGGTGCCAAACAGCAAAATTTAGGAACATATACGGGACAAATCCAGTCACTAAGATTATTTTATTTTCCTCCATCCTCAAAGAGAGTAGCATCCAGTACAAAATAAGCATTTAAGTTTCTTAATTTTTATATTTTTCTTTTTTATACTGGATGCTTCTAAGCCACTGTTGGCGAATATCAATGGTCTTGCCATGGGAGAGATGGAGATTTTGGGATTTATCATATGCTAGAGTTGAGAAAACAGCCATCCCTCTGCTTCACTTTATGAAGTGTGGCTGTGAGCCCTGGAGCTGCATGGAGCCGAGTATTTTTCGTATTTGTCACCTTCCAGCGGTTGACACTGCAGGTAAGTGATATGGGCAAATCTGTCATGCAGCAGGAATTTTTTTTGCCAGGCAGGCCTGAGAAAAGGGTGCTGACTGGGACACTTGTGGCAACACATCATCCAGACCCTTTGTTGAATTTGGCCTGGGATCAGTGCCTAATGTAGCAGATCTACTGCAAACGGAATTGGCATGTGTCCAGAGGACTGACTGAAATGCCAACTACTGTTTCTATGAGAGTACTTGTTTTTTTGTGGTGTGGGACTTTTGTGTGTGGGGGGGTTGTTTTGTTTTGTTTTTTTCATTTTTGTTGGTTGTTTTTTTTTGTCAATTCCCCTAACAACCATTGCCCATTTACCAGACTTTGCTGAAAGGCATATTGACCCATTTAGTGTTTTCTTTTCCTACTATGAAAACTTCAGCTTGTCACTTTAATTATGAACCTATAAGGCACCCATATGCAAAGCAAATAGTGTCCAAAACTGCCTGGAACACTGAATAACCTATGGGTAACATATATTTCAGTTAGTCATTCATGCTGACTATTCATGGCAATGGAAATTAAATACAATTAGTTGTTTGGTCATTTAAACATTGTTCTCATATTGTCATGTAAGCCTTACTATGAACTGTAAATAAATTGTGATTTACATCAATACATATTAATGGCATCAGATTGTCATGGCAACATTTATTAAACATTGTCTGTGGCATCAAATGGTCATATGTTACAACCTAAACAATTATTTATTTTAATAAACCAGTGATTTAGCTATCCAGACCTTTGCCCATTTCTTTCCATGAACAATATTTGCAGTTAGAGGTGTTATGTGCATATGAAGCATTTCCCGGTGGACAGTGTCTCCATTTACTGGTCAGGGCAAACAAAACCACAGACAACTGAATTCCTCTCTCCTGTTTCCTTTTCACTCTCCCAGGAAAGATAAAAAGTGGAATAAGGAAGGGAGACTTCAAGCTTGTAAATTAGAACTAGAGTAAGTTTAGTGGAAGAGGGAAGAGGTAATAATAAGTAGGGGAGTAAGGAAAAAAAAACAACACAACAACAACCCACAAATATTTGCATATTTATATGTATGCAAACCCCAAAATTTTTGGTAGCTGAAAAAGAGTCCAAAGGTTCCTTGTGGCAGAACCAACATGTAAAAAGGGACAGGACTCTTCTCAGAAACAGATGGAGTCAGGTTCTGCAGAGCACATGGTGAGCTGCAGAGAGAGCCAGGACCTTCCTTCCAAGAAGGAAGAGATAAAAGAGCCAGGGCTGAACTTTCTTGCCTTTCTGGTGTTCTGTGGGGTATGGCTGAAAATGGGAGGGAAGGAATACTGAGATAATCTATGATCCTCTGGACATCCTTGGGGTTACAAGTAGTACTTTCGGTCTCTCGAGGGCTTGTCCATCAGATGTCATCACATCAATGCCATAAAATTAACTTCTGCCCCTTCAAACCATAACAGACAATGAGGTTTTGGAAGCAGCGTACAATCCAGGTCTCCATGTCATATTGAATGATGCTCTTCTTTATTTCAAAAGTACAAATACAATTGCAGGATTTTAATCTATGCAAATGGTATCCCTAAGTAGCAGCAAAAGTTCTGACATTCACTTTGACCCCTGTGTCATTAAAAGTATGAAAGAAAATACGAGGCCTCTGCGTATTCCCAGTTCCAGATTCTGTCACCAAATTAGTATTCAACTTAATGTTTAGGGGCTTAGCCATTGTAATTAATCATGTAGTAACTGTAGAAAGATACTTAATACCCCATCCCTATGCATTATTTAGATTTTTTCTGTAGTGGAAGGCGCAGCCAAGAGATTAATTAAATCAAATACTTTGGGGTCTGTTTTCCCACTGATGAACAGAGGATTTATATGCAAAACTCAGGTTAGCATTACTGCAAGTTTGTTGCATAAATCCCCTAGGCATTCATATGATATAATATGACTTTTAGTAATTCCCTTACATACTTTCGTACGTCACTGCTGTTTAGATGGTCATCATTGTTAGCGAGTCAATATTATGATAATGGTTTATTGAACAATGTAAAAAGTAATTTCAGTCACAAATTGCAGGTGAAAACTCACTATACAGGCGAGATAGACCTACACTTAAAAAGAGGCAAAAGTAAGCTTTTGATGTCATTATAATTGCAAATAGTTTATGCATATCTGAAAAATAACACTGGTTGGGTTTTATGGGGTTTTACTCTGGAAGGTGCTATATTTAAACATTACCAAAAAAGATAAAAGTAATTGATAATCTAAAGAGTCTTGCTGATAGGTAGCCTTTCTTCATATATTGAACTACATGTTATGACCAAATAACTAGCAAGGTGAATCACATTGAAATGACACCTAATATATTTTGTGTGGATGCTTGAAACTTCCACTGACATCAAAGTCATTGCAAAGTGTGAGTTGGTTCTTCTTTCTTTTTCTGAGGTGAATCCTCTGCTCTAGATCTTGGTTTCTTATTGGCTCCATTTAATAGCAGCCTTTTCACTGGTCTCCAGATTGATACTTCACTCACTTTCAGCATTTTTCTTTATTATTTCCAATAGGACTGATAAAAGGAATAAGTTAAGCTGTGAGACTGGTAATAGCAATATATTATCCAAAACAGATGAACAGCGCTTTTCCATTTACTGCGTTCTTCTGTCTTTCCATTCCTTGAAGGAAGGCCTCCTTATTTAGCACTGCTCTTCCTGTTGTGCTTTCTAAATAAGCCATCTTTTCTTAAATATCTGAGCATGCTGTTCTCCAGGATTGGGCCATATCCCTTTCATTCTCAACAGTGAACACAGTATTTTGTCAAGTTTACAGTTTAACTTTGAATTTTGAGAAAGTATTTTTTTGTATTAGAGCAAAAAATGTTGTGAGAGATTAACCAATTTGATTACCAGATCTGAGAGTCTAGGGTTTGCCAGCTGCAGTAAATTGCTTACTCAGCCACCACCTTCACAAGGCATATATTTTAAAATATTACTTTATTTTTTAAATGCTAAAGTTAAATATATTGGCTTCCCAATCTATAGTAACTGACTATAAAACCTGTATTCTTCAATGTTCTTCAAGTCATTATTTAACTGCATATCCAATATATTATGAATTATGCTGTTCAGAACTAGTCTAGTATTTTTACAAGTTTTTAGATAGCAAACCTCACTCTCCAATTCACTCTCCTTTTTTTTTTTTTTTTTCTTCCCTCATAAAACAAGCAAAAAGTGAAGACTGGTAGGGTCCCTTCACTAGCCATAGTTGATAATACATCTGGGGGCATTGTATAGATAACCTTATTCCAGGGAGGAAACAGTCCACCTTGCATGTTTGCTTAGCTGGTTTTGTGCTTTGTAATCATGACCTTCAGTGTGGCTCTTTCTGTTGCAACACAAATGAAGAACAGCTACCTATACAATCATGAAAATAGCATCACTCTGTTTCTATGGCTCATTACTGTGTTTGTGTATGCATGTGATGTTGGAAAATCACTTGCTATTAATTCATTTATTACGACCAGGAGCTCCATCTTTTGATTGTTGTCTGTATATTTTCATGATATGTAAAAGGCAAGTACCATTCTTGAATGAAAGTGCACAAATGAGATATCATAAGATATTAAACCTAAAGTTATTATTATTCAAAGTGAAACAAATCACTTAGTA
>NW_009953295.1:8847846-8896135 GCF_000747805.2 Chaetura pelagica | reverse complement strand
AGATGTGGAAGCAGCAAAAAAGCTAGTATTTTTGAAAGATGGATGACAGTAATTAGTATGAGCAATGCCTGACGATTGGTCTCCATTTAGTCTCCACATTTATTCCTCTCCTTTTCTTTTTTTTTTTTTTTTTTTTTAAACATTAACTGCAGACACTCAGTTGCAAAATGTTAGCATCTTTCAATAGTCTAAAAGGCGTAGCTTTCACTAACACTTCCTAAAACTTGCTTTATCTTCTGCATATCAAAGAACATCTATGTCTAGGTCCTTCTACTTTAGTTATCACCTGGTGAAGAATAACTTGCAGTATTTTTTTTTCTCATACATTAGAATATGTTTTAAGTATTAGCTTTCCTGAGTTCTACTGCTTATTGAAATGAAATGTTTGCATAAACATACTTAAAATGATGAATAACTTTGTCCATAATTGATTAAGTCTACATCCCTGTGTTTGTTCTTGCCATGTTATCCTCCTCCTAGTGACATTTATGAAAACAAGAACAATGTTGAAATTGGTCCTTTACTAAACAAAAGAACAGCTAAAAAATTAGTTGAAAAGGGGGAGTTTACACACAGTAATATGTCATGGAAATGTCTGTGGGTGAGACATAGCATGGGAAAAGTCTAGCAATAACTTTTTCAGACTCCCCTGCCAGCAAAAGTGCTAATTTCTCTGAACCAGCCATGCATTGTAATGAGACAGGGTGGGAAAAGAAAGGATATGGTGCTGAGAAGACACAGAGTGAAGGCAAGAACCGTTGATTAGGGCAACACTGCATGCAGAAGGCAAAACTTAAAATGACTACACAAAAAAAACAAAACAAAAGCAACACAAGCAAGTAAAAAAACAGCCAACAAACCCCAACAAAACAAAAAAAACAACACACTTTTTTTTTTGTAATAATGTCACATAGAAAAGGCAGGTAGGAAAGATAAGAGTAATAACAAAAGAAAGACGACTCCATGAGAAAGAGTATGTTTGGAGAGAAGGCAAATAAGACTACAACAAACCAAAAACAATAAGAAATGGGAGGGAAAAAGAGGAACGTAGCACCAGAAGTGCATACAGGGAGGTAATAATAGTGGAAACAGCTCAGCTTGGAAGAAATTAATCCCCCCATTCCAACCGTGAGAAAGTTTCTGTACAGGAGCATTTTCAGGAAAGTGGTGTGGAAAACCATTATTTCTTTAGCAAAATATATAGACTAAATGAAAGAAAACAAAAAAGCTGAGCTGGGAAATGGAGAAAATAATAACTAAGTGCAGATAACATTTTATTGTGATATAGAAGACTGGATGGGAAGGAATGAAGGGGGAAACCTGAGATGAACTATAAAAGTAAGGTGATTTTTTTGTTAAAACAAAGCAGAGTAACAGAAAAAATAAATAAACTGATGAAAGTTAAGGGAGAAAGCTAAATGAAGGAAAGTTAATCAGGACAGGCATTTAAAATAATGAAAACAGTCAGAAGGAAATAGATAAAAATATAAAGTGAGTAGAAAATATAAAGGTAATATTGAAGAATGAAAAATTGATAAAAATGAAGAAAATGCGCCCTCACATACAACTTCATATCATCTAATCTTTCAAGAATATGGCAAAACCACAGGCTTTATTGGGCTCAGAAATAGGAAATTTAAGGCTGTTAGAGTTTAATACTCTTGTTCTGGCTATTCCCTGACTGCAGACATTAGGATGGCTAGGGAAGTAGTTCTGAATTAGACAATTCCCCTGTCATCTGTAGTGCATGTTGCAGCAGGGAGCTGTGAGTAACTAGGTAATGTTGGCAGCCAGTCTCCCTGGTGAACAGTGGAAGGGAATTTTAACTGGAAGCTGCTTTTTATGTTCAGTGCTTGCATCCTGGAAGGGAATAGTATGTTGTGCTTCCTCTGAAGCACTTAGCATACTCCTGAGTAATTTAAGACCATAATAATATTAAAAAGCTGTTACTGAATTTATGGATGTCTATAAGCTACCTGTTAAAATCAATCATTGAATACTTAAAAATCTATTGAGATTAGGCATTAGATGCATATCAGCTTCTCAAGTTGTCATTGATTACGTTTATTGGACTAACTTCTAAAAATAAGGAAGCAGCTTTCAAAACTCATTCACTTAATTAACCAATGAGGAAAGTAACAACATAAATGTTATAGTGGCAAGTTGATTCAGACCTTATAACTAAATTAATTCCAAAAAGAAACTGGCAAATGCAGAAGTCCAACAGTTATTTTATTTTCCCTTTGTTTTTTTTTCTTTTTTTTTTCCTTTTTCCCCCCTAGTCTTGGCTGCCACAGGACCTTTATGTAATTCAGAGTTTGAAATAGCAAGAGATTATATCTCTATCCATAGTTTGCTAGTTACCTCTTTCCCCACTCACCACAATTTCTAATAGTCTCTGTATATTTCCACGACGACAAAACAGTAGTTCTGGTTAGAAAGGCAGTATGGCATGTCTTCTAGCTGCAAATTATTAGTTGTTCTCTTCCTAGCTTTGGTTTTCAGGAATAAACAAAGAATCAAATGTTACAGACTGGATGTAAACATGGATGATGCCTTTTTCTTTTAATTTAGAATTACTTTGTTTCTAACAGCTTCCACAAATTACAGAGCATATTTTTCATTATTTTTTATGTGCTTTAAGAATCAAATACATCATATTGGGTTTGACTGAAACAGGTTTTCTTCATAGCAGCTTATATCGTGCTATGTTTTAGATTTGTGAGCAAAACTATGTTAATAAAACACCAATATTTTAGCAGTTGCTGAACAATGCTTGTACAGCATGAAGACTTTCCCTGTTCCTCCTTCTCAGTGATTGACCAGGAGTGCTCAAGAGGAGGGGGTTTAGGAGATTAGCCATTGTTTGGTTGGGAACTCTCTGGGCATTGTCCTACCCATAGGAGGTGGTCTGTGACTGCCATTGTAACGCTTGCTTTGTTTTGTTTTCTTTTTCTCTTCCACTACTCCTTCACTTATCACAAACTACACTATGAGTTCTTCCTGGCTGAGTAGACTTCTTCTTTCTATGTTTCTGTTGTAGTCCTAATGTATTGGCTTACTGAGCTACATTACTTGGTATCATCAGAATCTATCCTTGTGCTTTTGGTAAGGTATTGACATTTTTACTGAGACACTGAGTGAGCTCAGTGTGCACAGCTGGAGTGGATGAGGTTGTAGCCTTCTTGGAGAATGAACAAACGTGGTTTTTCAAGGCCAATTTAACTGAATTCCTGTTAAAACTAGAATTTGTATGGATGCACTAAAGTTTCACTGATCCCAAACTCATCTCCCCATTTTCATTGCTATCCTTAGTATTATTGGCAGAGCACTGCACAATGTGCATTTAGATACCTTTTTGCATAGATCTGAGAGAGGCCTCTACAGCCACAACTGCTCTCTACAACTACCTAAAAGGAGGTTGGAGAGATGGATGTCGGTCTTTTCTCCCAAGTGTCAAGTGATAGAACAAGAGGAAATGGTCTCAAATTGTACCAGGGGAGGTTTAGGCTGGATATTATGAAAAATTTCTTCACAGGAATGGTTGTCAAGCACTTGAACAGGCTGCCCAGGGAAGTGGTGGAGTCACCATCCCTGAACATGTTTAAAAGTAATGTAGATATAGCACTTAGGCACATGGTTTAGCAGTGGTAAAGTTAGGTTAAGGGTTGGACTTGATGATCTTAAAGGTCTTTTCCAACCTAAACAATTCTGTGATTCTATGATTCTATGACTTGCATGTTCTCCTCCTCGAACACAGCGAGAGCAAGATCAATCTAACTGGAAAGTATACATATACATGCATTATATATAAAGATTATGTCAATGAGACTCAAAACATATCCTGAAGGCACTGGTAGCCCAGCACTTCGACACTCTCATCTCAAAATTTGCAGTTTTTTGTTCAATAGGAGCAAGTGTTAAGGCTTTTTACAGGCTCATGGGGTTGCCAGAGGGAGTGAGGCAATCAGTATTGCAGAAGCTGATAAAACTGTGTATTTCCTACAGGTAATAAGTATGTTTTGGGAATTCCTTACAATGAGCTGATATAAAACAGAATTATCTATGTACATGATTAATGGGAGTGTGATCATATGTTAATTACACAATTCACTGGCAGTATGAGCAGGAGACCTAAGGCTTTATATATACTTCAAGGTTGATGCATAATCAAGTGTAAGTATCAGCTGATGTATGATTGAGTACAAATTTATAGTTTATAACTTCATTGCTACTGGGAAAAATTAACATTTCTTTTGTGCCAACCAATCTCAGCTCAGTGTTTCATCTGCGACAGCATGTCCCACCTACAAGTAGTAAGGTTGCAAGAAGTGGACTCAATTCAAAGTTATTTTATTTTTTTTAAAACCATTACAGAAACTGGGTACTTAATGAAGGGACTTAAGCACTGGCTGTTATCTCCATTATCATTCTTAACAATGAAAGCAGTGCTGGGTTTTAAAAAAAAATATCCTTCCACAGGTGTATCACAAAGACATTCACAAATTTTAAAGGTAATACCAGAGGGAGCACTTTCCACAAAATGCGTTTTTTATCCAAACAGTCAGTTGGTATGAATCAGCACAGTTCGTTGAAGAGGACAGCACAGCTTCAATGTCTTTGAAGTTTTCCCTGTACTTGGTTGGTGTTATGGGTTAGACTGCCTCTCTGAATGGTAAGTCGTGTGAGATACTTATTGCAGGACTTAAATACTTTTTAACAGTGAGTAGTACAGTTGGCAGATCTGTCTGTAGGAAATGAAAGGAAATGAAAGAAGCAGTTACATGAAACTACCTGTGACCAACTCTCCTTTCTCCCAGTGAATCAGTTTTCACATACTTATTCAGAAACTACTGTGCTCATAGCTCACACCTATTCCTGGTGCCAGGAATGCTTGAACCTGACTTTGATTTCTCCAGACAAATAATAGGGACATTAGGTACTTCTTGAAAATTATTACGACTCTGTCTAGACAAGTGCTTACCCATGAAGTAATAAGCTGCCACTTTAAAGTCACAGAGATTCCTTATCTTTTTAAGGTTAAGCAGGTGGTGAGGTGCCTGTGACATCTAGAGTATTATTATTTCATGTTCTCAGCACCTAAGCTGCCTTTTCAGATTGAGGCAGCTTTGCAGAATTTCCTTTGAACACATCGAAGTTAAGAAGAAGGATGTATTCCTGAAATCAAGACCTGATGATATATATTTCTGCACTTCCAAAACAAAACCATTTTAAAGAAGAAGAAATATTTTTTAAATTTTCCAATAGCCTTCTATTTGGAGTTTAGTGCTACTAGTTTATTAATGGATCACAGACTGAAAAAAAAAAAAATCCAAGAAAAAATGAGATGCAACAGTAGAGCCCATAGTAGGTTTTTTTTTGTCTCAATCCCTTTAATTCAGAAAGGTATAAAAGTGTATGAAGTTATGCTTTGCTCAGCAAATTGTTCTGTTTTGAATTTGTTTTGTTTTGAACATGAGAGTGCCACAAGAAAAAGTAGGTTTCAGCTGATTAGCTCTTCATATCTGGTTATCTACACTTCCTGTCTAGTCAATAAATACATTTGCAAGGATATTTTTTTCACTCATTATAATAACAGATTAATTATGATATAAGACTATCCTCCTTTCCTCTCCACTAACTGTATAGCAGATATCTGAAGTAAGATGAGGAAAATCCAAACCAAGACATCATTTTAGTTCGTAATTTTTTAATACAAAATAGAGTACCTATAATCTTAAAAAAAAACCAAAAACAACCTAAATATTTAAACGGTTAGTCTTCAAGCTAAATTGATTTATTTCAAGCACACTGTATGCCAGAAAATAAACCACTAATGGGTGCTAATAGGTTCCCTATTACATTAGTATGGGATTGGTTGCCCTGACATGATAAACTAGCTTAATTACTTGTATATGTCTCTCATGCTTACCTATAAGAAGACATATAAATAAAGCTTTGAATTTTTATACTGGAACTTTTATAAATTACCATTTATGTTTAAATATTCATTTGGATCTGTCTATTGGATCAAATTCACCTGTTAGTTGATGACTCTTCATTTTATAAAGCTTTGTAAAGTAGTCTGCGTATAATTATTTATGCCTTTCATAGGGCAGCAAAAATGGTGCTCCTGTGACCAGCTAAATCTTTGTTGCATGTGTGTTTGATGTGTCAGGAGCTTTGTGTTTTGTATTTGTAGTTTAATATTTATATACATAGTTCTTTATAACTGAACTTGATTATTATTTAGTTTATTTCAGATAATAAAATTAAATAAATAAGATGGGAATTTGTTAATTATACCTTGAAAATACCATCTTTTCTGTTGAAGTGTCACAGGTTTGAAGTTATATGAACTAATAGTTACTTGAAAAAAAATCACATTAAAATTAACTGCAGATTTCCATCATTAATTAGGAATAATTCAATTCTGAGCACAAATATTATCCACAGACCTGTGGCAATCATATGGCTGGAATCAACATCTTAATAGAAATTGCATTCCAATCTAAACTGTAGAAAAAATGAAGTTGTTTCTGTAGCTAATAAATCAAAAAACTATTTAAATTAAAAGAATGAAAATCATCCAGCTCTAAAATCTTTTTACAAAGGAACAGTAAATGTAGTGACTGAAATACAATACAACAGGGACAAAAGTCCCTGTAATTAATGTAAATCTCAGCTTCTCTCTCAGTCACACACACACACACGGCCGTGTACACAGGCCCCAGCATTAGTTACTGCACTTATATTCTCAAGAACTGTAAGCCTCTCTAAAGCTATTGATCTGTAGATTTTCAGAAATTAAACTGCCAGGTATCACTGTGTTCTTGATATGTTATTGATTTTCTTTGGAATGTTTTGGGGAAAAAAATGTGACAGAGCTGTAGGACAATAGGAAGGTCTCAGTTTTATTTAGTAGAAAACTTGATTATGCAGCAACTGACCAGAACATTTTTAGCTTCATTCCCCAGCTTTCCTTCGAGAATTACTGCTAAAATGATGGTATTTTTAGGGGTTTTAAGTGTCCTCCTGAATCATCAATTCTTTATTGATCTGATTCACAAAGCTACTGAGCCCGTCAGGTGGCAGAGCTCTCACCTACTGCTTTCAGACAGGTTTGACTTTGCTTTACATCCTTCAGAGACGGGTGTGTGTGTGGAAAGAACATCTAACACTTCATAGACCTGCCTCTTGTTTATAGGCATTGTTCAATTCACAGACCTGTTACCAATTCAAGTCTCAGTCATCTGTAGTTCTCAGGGTCACCTTTTTATAGAAAGATCAAGTTTTTTTCAGAACCAGTTTACTGATGTGCTATTGCTGATTCAGAACAGATTGCCTATTTTTGTTAG
This sequence comes from Chaetura pelagica, assembly GCF_000747805.2. Lineage (NCBI taxonomy): Eukaryota > Metazoa > Chordata > Aves > Apodiformes > Apodidae > Chaetura > Chaetura pelagica. The sequence goes on along the minus strand of NW_009953295.1, from coordinate 8,888,777 downwards.
CAGAAGCCGAATCATTCTTTCAGAAAACTTAGCTGTTTCAGCCCAGGAACTTGTAGTTTTTCAATTTTAACTTCATCAAATCTCCTTTTGAGTTTTGCAATTTCTTCACTTTCACACTTCATCTTCAACTTGTTCTAGTGGGAGGTGTCCCTGCCCATGCAGGGGGGTTGGAACTAGATGATGTTTAAGGTCCCTTCCAACCCAAACCATTCTGTGATTTCTGGGAATGGAAGGAGTTTGGCAAGACATTTACTCCCTTGTTCTCTAGTGAAGCATGTTAAGTGAGTTTGAACATATACATTTTGGTATTTGCTAGTGTCTAAAGGGCTTCACTTCACTGGAAGTGTAGCCATCCTGCTATGAGCTGCTTATAGAGTAAAATAAGGTCTGTTTTCTACTCATTTTAGATGTTAGAGTTGACATCTATGCTTTTGCACTGGTTCTGGCTGGGACAGAGCAAATATTCTTCACAGTAGCTTGCATGGGGCAATGCCTTGGATTTGTGATTAAAACAGTGCTGAAAACACACAAATTTTTGTTACTGCTGAGCAGTGCTTGCAAAACATCAAGGTCTTTCCTGTTTCTCACCCTGCCTCCCCCACCAGTGAGTAGACTGGAGGTGCACAAGAGCTGGGACAGCTGACCCCAACTGACCAGATGGGTATGCCATCCCTTTAGACATTTTGCTCAGCAATATATTCTTCAGCTAAGAAGGAGGAAGGAGAGGATATTTGGAGTTGTGATGTCTGCCTTCCCAAGTAAAGTAACTGTAACATGTCATGGACTACTAAACTTCATCTCAACCCATGGATTTTTGTATTTTTCCAATTCTCTTCCCATTCCACTGTGGGGGAGTGAGCAAATGGGGTTATGCCTGATGGGGTTAAACCACCACAGCTTATTAATCTATCTATAAATTACTTCTGTTGATTTGCTTGCTGCTATTAGTATAGTTAAAGTTTTCATTATTGTGTTGTGGGGTTTTTGTTTGTTAGTTGGGGGGGTTTTTTTTTTTTTTTTTTTTTCCCCCCCCCCCCCCCCCCCAGTTTGTTTTGTATAATTTTATATCCTTTACTATTTGCTCTGTGGATTTATTTCTTCCAAGTTTACTACTAGCAGCCATAGTTATTTTGCCTGGTGAAAGTATGTCTTTCTTCTTGTCTCATCATCCTGCTTAGAATTATCTAAGGTGGCATCGACCCTGTTTATCTTCATCCTTTTAAATCTTCGGTGTCAACAAGGAGAAAGATTCCACCAAGGTGTAATAAACCTTACGCCGTGGTAGGTTGTATATCACTGAGGTAAATCACCTTCTGGAAATGTCTTTCTTTCCATCAGCTACCAGGAGGGATCAAAATGACTAACTGCTTAACTTTACATAGACGACATATATCTAACTTTTTGGTGGCCACTGACAGTGTCTAAAGGACACTGGTTTTATCTCCTGTGCAACTTCTTTTCTTTATTTCAAAGTTTCCCTCTCAAGTTGCCTTTTTGATTTTGTTTTTAATATGTCACTGAAGGATACTGAGTGTAATTATACTGCAAATGTGCCTTGATTACCAAGTTCTGTTGAATGTTATACAGTTTAGCTCACCTGATTTTTGCCATCTAAAGATAAAAAATTAGGAAGGAAAACAAATCTCTTCAAACCTGTTCCAGATCTCTGCAGCTCTCTGTATCATAAATGAGTTATGGCTCTTGCCTTACTATATAGAAACTATAGGCTGAAATTAGAAGGTTAAAATGACCACTATATACTATATCTGTGTTTTAGACATAGTAGAGGCAAACATTATCTATTTCTTTCCTTGAAGAGCAGCTAGCTGAGCTTGGATCCAGTTAAAGTTATGGCATACCATTTAGTAATACTTCCCTCTATTCTTTTCCTTGAGTATGAAACTGCTTAGTAGCTTCAAAGTCTATGGGTGGTGTTGTAGTACACAGCATACTAAAACACGTATAATTGGGAGAAGACTATTTCAGCTCTTTAGTGAGTACTATAAAAATCCCAGGGTCATACCTCGTAACTCAGATATGTCTAGCACCTGCAGATGGAATGAGTTTGTAAGAGTTTTGTGCTAACATCGCCATCTTTCACCTGTGCTATATATGCATTTTATTTCAAAATCATTTGAAGAAGAATTCTGGCCCAAAATAAAATTATTCTTTCTTAGATAAGAAAGCATAAAAAATAATTATGCTTCCATACTGAGCGAGTGTCCAGGAGAACCCTGTTCTATGAAATAATTTATGCTGCCACTGTGATTATGCAGAAAAACTACCAACAACTTCAGTTATTTGGTGAAAGTGTAAGAAAATATACATTCAATATACTAAAAATTAGTAAAAAGGAAATTATAATATTAAATACAAAACTTTTAGTACAACCTTAAAGTTCTATCAGATATGTGGATAGAAATATCTTTTGAATTATGATGTAACATTTTAGTTTTGTTTCTGCAAGTATCTCTCTTTTATGGCATTTTATTATCATAACTAATGCTCAGAGGTTTGGAAGTTTTTCCTGGAATTATCACAATATAAACAATTTTCACAATTTGGAATGTTCTGTGCATATTCTTTAGTTTAAAATATTCTGACATAGTTGAATAAATTACTTGACTTTGTGGAGGAAAAAAATGAAATCCACATGGTCAATACTTAAAATTCTTCCTTCAAAAGGCTGCATTATTTTAAGAATAAATAACAGCTGTATTGATTTTGTAAGCATTCATTGGGTATCACTGCCTACAAAAGTTCTTTTGCTTTCCAGACCAATTCTGAGCTTTGTGAAAAGTGCAATTTCTTTTTAGTTGTTAGATATCTAAGTCACTACTTGTTGACACAACCATGCAATACTGTACTTTGAAACTGAAAGATTGTACGCCACAGTGGAATGCAGCAGAATCCTCAGACGTAGGCACTGGAAGCTGTGATAGATCAACACTTATAGTAAAATTTTGGCTATTTTAGTTTCGAACAGTGGTGAGAATGATATTGTTTTCAGTATTTGCTGTCTGTCAGTATGTGACAGAGGTTCATACTTTCTGAGAGCTTACAGTGACAGAAATAGCTAATGGAAAGTTTTCTAAATTGGAAGGAATTTCCTTCAGTCTGTCTAAACTAGCCTCACATTTTCCACAGGAACAAAAAGGTATTAAATCTTGAATTTCCCCACCCACAGAACCCCACATAAGGACCTAGGAAATCTTAAAGTGATAGCAGAGTTGTGGTCAAAGAGAGCTTTTAAGCTCCCTGAAGCAGAGCTTAACCTTTGCCTTGGTAACTGCTACAGCACACATTTGAATACATGTTAAAATAATAATATACAAAAAGCATGGAAAAAATGTGAATAAATGTAGTAAGATTCTGGAAAAGAACTTGAAGAGGCACATGTGGTTGTAATACCTTTTGTGTGTGTGTGTGGTGTCTGTGTGTGTGTGCCAAAACTCCGTTTTTAGCATCTGTTCTTGTGTATAGAGAGATTTTTTTTTTTGTTATTTGGCTTTGCCTTTTACTTTTGTGGTGGGGACTGATGCATTATGCTGTCTCCTGAAACCTTTCTGTTTTATTTTATTTTATTTTATTTTTATTTTAATTATTTTAAATTGACTGATCAGTCTATCTTACTAGCATAATGTTTTTCTCACTGTAAACAGTTATTTCAGAACACAAATTGAGACTACTAAGTAGCTGTCTAGTGAAATCACTTAGCAAATCGGACTTAGAAATAGGTTACTCAAAATACTAACTCTAAATAGGGTATGCAGAGTTTCTACACATACTTAAAAACTTGAAATGTGATTTGGATTTATCTGGATTCAAAGAGTTGTCAACATATTTCTATGCTCTGTGCATAGAGGTAACACTTTTCTGCCTTTCTTACTTTCCCTCATGCTTCCCACTCTACACTGTACAGTTTTATGAAAATTTCAGATAAAGTATTTTCAGACATAAATTTAGATGTGACTTAGTACCTTGTAGAACCAGAACCATTCAAATTATTTAATCATATAAACCCATATAACCAATTAGTCTTTCCATAGTTAAATTTCTTATTAAGATGGATGTCACTGATACTTTTATAATATTAGAAATGTCATCCATATTAAGAGTATACAATGTCAGTTTTGAAGCTATAGCTAATTCTTTAAATAGCTATCCTACACCAGGACTAAAGTTATTTATTAAATAAAAAGATGCCTCAATCCAATTAGAGTTGAAATTGGTGAAGTACAAGCTTCACTTATCTGTGTTACCCTTAGCTTTGATATGTAGAGCTACTTTGTAACAGTTAACACATGCTCTTCCAAATCTTTGAGTTGTTGGGCATGCTATACAAGATGTCAGCCATTCAATCGCTCTCCCAAACTCATACCCTCTTGCTACCAGGTAATTAATCCTTACTACATATTTTTAAAAGATCAGGTTTTGAAGTCAGATAAGGAAAAAAAAGGCAGCAAAGTGGGTTTTTTGCTTGTTTGTTGTGATGTTGTTGGTTTTTTTTCCTTCTTTTAGCATTAACAAATAAATAAATTACTGTTTTAGAATTGCAGATACATCTAACTAATTTCTACATGATTGTATTAAAGGCATTTAATTCATTCAAGTCTTCAAAGAAAAATACAATAGAGTGAACAAACAACTGTCTTTCAACCATCATGATGAGGGCAAAAGCTACAAATGCAAACCTTGAAACAAGTGATATATAATTCCTTTGCCTTTTAGTATCTGGATGATAACAATCTAAGACATCACCCAATATCCTGATAATCCACCTTTTGTTTTTCTTCTTTGCTTTCTCGTGCTTGAACTATTTCTAAAAAATCAGAATAATTTCTTCTGATGTGGTCCTTGGTATATGTTACTAATTCAAGGGCCTCAGAAGGACTGAAGTGTTCCATTCATAAACAATTAGATAAAAAAGGTGGATAAGTGCAACAAAGAGAGATGGACCATGAGAGGACATTACACCAGCATATTTTTTGGTGGCAAAGCTTTTAATTAAGTCAACATTGGGAAAATGTCAGGTATAAAGTGTATGCAGTGAAGGTACATTCTACCTGGAAAAAAAAATATAGCTACTGTTTATGACCTTTACAAGAGGTCATATAAACAAAAAATATTTTAATATTTAAACTAAAATCTGAAATTCAAACCAATTTGCCTTCTAAATAGTCTACGTCTCCTTTATTAGTCAGACTTTATAAACAAAATAAATCAGAAAAATGCAAGAGAGCATTGGCTTCCAAGTAAAGGATAACCTGAAATTTTGGAAGTCTTGTAATCAGCAGAACTGCATTTACTGTAGGGGAACTATAATAATATGTCAAATAAAAAAATGAAGGAGTGCAGAATTTCTCATATAAAAGAGAGTAAGATTACAAGCTTGCTGTGATTACAAGACAAAACAGTTTATAAAACAGGCTTATTGACATTAAGGATATATTCAGAGAGATATTTATACAGAGATAAGAAAGGTTAGAAGGAAAGCATGCTGTCTCATATATATAACACATATAAAGTGAAAAAGATTTTATGTAATGACACTACCTCTAAAATATTATTGAAATCAATTTAGTTCCATATACGTATTTACTGAATTGATATAAAGGGTAACACTGACCACAGCTAAGGTGAATAGGTGATTCTATTTATGTATACATGTGTGATTTCAATATTTTTGCTTTTATAAGGATTTCATATTCTTTGATAGGAGTGTCAGGACAGTTTATCAATATAGAAGGCAAAGTAAAGTATATCCCACTGATGCAATGGGAAACTACTCTCCTCCAGAACAACCCCAGACTTCCCTCACACCACCAATAATTTGTTTTCATAGATGAGAAGTGATCAAACTCTCCTTAATTACAAGATTTCAAATTCCCTTTACTTGCATTTACTCTCAATGGACACTGTAACGTGTAATATAATTGGAAAAAAACTGTTACAGAAATACATAATCTTATTTAGAAACAGTAGTCAAAATTCTATGTTAATTAATTGCAGATCTGCCCTTTCCCTATCCACTTGAAACAGAAAATGCTACTTTATGTTGTGGAAGTCTAGCACAAGTGTAGCTGACCTAGATATAATTAATGAGCATTAAAGTGAGGAAGATACTAAAGATGAAGCTTGTTGAGGAAAGAAAGCATTTTTTGCAGGTTAATAATCTTCTGTTGATTGGGTAATTGATGATATTCCCAACATGTGAGTATAGCAATTTACACGAAAAGTTTTGTTGTTGTTTTTTTCTTTTTTTTTTTCCCCCCACTTTTTAATAGTAGTATGTTATGACATAACAAAAGAAGAGGTTGATATGCCACATAGGTAATTTAGTTGCAGAACCATTCTTAAGAATCACAGCCAAGTAATTAATCTTTTACCTAGGAGACAGTATTAGTGATATTAATAAAATATGGGAACAATAATCATTTTTATATAAGGAAAAGAAAGTACCTACTTTAGGGGGAATTAATACTTTTGCAGAAATATGAATAAATTGAATTTTTCCATCAGTGTATCAAATGTCTCATTAATGGATACTGCTACTGTACAACAGATGCATAGATGCATGAACTGAAACTAGATAAATGTGTATTAAATTTGTAAGTGTTCCAACAATAAGGTTTGTAGAAAGTTTACTATTTTGTATGCAGCAAGTACTGCATTCAGTCTAATTGGTTTTTCATGGATTTGGAGACACATTCCACAGATAGGAGTGCATCTGTTTTCCCCAAGACACACATTATTCTGATTAAATATTTGAAATTAAGATGGAGTGATTTCATGTGTTAGTTTTGATTATGCTGGTTGGTTCAATGAAAAAAAAATGGCAATCTCTTTTAAGTGTTTCAGAAATCTGAAGTGGCATGACTTTGTGATTAAAATTGTTTAATTAGCATTTCCTGAAATACTAGGAATTAGCCAAAGAACAAAATTACTCTAAGAATTATCTGAAAGTTTTGCACTAAAAACCTGGGGGTTTGCATAGGTGCTTTTCTCTCCTCTCCCTTTCTCTCTCCCTCACCTTGGGAGACCAAGTTACTTAACTTTGTTTCAATAAGTAAGGTAAATTTTCTGTTAATTTGCAATGTGTGTTGATTCCTAAAATGTGGACTTGTATTGTTTAGAGCTTCTTTGTCAGCTAGTTATTGTTTAAGCAATATTTGCTTGTGTCTACTATATGTCATATTCTTCTACTTCCAGAAATGAGTTTAAATAGAATAGAATAGAACAGAATAATGAAATCATGCAATCACAGACTGTTTTTGGTTGAAATGAAACTTTAAAGGTCATCTAGTCTAACCCCACTGCCATCATGGGCAGTAACATCTTTAACTTGACCAGGTTGCTCAGAGTCCCATCCAACCTGACTTTGTCCTGTCGCAACCAGCCTACTAAAAAGTCTGTCCACATCTATCTTATAAGCTCCCTTTTAAGTATTGGAAGGCTGCAATGTCTCCAAAGAGCTTTCTCTTTTACAGGCTGAACAACACCAGTTCAGCCTTTTCTCGTAAGAGATGTGCTTCAGTCCTCTGATCATTTTTGTGGCCCTCCTCTGGACCCACTCAAACAGGTTCATTTTTTAGTTGTGCTGAGGACTCCAGAGCTGGGCACAGTACTCCAGCTGGGTTCTCACAAGAGAAAAAAAAAAAAAAAAAAAAAAAAAAAGAGAGAGAGAGAAAAAAAAAATCTATTAGAAAAATCAATTAAAAAAAAAATAATAGATTAGTGACCTTTCAATTGAGCAGTTCTAGAAACCCTGTACTTGAGAGCAGGACTTTGATATTTTCCAATTATTATTTTTACATTGGGAACATGGTTTACTGCCCTTACTGAAATCCACAAGATACTGGCCAAATGAGAAGGTGCTGAAAAGTGAGTTTGCTTTTGCTGGAGCTTCTTAGAATTTTGCATCAAAACTCTCCAAAAACTGTAATGAGGTGAGCTGCACTCATAGCATATAAACAGTGAAAACAATAGAAGGAAATTGTATTACTTGCATTACTACTCCATTATCTGCAGAGTCCAAGAAGTGTGAGATGGTTTGAAGAGACAGAGGAGAGAAACTGAGGCTGGAATAAGGAAAGTAGTGCAAAGTCAGAGGGAGGATCTGGCATGAGAAAGTATTGGAAATTGAAGGAGAATACTTGGAGAAATGAATTAAGAAGAAAACAGAAGCATTGGATAAGAAAATAACAATTGAAAAATGGATATTGAAAAAAGGAAATACATGGCACTGTGCATCAGGTTGGTGATAGAAATACAGGCAGACTTATGAGAAGCCAAAATACTAATCCATCCCCACCATATCCCTCAGACAGTCCAGTCACATTAGATGACGATCATATAAGGAAAAGACCTCTATTTCTGTGTTGTATCTGGTGCTTTCTAAATTTTTATAAGGTAATATGGTCTATAGCTCTGTTGGCAGGTAATGACATTTAAAAACAGATTTTTTTAATTATTTTTTTTTTTCTGCTTGTCAGTGAAAATTCCTATAGGTGATTTTCAATAACTTCCTTATGAAGTACTTGGGTGTTTAATGCATGTTTGCAGTACTGCCTTACATATGGAAATTTAAAAATGGTGTAGAAAAATGTTTCAGAAAAAGCAGATGAGTTTTGAAAATTCCAACCTTGTGGAATTTCAGAAACATTTTCTACCTTCTTTCTATGTATGTATGATACTCTCCCATGTTTTGGATTAGGCGATCTGAAAAAAACCCACCCAGGTCCAACCTATTGACCTGTTAGATTACATGTTTAATATCTCAACTTGCATTAGAAGTAGACTGCCATTGAGATTCCATAGTATATTCTGACTGGTTTAGATGTCTGGCTAGTACTGAACTTTATCAAATTATGAGCTTTTGTGAGACAGAATGCCTGGAGTGCTATGAATGTAAGGGCAAGGTATGTCTCACCTAATTTTGCCAATTAAAAATTAGAATATTATCTGCTCTTTCCTTAGTTAATAGAAAAAAATAAGCATATTCCCAGAGCAAAAATGCTATATAAAGACAATAATTCGCTCTATTCTAAAACTGTGTGAACCATTGCTTGGATATGATTTGAAGATTTCTCTCTTCATTACCATGATAATCAGCATAAAGGATGTTGGCATGAGGTAAAATAGTATTTAGGAAAAACACATCTAACACTAGCTGTGCTAACTGCTTCTGGAGGAATTTACACTTTGAAAGAGACAATTCTGCTGATTGGAATGCAACATATGTGAAACTAGCAAAGTCTTGGTAGAAGTTATAATCTTTACATGTTATACCTGTTTAACATCATTAATAGGGTTTGGAAATGAAGACAAACCTTCACTAATTTCAGGAGGCAATACCTCTTTGTTTAACAGAAAGCTAGTTGCATATCTGTGCCGTTTTGTATATTGTCAGTAGACATATTGTAAATTAAAACTTAGCCACCTATGTATAATGGGTAAAAATAATATTATTTAGCATACTTTTAATAGGCATTTAATTGAACAATATATAAATTTTTGTACAGTATTCTACAAAGTGGAAATAATATTTGTATTTTTTGTCCTTACAACGAACAGTTTCCATAGACAATCATGCTATTAATTTCTCTTTAATTATTTTTAATTGTGCCTATTGTCTTGTCATCCATTTTATTTTTTTTTCAGAAAACATTAATACTCATTAGACTTGCTGATTCCTACTGGTAACACAGAGACTACTACCACTGTTGAAAAATGCAACTAATGAAACAACAGCACACCATCAAATTGTCAATGACGAAACAGCAACAAAATTCAAGTTGTTTTTTTCCTGTGGCCTGATTTTATCTAAACATTAGCAGGTACTGAACTAAGAAGGATGTTTAAGTTTATGGATGATACAAATGTGGGGTTATTTCTTCTTTGAAAGCTATTTCACCTATCTTTCATTTCCTCGAAATTAGTGGTGGAAGCTAGTAGAATGTGTCAGTCAGGAATAACTGGTGCACTACCGAAGCATGTCTCTTCATACACTTTTTTTTTTTTTTTTTTTTTTTTCCCCTAAGTTTTCCTTGTCTTCTTTCCCCAGTATTCAAGTACTGAGATTTCTCTACGTGAACGACACTGAAAAGTATATTGCCAGGCTATAGGAAGGTTACAAATTAAAATGTTTTACAGTAGTAGCAAAAGTACCAATATCAATTACATTGTACACATTATACAAAAAGCTCTTCAAATTTGTTAATGAAGAAGAGACAGAGGTTACTGCTCTAACTGGTAATTTAGGAATACACATTTTGGGAAAAAACTGTATGACATGATTTAACAGATGTGTTGAACACTATGTTAGGCATAACTAGGCGCTTCTGCTGTACAGGTTGTTTTATAGTTGTAATATAGTTGTAATATAGTTGTCTCCCTTTTCCAGAGGGAGACAGAGTCAAGCCACATTCCTTAAATCTTAACTATGGTTATGTGAAAAACAAAAGTGCTGCATATAATTTTCTTTTGCTAAAAGAAATACAGTTCATTTGGTTTAGTGTTTGTTGTTTTTTTAAAAAAATCTTTGATCATTATGAAAAATATTACCAATGCAGTAGGTAAAGCCATTCCATTCATAACATATTTTACTTCCCTTGTTGACAGAGATAAGGGAATTTGAACCACATTTAGAATGGTCCTTTTTTCATTATACAAATTAATGTTAAAATTAGGTAATTATTGTTTCTTTTACAAATAAAGGGATAAAGGCTGCTATAACCTGTCATAATTAAAACCTTGTACTTTTGGGGTGCTGATGGTGAGGACTGAGATTTTGCATGTTTGCCTCCCTAGAGCTCTGACAATACTAAACAAAATAAAATAAATTAAGGTCAGGATAATGGTTTATATCTGAAGTTAATATCATGGTGTTGTACATTAAATAGGAAAAGAAAATCCCTTTCTGCAAACATCAACAGTGTGAAATTCCAACTTTATGTTTCATGAAGGCATTCTGTAAAAAGTCTCTTATTGTCTGGTTCCTGTCTAACTCCTGTATTATCTAATTTAAGTTAATAATTAACTGGAAGTCAATGTTATGTGCTGTTAAGAGGAGGATGCATGTATCAGTGTATGGGTGGGAGGGGAAGGAAGGACAAGAGGCTGGAATATGAAAAGAACCCTGAACATCCAGGCACTGTCAGCTAGCAGAACTTTCAGAATTTTTCTAAAAAAGAAAAAAAAAACAACAAAGTTTAAAAGTGTTGTGATTTGTGGTACATTTTTAAATGCCTTTTTGTTTGTTTGTTTTTAGCTTTGTATGATTATATTTCTTTAAAAAAAATCACAACTCATATTATTGTTTTCTTTGTTATCTATGATTTTATTGCAGATTTTCTAGCTAAAGTTAGCCAAGACACTTTCTTTTCATTTTTTTTACTGTGAACCAGAACATCCTCAGCCAATTAAATGGTTATTCAAAACAGAAAACCCCACAAAACCCCCATAATTTCATAGAGCAGGTTTTGTGTCACTAGACAGCCCTATGATGAGGACTGCTGCAAAGACACTACATTTTCAGCTGATGGTTCAGCAGCAGGGAGCCCACATGTGCTGACAGTGCTGGAAAAATGAGCTGTGAAGATGTTCAGAGATCTGGCTTCACAGTCTGATGGTGTGATAGCCTGTTGACCACAGCTGGGTTGAATTGAGCATCCAAGTGGACTACAGCTAGCTGGTGATGGGAAGGTCTGGCACTCAGACAGATCTGTCAAAAGGAAATCTCAAGTTCGAGGGAACCACAAACTTGAAGTTTTCATTATATTTTGCTAGATATTTGAGGGAACCAGCTTGGGCTGAAAGAAGCTGTCTTTGTGGAAGGTCTATGCAGGGCATATTTATCTTTGATCTAGGATGTTCTTCCTTGTCTAACTACCCAATATCCATCTATATATAACATATTTCTGTTGGTTTTCAAAATATGTTACTATCAAAACTGGCTACTGAAGCCCTCTCTCAAGTTGGGCAGATAATATAATTCTTTGAAAATTTCTTTCTATAGTACTAGTCATAGAAGACATAATGTCCTGTATCCTACATATTAAATTTGACTCTTAAAGACAGAGAAGACAGGATAGCAGTAATTCACAGAGAGTCCCACTGGTAAGAAACTTCGTGTAAGGCAAAGGAATTTTATTTTTTTTAAAGAAATTTGCTTTTACAGAATGTGACAGTAGTTCAAATTGCTTGAGCATCAGTGGACAAGCACGTGTGTTAGATATGTAGAGGAGATAATGCCTACCCTGCCTTTAGTGTGTAGGTTGTCTGCACTCTGCATTAGATTTAATATTCAAAATGACCTTATCCTCGTCTTTGTTATCAGCCTGTGTATGGTAGTTGTACAATTGTTCATCCTTATTCAGTGTAATTCTTCATTGATTAAAATTAAATTGGAAAACTAAAGTATTTCTTCAACCCTGGACAAAAGTTATCTTAAGTTCCTGATATGGCAGAAGGTTTTAAAAATAATTCATATTTATGTTCCTTTCAGACAAAACTTCTTGAGAAATGACAGGTACTGTGGAACTAGAAACTTTATCTTCCTGTCAGATCTGATGTGTCAACTGAACAAGAAAATGACATATCTCTTGTAAAGGTGGAAGGTGAGTCAGAGAACAGGGGAAGAAAGATGAAAGAAGCTTTCAGTCTCCAATAAATTTGAAACAAACAATGACACGTTAGCCAGTCTTAGCTGGCTAACATCACGAGTGCCAGGTTTAAGAATATTAGATATGTAAAGTTAAAAAAGTTGGAACCAAAACACAGAAAAATCCCCCCAAAGATATTAAAACTATTGGTACTTAAGACTTTGGTACTGTAAGGAATATTTTTATTTCAAGAATGTCATTTGATTATTATTAAAATATATTATCCATGGTATACACTTGAAAATATATATTTATTTTTTTTAAAAAAAGAAAAGAAATAGTAACTGTGTTGTTGGGATTTTAATTTTTTTTAACAGTAAATGGGAAAAATAACTAAATGCATTGGGGAGACATTTGAAAATCTCTTTAATAATTAAAACTCTCACTATAGGCATACTAAATGTTGTATATTTTTGGAAGTAAAGGTTTGTCTTGGAAAGCTAAAATACAGGTTTTGAAAGCTTTCTGAATAAGTGATTTCCTGACTGTTGTGTATAAAATGTAGGAAAAATAGCTGTGGTTAATGGGGAACAGTATAGGAATCTGGATGAACTTGTTGCACTCTGCTGTGAATTTTCTTAAGCAAGAATATGTTTACTTATTTTCTCCAGTGACCTCATTACTCAAGGCTGAGAAGGTCAGTCTCTTAGAATTTATTCTAGAAGTTGTAGTTGATCTTTAATTTCTTTTTCCTGCTGTTAATCTCTACTAAACAAAACTCTCTTCAGAAGTTGATGATCTACGCTACTTTTCCAGATAAACCCTTGAATATATGCACTAAAATTCACTAGTCTGTTCTGGCTTTTCCCTAATGTGACCTTGGTTTTGTTCAAGGGAACCGTTCATTCAAAACAACACCTTTAATTTTAAATCAACCAAAGATAGCCAAGCCTTGTATAAGTTCACATAATCTATATGGATAATAAAAAGCACTGTCTTTTAGTAAATGGGACAAGTTCACCTTTGGAAAACTAAATAAGCAAAATGAAAAATCAACAGGTTAACTTTAGATGTCTGTAAACCGCATTTGTTGTGGTGAAAGAAAAGGCTGTATGTACTTCTGCAGTGAGGAAGTATGTAACAAATAGTGCCCTGATTAATTCATTTTTTCCACTGTCATTGGAAAGCCAGAATTTCATATGTATAACATTCTTTTCTTTCACCTCAGTAACTATGTCTTTTGCTATGATGGTCGCATCTAGGCCTCTTGTCAGTCAGTGGTGTTTATGTGTTTCTTTCTAATTGTCTGGAGTTTTTGTGTTTGTTTTTTTTTGGTTAGTTGGTTGGTTAGTTTTGATATTGCTTTGCTATTGTTTTGTTGTTGTTGTTGTTTTGTTTTGTTGTGTCTCTCCTAATCTATGCTATAGGAGAAATCATTAGGGTTTTGTTATTTTTTTTTTCCTTCTTGTGAATCAATTTCATAAAAATGCTGTTCCTCTCCCTGAGGCTGCATAGCTCCTCTCGCATCTTGCACTGCAAAGTGAATGCTGACGGTCATTTTCGAAGCAGCCTGTCCAAACCAACCTAAGGCACCCAGACCTGAGGGGACTCCTGCAGAAACAGCAACCAGGAGAAGGCTACATGAAACTGTATAGCAGCAACAAACTGTTCACAGTCATGTTTTTTCATAGAAGAGCCAATCAGGAAGAAGGAATTGTTTTATGGCGCAAAAGATATGACAAAAATGTGCAGATTGTGTGCTCTTTCTGTATATCCTATGTGCAGTCATATTTTGGAAAGAAAGTTGGGAGGCACAACTTTTGGATAAGTCACTAAAATGAGTTATATTGCCTTCGCATTTTTGGACCTGTATAGGGAAAATTATATTTGTATGGGTTTGATGAAAACTAATGCTTTATCTTCCCTGAGTGGAAAAAGGAAAGTATACTGCAAATATGAGGAAGCACTATTTTTTCTTCTTTTATAAGTTCTCCTTTTCTCTTTGTGAGATGTTCTACAAAGTAAGTAGAGTTTTAGTCATCTGTGCAAATTTGCGGGTGGTTCAAAGAGTTTCTGTGGATATGTTACTCTTGGTTCTTATTCAAAAGCTAGAAAACAAATACGAAAATTGACGTTCTTTCTCTGTCTTGTTTTTAGATGTCTATAATGAAGAGCTAAAAAAGATGGCCTGGGCTGTTAGAAGAAACTGAAGGAAAGAAAGTGGCTGTTTGTGAATTTGATTATATGGAATTCTAACTACACCTAATGCCATGATAGATTAGCACCTTAAAAAAGTTTATTTTCTTATTTTAAAGAATCATTTTCAAAGCAGTTTTTATATTCTTCTCTATAATATTTCTGTCTGTCGCTGCCTACATATTTTAGTTTTAATTCTTTTCATCTATTCAGTGTCAAGTCTTGTTTTGTGTTCAAGACTTTCAAATATTCTATTGCTAATGAGTAACATGTGTGTATTACGCTTGAGAAATCCACCAAGTTACAGAGAAAGGACTCATTGAGATGTGAAAGACAATTTTACATGGTCTACCTGATGCTGAAGAGAAGGCTGAATTTCTCTTTGCAACATCTTATGTGTAGATCCTCACCAGTAAGAAAATGAATGGTACTGCAGGGCAAGGTTTTTCTGTCTCAGTTTGACTAGAATGTGTGGGTATGAGAGGGATATTCTAGTGTCAGTAATCTGGCATTTTTATGAAAACGGTCCATTCAAAACTCCTCAGAACTCTTATTCCTAGCATAGGACTTTATTTTATTTTATTGCATTTTGAAGTGTTACACTTGAGTAATGGACCTGCTTGATAATGGTTATTACACAACTCAATGTTTTAATTAGAAGTATGTTCCCATTTCAATGTTACTGTTCTTTTCCAGTTTTTATTTCCTCCTGCAATGAAGGGCATGGCTGGTCATTTAGGTGATATGGTTTTTGTCCTCTCGGATTAATGACTTCACCACCATAGGATTTAATTTTAAAGAGTACTCACACATCTACAACTGCTGAAAATGACCTAGTAATATTCAGAGTTCAAAGTTTAATTGCAATAGATCAATCATTGCAAAGTTCAAAGAGTATTATTAAGCAAGCTGCATATTCTAAGTCTTGAGGCAATATAGGATTAACAGTCAGGAAAACAGTGGAAAAGGAAAGCACTTTAATCTTCTTGTCCTCAGTGTGACATATGTCAAGTTTCCAAATATGCAACATGATATCATAGCTGCAAGAAGAGGGTCCAATTTAGCCAAGGAGAAGGTGCAAAGTGACCTAGTGGGGCTTTTAGGTTTTTATTTTGAAGTTACTAAAGCTAGTAAAGATTAAAGGTGCAGTACTTTCTTCTAAACTCTGAAGATATTTACTAATTACTGTATTATTCTCATGCTTAGATAATTAAGTGTTTCATAGTATTGGTTCTCTTTCAAAGTTCCAAATAATTGATTAATAATAAGGAATTAAGGTTGAATTAATCACAGTATTACAAAAATAGCTGCTGTATTTCTTACAACGAATCTCATCTCTATGAATCTTTGAATGTGTGTCTAAGCAAACTTTTAGATTGAGTATACTGTACACATACATCAAACAAAGCTAGTCTCAATCAATAAAACAGACGAAAGGTTAAAAAGCCTTTACTTTGAGAATATAGTGACTTTTCTTTGAGTCTTGAAAGGGAAAAAATAAAAACAACTGAGAAAGAAATGTGATACTATTTTAATCAAATTCCCCTTTGTTTACTTTTGCTTTGTTTTGTTTTCTTCACAACACCTAGGATTATCTATTGTGCATCAAACCAGCATTACTAATCTCTAAGGCAACATCTTCTGCATGACATCCCCAGAAAATGAAATCAGCCAGAAATGTCAGATTCTGTGGTAAAACTGTGAAATAAAAGTTCTAAACTATTGTTCATACGTCTTAGCAATCACATACAAAAGTATTAATACTTTTTCCTATATACTAACAAAGTTTCAGCTGCTCTATTGTGCTGACTTTTGGGTATCACTTTTAATGAATGATGGAGAAAGACCAGAATAAAGTAATGTGACTGTCCAGTGGATGACTGATTTGGTGGCCTTTTACAATGAGGTCACAGTGCTGGTGGATAAGGGAAGAGCAGCTGACGTCATCTACCTGAACTTGTGAAAAGTGTTTGACACTGTCCTGCACAACATTCTGGTCTCTAATTTGAAAACATTAATTTGGTGGATGGACCACTCAGTGGAATTGGCTGGATGGTCACACTGAAATAGTTGTGGTAATGACTTAATGTCCAAATAAAGACCAGTGACAAATGACATTCCTCAATGGCCAGTACTGGGACTGGTGCTGTTTAATATATTTGTCAGTGACATGAACAGTGGAATTGAGTGTACCATCAGCAAGTCAATAAGCTGGAGGACCCTGACAGGCTTGAAAGGTGGACCCATGCCAACCTCATAGAATCCAATAAGGCCATGTGCAATCTCCTGTACCAGGGTCAGGTCAATCCCAAGCACAAATAGAGTTTGGGCAGAGAATGGACTGAGAACAGCCCTAAGGAAAAGGAGTTGGGTGTGTTGGTTGATGAGAAGCTCACCATGAGCTGACAATGTGTTCATGCAAACAAAAAAGCCAACCATATTTTGGGCAGCATCAAAAGAATTATGGTCAGCAGGTCAAGGGAGGTGACTCTCCCCCTCTACTCGTCTCTCATGAGACCCCACCTGGAGTACTGTGTCCAGTTTTGGGGCCCTCAACACAAGAAGGACATGGAACTCTTGGAGAGAGTCCAGAGGAGGGTCGTGAAGATCATCAGAGGGCTGGAGCAGCTCTCCTATGGATACAGACTGAGAAAGTTAGGGTTGTTCAGCCTGGAGAAAGCAAGGCTCCAGGGAGACCTTATAACGCTGATCCAGTACCTGAAGGGTGCCTAGAGAAAAGCTGGAGAGGACATGTAGTGATAAGACATAGGGTAGTGGCTTTAAACTGGAAGATGGTAAATTTAGGTTACATATTAGGAAGCAATTCTTTAGTGTGAGGGTGGTGAGACAGTGGCACAAGTTGCCCAGAGAAGTTGTGGCTGTCCCCCTCCCTGGAAGTTTTCATGGGCAGGTTAGATTGGGCTCTAAGCAACCTGGTCCAGTGGGAGTTTTCCCTGACCATGCAGGGGGGTTGGAATAAGGTGACCTTTGAGGTCCCTTTCAACACAAACCATGCTATGATTCTATGATCAGTGGTATAGAACAACTTGTATCTGAGATATACTTGAAAAAACAGAGGTATTATTGTTTTAAAGGAAAGATAACTAAAGCTGTGATGTAATTACCAGGTCTCAGTTGAGAATCTACATTAATAGTCTAACATATTTTGCACAAAACATATTGGTCACTGTAGTATGTACTAAACCCAAAGGATGGAGGATAGATGCTGAGGCATGGAATCAGCTAATCACAGAATCCTAGGGGTTGGAAGGGACCTTGAAAGATCATCTAGTCCAAACCCCCTGCCAGAGCAGGATCACCCAGAGTACATCACACAGGAACTTGTCCAGGCAGGTTCTGAATGTCTCCAGCGAAGGAGACTCCACAACCTCTCTAGGCAGCCTATTCCAGGGCTCTGTCACTCTCACGGTAATGAAGTTCTTCCTGATATTCACATGGAACCTCCTATGGTCCAGTTTGCATCCATTGCTCCTTGTTCTGTCACTAGTCATCACTGAAAAAAGCTTGGCTCCATCATCCTGACACTCACCCCTTACATATTTGTAAACGTTGATGAGATCACCCCTCAGTATCCTTTTCTCCAAGCTAAAGAGACCCAACTCCCTCAGCCTTTTCTCATAAGGGAGACGTTCCACTCCCTTAATCATCTTTGTGGCTCTGCGCAGGACTCTTTCAAGCAGATCCCTGTCAATATGCAAACCAAACCGATACTCTTTATACTGAATATGTTGATTCATGCTCATGGGCATAAAATTCAGTGGTGTTTTGCTAGTTTTTGGTTTCTTAACTGAGAACTTATATAATCACTGTATGAACACTTTTAGTCATAGAACAGAATAAGTGTCATATCTCACAAAGTCACACCAAAATGGTGTAAAATATGCAGATTTGGTTTAATCTAGCCTATTTGTCTTCACACTAAAATGGATCTACATCAACAATTACACTGGAAAAATCAGTTTAAGAAAGAAGTATGTCAAGTTGCTGATTACTTCCACTCAGGTAAAATGGAGCATCTGACTTCATATGTACTTTTAGTCCCCTGAGAATACAATGGTTCAAACGGGTTTGTTTGACTCTACTTGAAGGCTGACTAGAATCACTCAGAGAATACCCCTTCTCAGCCTTTCAGGAGGTTATAACAAACTGCTAGTAAATATTATCTTCTTAAACTATTAGGAGGCAATCACTTAGGTCTGCTGGATTATGAAGAAGCTTATAGGCCACGTGTAGTGTTATGAATGCTGGGGAGAATTCCTGTGACTTGCAGTAAAGACAATGATGTGCCTATTGTCAAGGCTGTCTCTTTTCAACAGTGCACTGGAGATGCAACATGAAGGCCATAAAACTAAAGCTAGTTTGTGTGTAGTCTAAGTTAGGTTATTGTTATGCAAGTTGTTATCAAGAAAAAACTTGCTTTGGCAATGTAGGTGTAATTAGTCTTGCCCAACAGATTGTGTCAGCCCTTAAGGAGCAGCTACTTATTAGAGAAACTTTAAAGAATTATTGGTCATGAATGAGCTGCTGGAGACATAAAAGTCTGTCAATGACATTTGCACAAGGTCTGTATTATCATTTAAACAGTGAACACACGTTTTTCACAGCACATTGCACTTGAATTAGTAACAATCTTTTATCAACTTACTTGTCTAAACAGGAGTCAATAGTAATTTTTCCTCTGGAAATATGGCTTCAATTATTTATACAACACTTTTCCTCCATATTGTGTAATGCTACAGTTTAAACTGACTTCCCATAACATCACAAATTAAAACAAACAAACAAACAACCTTACAGAGAGAGAAATATACTTTTATTACTCAGTGTATTAACTTTACATTATCAAATGGAATTTAAACTATAGTAATTTTAATTAACTTTTTAAACAATTTTAAGAACCCAAACAGAGCTTGGGAAAAATATAGTTTTGACAGTGTTTTTTAAGCCTAGATTATGCATTCATTTCTGAGAATTAATGTACTTAGCTAAGAAATCTGTTCCATCTGAGCACTCTTTTTAAGCTTGTTTAGGCAGAACGTGTTTGCAATAAAGTTGGAACCCCTCTTCTCCTTAACAATTAGATTTGCAACAGTAAAGTTAATGTAAGCCGAACTCTAAACTAATGATGTGTTTGAAGAAAGTATTTAAAATGGCATTATACACTGTGTCTGTTGTTTTAAAGTGGTTATTTGAATTATGGCTCATTTCTGCAGCATAGAAGCTTGTAAAAAAGCACATGAAGACTCAAACTCAAACCTGTTTTTGTTTTTTGACTCTGATCTAATAATTAATTAGGGTAGTTTGAAGTTTCAGTAGGGTGCACAGAGACCATTTTAGAGGGTGTTTTAAATGTTGTAATTAAATTGTAGGAGCAATATTCTCACAAAAATAAAAATCTTAATGGAAAAAAAATCTTTCTATCCCTATTTGGCCAACTGCCTTCTTGTTTTACCTCCCATTTTCACAGCTCTGACATGTAACAGTGCATATTTTAACATAAAATAGCAAGTCTGAAACTCTGACATGCTGTATATTTATTCTCGTGTGAAGTATTTTTTTTTTAAATAGTACAGATTATTAGATCTATTTTTTTTTTCAAATGAAGTGTTTCTTTTAACGTGTAAGGTTTATTTTCACACTTCTGATTGCCAGAGAAGCAAGAAACAGAGAGCTGTACATCAGACATTTAAATCCAGACATTATGCAATCATGATAACAAGGATTAATAAAGATTAATTTAGCTCCCACTTAAAAGCCTTGGTATTTCAGAAGTACAACTGTCTAGCTTGTAAAAGGGGAATAATTATAATTTCCTTTTAAATGTGCCTCTTTGTTGCATAGTACAGTTGTCCATGATTTGAAGATTATTTGTGTTACACTATTCACTAGCAACTTATTCTTTAAGATGTGGAAGTACAAATCAAAAGACAGTTAAAAAAAAAAACAACAAAAAACCACAACAAAAAACCCAGCAAGAAAAAACAACAAAAGCCAACGAATACCCAGAATAACTTATTGCTGTTTCTTAGGTGCATAGAACAGATTTTGTTTAACTGCAATGAGAAAAAAAAAAACCAACAAAAAACATGTTCTTCATTGCTCAAAACAGCAAATGATACAGAAATAATTTCCAAGGACCTTAATTTTAACAGTTCAGTCCTTTTGATGAATATAGCTATTGATGAATATAATTATTGTGTTCTATTAAAAACACTCCAGAAAACAGGATTTCTGTATAACAGGATATTATGTGAGAATGTTAATAGGTGGTCATAGAAATAACATGTAATAAGACTGAGGAATGCTTGCAAATAGGAACACAAACTTTCAACTTAAAGTCTTCTGCATTACATCTTTCAACATCTTTCCTTTGGATTAAATGTTGTTATATATTTTCCATTTAAAAATGTTATGGTAGTATGTGCTATTTACCTTCTCTCCACAAGGACAGTAGCAGTACTTTTTATTTAAAGCAGTTTTGTGGAGATGGTCATGTTTCTTTTCAGAACCAGAATGAATAAGTGATCCCACCAACTGCTGCGATTTGAAGTTGGCAATGCAAACTGATTATGAGCAGCTGAAAAACGTGTTTGCTGCAAACAACCCACATCTAGAATATGTCAACTTATATGGGGCTGTAAGGAAGACTGAAATTCTTGTTCTTAGAAGTCAGAAACCTGGAGTCAGGGCTTCTAATCTGTCAAGGCCATAGGATGTGCTAGTGTGGATTCAGAGAGACGCTGTACTGAGGAATGCTGACCCATTAAATAAATATTTGTCTGTTTGCTTATGAAAAACAGACTTCTCAAAAGGCTAATAACTGAGAGAGTTCACCCTGATCCTACACTTACTCTTGAAGAAAAACAAAAAAGTTACCACCAGATTCTGTGTTGGCAATGGAGAAGCTCAGTAACTGACTTGCCATGAATTGTGAATAGGTCTAATTCTGTGTAACATTAACTTCTGCTAAGTACAGATACAACTAACTTAGGTCAGAGATACTAAAAATATAAATTTCCTATATTTTCTGCTGTTTACAAGGAAATAGAGTTATGTAATTTATTAGTAAGTTGGTAGAATATCAGCAACAACAGCTAGCCTCTTAGTTGTTGGGTTTTTTTCCTATTTAAACACTCACATAAGGCCATGCTAATTTTTTTTACATGTTTGAGTATCAACGGTGTTAGCAAGAGTGTTAGTCTGGAGAAGCAAAACTGAATTACAGAAGAACTGAAGACAGAATTATATTGTAAAAGAACAGAAGACAAAAAAAAACCAAAAAACACACAACAAACAAACGCCAGAAATTCACATCCGCATGAGGAAGAGTCAAATATGCATTATTAAAACCTGTATGTTAGGAAAAATTTGCAGTCTGACCCTAGAGCTGAGTCAGGAAATTGAGCTTTATTCTGTCAGCGAGGAACAAGGTGATGGATCTTGCTAAGGTACAGCTAAGTCTGACCTGGATATAACAGCAGGGAAAATGCTACTGAAAAGCATTGTCAGTGGGATAACTGGCACTGTAAAAGGAAAAGTGTGAGTATATCCAGCTGTAGAAATGGAAACTGGAGAGACATGTAAGGAGCACAGATATAAAGAGATTTTAAAGATTAGAAGCCAGCTCATATTAGAGCTATGAGAGTTGTTTGGAAATTTTATTATTAGGATGCAAGATTGTTTTTATTGTTTGTTTTTTTTTTTTTTTTTTTTTCATTTTTTTTTTTTTCTTTTTTCAAGAATGCACTCGATCTGTATTTGTGGGAAATAACTTCCTGGAATGAAGGTTGATTTGAAGAGCCTGACACCAAGGCATGGCAGAATCAGGGGAGCCATGCACTGATCAAAGTTTTTGAGGAATCTGAGTTGTGTGTAAAGTCTGGATTATGCTAACATTACATCAGTTAACAAAATGTGTTGAAACGTAACATTCCATAGTGCAAGGACTATTAACAAGAATTTTTGTTACAAGCTTAGGAAGAAGACATTTTCTTTCATGATTATCACAGGATGACTATGATAGGCAGCTGAAAAATCAATGTATTCCAAAATACATTATCTTAGTGGTATCTACTAGCAATAAGAATTGTTAACAATATTAAGACCCTGAGACCCTAAGACTCAGAGTCTTAAGGAAGAGCTACTACCATCTTTTTCCTGAAATGAACAAGCCAAAAGTGTTTGCTATTTCTGAGGTTAATTTGCACGACAACAAAAATCTAATTGAAGATAAACTTGGTACATATAGCAAACTTAATATGAGATGTGAAAATAAATGTACCTCTACACCTCTGTGACTCCTTCTAAGTCCTTTTTCTCACTCCATCTTTCCTGTTGAACAATTTTCAGTGACTTCCTGGATTAGATTTCAGACAATATAACTATGCAATTTTCTTCTTCTTCTCCTATCTCTCACCTTCACCTTCAATATTCTCCCAAAGGAATTAACCAATGAAAAAATCTGAACTAACTGTACTACGGAGAGAAATATATTTATGTAACATAACATTTGCGATGGCAAAGGATCAAACTCATTGGTGCACTGAGCTCCTTCCAGTTTCTCCTTGCTAGACTAAATCTAGTGCTAAACAGGTTAGCAGATAACACAGAAAAGCAGTTTCACCTCCTTCCTTTCTCAAAACCCAGTGAATTCAATGGATGACATTCATCTCACATGGTAGGCACAAAATCTCATGCTTAACTGGTGCCAAGTAGCAGAAGGTGAGACAGACTCTTAATTGCTGCTGATACTCTCTCGTAATATGCCTTAAGAAGAGGTGTCCTCAACAGAAATGGAGGAACCAGATGCTAGCCAAGGCTGGTGTAGTCAGAGATGTGGCTAGGTTCTGGTGAGGAACTAGGACTCTACACTTAGTTTTCTGTGTAGATAATATTAGTGGATATAGATGTGATTAAGTGAATCAAGAGTCTTGTATGGCTGTGGCATCCTACAGAATATCCTGTGGTACTCCAGTAATTTATTTTTTATTTGTTTCATTGTACGTCTGCAGTTTTGTCTAAGTGTCTGAAGGTTCACTTGCTAAGTATTAGATATTACTATTCCAGTTCTAGAGAAAAATGCATTTGTAAATGGCAAGAAGTACTGGGGATGTGTGACATTCAAGGCAGAAAAACAATTTAAAAATATTTTGAGTCTGATGTAGTAAAAATTCATTGGGATTATTTCTGTTCCTGTTCTGTAAACAGACTTTCACGATCTCTATAGTCTGAAATCGTGGTTCATTTAACCTAGTTCAAAACATTTGAATATATAATTTTTCTGTTTAATTTTTATACATTAATATGAAATCAGCTAAACTTCCATGTATGTATATATAGTTTATATATAAACACATATACACAGACACACAAAAATATATATACACAGAGATAAATCTCACAATCTTTGCATGTTCTATTCTGTAGTATTTTTCCTGCCTGGATGCCAGCTATTGCTCCAGAATTGCACAGGTCTCCTGTAGTTCTTGTGTCCTATCAGACAGCCCCATGTGAATGCTTCAGAGGAACATGTTAAATGCCACTATATGTTTATGGCTAGGTATATTAAATGCACTGTCAATGTTTTCAGTTAACTAAACCTTTTATTTTTTTATTTTTTTTTTCCTTCAGTGTTACCTCTAGCCTCACTTTAATTTACCAGAGAGCAGCTTTTGAAAACTAGAATTTTTTTGGTAATTGTTTGTTTGTTTGCTTGGGTTTTTTTGTTATTTGTTTTTATTTTGTTATTTATTTCCTGGTTCAATGTATTTTTAATTCCTGAATCCTAAGTATTTGGTATATTTAGTTCTATATTTGCATTTGTATACAACTCCATTTCTGTGAACAAAGGACATCTATTGCCAGAGTGGATGCTAATTCCTTTCCCCATGTTTGTGATAGACTGATAGCAGAGACCATGGCTAATAATGGCTTATATGACTTGACATTGTCTGAGGCATAAGCAGCTAACAGTATACCCAAAGTAGTGTCTCTTGATGAGCCACAGCGGGTACCTAAAAGACTTGGTGATATAGTGTCAATGTTTTCACTATTGATGCTTGTTTCTCTCATTTTCACTTTAATGTGATGCTACAAATAAACCATTTTTAAAATCCATTTTGCAATGAAAATTGACACTTAAATGCTCTTGCTTTTCATTAAAATGGTAAGCTTCTGCACAAGTCACCAGAAATGTGGATATTAATTGATTATGTAATTCTAACATTTACTGTAGTTAATGAAAAAACTCTATTGAATTCCTGGAGACCAGAATGGCAAAAGGAAAGAACAGACAGACTTCACTGCATCTTTTCTCTCACAGATTCAGAGATATCTGCCTACAACAGATACACTTATTCATCAAAGCTACCTGTCTACTCTGGCCATATGTTTTGAAATTGCATAATTTTAAAAAGAAAAGCAAACAACCCTTCTCACTTTAAATAAACCTTTCAAGTAATGGGAATTCCACAGTTTGGCAAGTCATGACATTTTCTATAATAAAACCAACATTATCATGCTTCTGTGACTGGTTGCCTGACCGTGACATGAGAGAATAGGGATCTGTGGGTACAGTGACACTTTGGGAAGTTCAGCACAGGTAGAACAACCAGCTAGGAGGTCCCTTATCTCCTGCATGCAAGAGCTATTTAGTTTAATTTCTCATGCTTCCTTTCATCCCTATGGTCCTGTTCTGTTTTGTTTTGGTGGGTTTTTTGGTAGCGGGGGAAGAGCACCAGGAGTGCCTCCAGTAAGAAGCTAAGAAGATCCCACTGCTCTAAAACCAGCCAAGGAGCCATTAGAGGGACAATAGATGCACCTCAGTGATTAACATACAAAAGTACAGCTATAATATCTAAGCTGAGAAGAACTTAGGGGAAGAAGAGCTGTGCAGCAGGAGAAGAGCTGTGCTGGGGAAGGAGAGTGGTGCTGGTGGCTGGTGAGGAAGAAGGGGAAGAAGGTGCCCAAGCAGAAGTTTCCCTGCAACCCACGGCAAGATGGCAGCTGTGCCCCTGTACTCGTGGAGGAACATGGTGGAACATTCCCTGAAGGTGCCAGGAGGGGTGAACTTGGCCACTGGACTTGGATTTTGTGCCCAGTAGATTTGCTGCCAGTGGACTCTGATCAAGCAGCTTTGGAAGACCCCGGGGCCAGGGGAGGTGACCGTTCCCGAAGCAGCCCGTGACTCTGTGGGAAGCCCAGGCTGGAGCAGCTCCGGACCTTGTGGGAAGGACTCATGAAGGAGAGGTTCCTGGAGGACTCTCTCCCATGGGAGGGACCCCATGGGGAAGCAGGGAAGGACTGTAAGGAATCCTTCTTCCTGAGGAGGAAGGAGCATCAGGAACCACCAGCCTATGAACTGACTCTAAACCCCATCCCCTGTCCCCTGTGCTGCTGGGGGGAAGGAGGGAGAGAAACCGGGAACAAAGGGATTTGGGCGCGGGAAGAAGGGAGGGGTGGGATAACATCTGCAAGCCCTGCTCTGTGTGTGTCTGTGTCCTCTGAGTGTGTGATTAGTGTGAAATTAAATTATTATTTTTTTCCCCAAGTGGAGTCTGTTTTGCCCAGGACCTTAATCGGTGAAGAATCCTCCTTTGTCTCAACCCAGGAGCTTTGTCCTCATCCCAGAGGGATGTGGTGTGTGTGGTGATAGGGAGGGGATGGGGGGGGATGAGGGTGGAGTTAAGTGAGCGGCCATGTGGCTGTTCCTTTTGTTGTCATGTTGTCCCAAACCACAACAGGTCTACTGTATTTGACAGTCTGTCCTGAATTCCCAGACTTTGAGCAGTAATCATGGATAGATTTTTAGCACCAGGGACTGGCCAGTATTTCCAGTTGGAATCATCTCTTGGAAAGAAAATTAATCTAGATTAAGAGTTCTATATCATTTACAAGTAATACACTTTTAAAGTCACTCACATTTTTACTGGACATTCATAATTAGTTTTAGTTATGATGATCGTAAGTAACATTGCAATTACCTAGAATGTAAAAAAGCTCAACAAAGGAGGCTGTTTAATAGGTATTGTGTTAACCACAATAAAAAACATCATATTACTTATTTAAACACAAATTTTTGGGAGTACTTCTGATTATGAAGGTAGCTCAGTAATCTTTTTTTAGGAAGTGACTGTTGGGTGACATTATTTTCAGAGTAATCACCTTTCAGAAATTATGCTTCTCTTATTAATTTTTATAGCACTCTAAAGGTGGTCAGTGCTTTGCAGTAACTATAAAAATAAGCTCACTGTGCAGAAGATCTTGCAATTAAGTAGAAAAACATTAAGGTTTAAGGGGAAGAATAGAATGTGACTGAAAACGATTGAGTATATATATGCAATTAAAGACATATATTCACAGGTATCTACATAGTGTTTTATTGCATTATATCAAGATTACTTTCAGTAAATGGCCCCTGTAAGCTAGGTGTCATTTCCTCTAATTTCTGTTCCTTTTGTGCTTTTAAGGTTTTGTGGCTGTTTGTTTTAAGAATCCAGCTTTCTAGGGCTTAAAAATAAAGTAAAATTTAAACTAAAAAAAATAAATTTTTTTGGTTGTTGTTTTTTTTTTTGAGAGGCAGAGAAATTTCATCCTTTTATTGCCAACTGGTAAAAGAACTGCATGTCTTACAAAACGTTAACTTTGTCATTCACAGACATACCTTAAGTGTAGCTAGAACAAACCTCTAGGTATTTTAGAAGGAAAAAGAATGGAAAAAATAATCAAACTTCATTAGTATTCCCTACTGAGTGAAGAAGATATGTTTTTATCTTTTTTATTATTAAGGACAAAAGGACTTAATTGGTAATGTTTTAGTTACCAGAGGACACAGTCAGTTAGTTTTCGTCAGTGAGCTTATGCTATGAAGTATAAAAGGGTGTGAATCAAAACACTAGATTTAAGATCCTGAACTCTGGGGTGTACAAAACCTGATTTTTGCAGCTTGATTGCACCTCTATAACTAATGTAACAAAGTTACATGCAGAGTTTCTGAGGTTTTGGAATGCATTTTATTTTCCCTTTTCCTTTTCCCTCTGATTTTCTGTAGGCCATTTCTCTCTCTTTTGATCTCTGATGTATTTGCTCAGGTGTTTCCCATTTTTATGGCAGTGTCAATTAACTCCCTTACATTTGCCCCTGTTGCTCTCAAAATGTCTTCATGTTCCCTTTGAAGCCTCCCTCTCCATTATCCACCATTTTCAGCATCAGAGACTGACCTCAGTGAGAGGAAAGTTTGCTGCCAATAAGTATCTGCTACTAGATGTGTGTTTAGATGAAAGAAATGAAATTATTAAATGAACCTAGAAAGAAGCACTAGCACACAGTAAGTACTCTAGACAAGAGTCAGAAATAACTCAGATCCACACTTACTCTCCTAGCATTCAGGAATGTTACGGTGTGGAACTCAGCCTCCAGTGTAGTAATTAAAGACAGTGTTATGAACATTTAACATTGTTTTCCTTGTACATTTTTGAGTGAAGAAAGAGAAAAAAAAAAAAAGGTAAAGAGTGAATATTTTTGTCTTAAAGACTTTTAAAAATCCATTGTTTGATCTATATGAAATAAAATAGTAGAAAAAAAAAAACAAACCTGTGATCTTAAACAAAGGCTTCTTATAAAGAAATTAAAAGAAATATGGCTATATTAGGGTTGGCTTGACTTTTTTAACCAAACTGTAGGAGATCAGAGATGAAAAACTGGCATAAAATTAAGTGCAATCGTGTCTGGTCTTTTTCCTCCTGAAATTACCAATGTCTTACTATCTAGTAAGTTTTACAGATTTCCCTTCTGCCTCCATTTCTTTTCTGAAGGGCATTGACAGGGAACTGGAAACACACATTGGGTTATAGATGATTGATTATGGTATGGGATATTGCTCATACAAACCATGACATTTAATTGAGATCTTCATCTCATTTCTAACAAAAAAAAAATAAAAATCTTTTCCTGTCCTACTCACATTATGAAGATGAAACAGATATGCAGATTGCATGGAATACTATTATACTTCTAAAGACATAAAGGGTATGGTGTCTTATTAAAACTCTATGGCACACAGCTGTACAGTAAAACATGGCACGTATAAAGTGACTCACTTAACATTTTATTACTGAGGGGAATAGAAGTCATGTTGTTAAAGAAGGAAATTCAGAACAAAGCTCTTCTGTTTTAGTGTTTATTGCTCTCTAGCATATTTGTTGCATGATCTTAACTGAATCACTTGTGGTAAAAATTAAGTAGGTTCAGTAGCTTCTCATTACCTAAAGGGTGATTCCTTTCACCCTCCTGCTCTTTGCTTCCAACCACAAGCTAATACCACATATCTTGCACCAAATCTGGCACTTTGCAGAGGCTGCCATCCACTGATTCAAGTTCTTAGCCTTGGAGAATACTTCCTACAAAGTCAACCTGAGCAATGATACAGGTTTGTAGAATCATAGAATCACAGAATGGCTATGGTTGGAAGGGACATTAAAGGCCATCTAGATCCAACACTCCTGCACTGGCAGGGATACCTCCCACTTGATCAGGTTACTCAGAGGCCCATCCAACCTGGCCTTGAACACTTCCAGGGATGGGGCTTCCACATCTTCACTGGGCAACCTGTTTTGAGTGTCTCACCACCCTCACAGTAAAGAAGGTCCTCCTAATGCCTAATCTAAATCTCCCCTCTTTAAGTTTTAATCCACTACCCCTTGTCCACTCACTACAAGTCCTTGTAAAAAGTCCCTCCCCAGCTTTCCTGTAGGCCCTTTCAGGTACTGACAGGCTGCTATGAGGTCTCCCTGCAGCCTTCTCTTCTACAGGCTGAACAACATAAGCTCTCTCAGCTGCACAGGGGAATGCAGTGGAATTGTGAGGTAAGGAATAAGGGCAGAAGAAAGGGGCAAAAAGGAAGCAGGACCTTCTTCTTTTGTTAGCTTTCAGCAGTTAGGTGCTTGCATTGATCATGTAGCTTCATGCTTAGGGCAGATCTTTTGGAGCTGTTTAGCTGCCACTGACTTTGAAATGGACTATTTACAGCATTCACTATGGGGATGAGAAATCTACTGTTAGTTACAGGATTAATGAAGTAGAATTAATGAAACAAGATTAATTAATAGAACAGGAGGAAGAAGAAGGTAGTAATAAACCTATTGGGTAAAATATTGGAGTATGATTCCTGTTTCTGATTCTTCACTCAACACCTAAGTTTAATACAAAGCTTGACCAAGGAGTATCAGGTGAATTCTTTGAGTAAAACTGTGGAATTCTGAAAAACATACCCACTTAATGGGGATTAAACATGAATATGGAGCTTCTGGCATTTGAGATGTAAATAGATTTTTGAATGGTCATTGTATGCTCCCAGTTCTTCACTCTCATTACAAAATAGAGAAAACAAGTGAATGATATTATTTATCTTAATGAAAAACAAGGTAGAATTTCTGAGCCTGTCTGATAATTTATTTACCATTTTATATATCTAAGTACAGCAAAACAGTATCTGTACAGTACTAAATCAGCATCTGACAGTTTACGTAATTCATATCAGCTTCATTTTTAGTTTTGTATCGTGAGTAAAGATATTTGCTGTTTTAGAGAAGAAATTTTTATGATTGCTTTGCTGCTTCTTTTTTTCCCCCTCCTTCTCTTTCCCCGATATTAAATCTCTAGTATGATTTCCCTTTCCTTGCCTTCCTTCCCTTCCCACAATTAGACAAAAATATCCATAGTATCTGTTGTTGGGGTTTTTTTGGTTGCTTTTTTGGGGGGTTTTTTGTGTGTGTTTTGTTTCGTTTTGTTTTGTTTTTTTTAATATGACCATGATTCTGCCTCTGGTTTAAAATTTTCTGCTAGATGGTGTAATAAAAACAAGTAGAAGGATGCAGATAATGAACAACTAAACCAAGTAATTTTATGGATTTAAATACTGACACATCTCTTTTCATAAGATAATACTGCAATTACAAAACTTATATAATCATGTTCTGTCATCTATAACTAGACAGACTGAAATCAATGTTAAATGTAATGTCCTCTGGCTTGTGTTGTTACTGTTCATATTCTCAGTCTTTCTTTCAGCTTTCAATTATCTATATTAGATTGTGTGATTCAGAAAACAGCAAGGAAAGTGCACAGCCACCACATTCTCAACAGGTAGAAAATAAATGTCTCAAGCTGCAGCTGTTGTGTCCTTCCAGATTTCTGTCTTCACTGATTATCTTTTCTGAGGACATTTCCTGGTTGCCAAAAAGAAAGTTACTTCACAGAGGAATGTGACTTCTGAAATGCAATCAAAGAATAAATGTCTGAAAGAGTAACTTTCATTACACCTGACTAATCTTGTTTAAAATTCCAAAACACCTGCTGGATCTCAGAAGTTTTTCAAGACGACTTATCTTAATGTACAGCAGCACCTTTTATTGAGGACAATCAGTTGGTATTTTAAATACTGCATGTATTTCCTTCTGATTACTTAGCTTATCTTGTGTAATTTAGATAACACAGAGTCTCTACTATGTGTTTAATTATCAAAGAGAAGTCTAAATTAAAAAGCACAGAAAAATCACAATGAGTATAGACCAGGTATGTAAGCTATACTTCTCTGAAAACAGTGAAAAAAAGGTTTGCACACCCATGTGAGATCCGTTGCAAGTTTCACATTTGCCTTTGGGATCTTTCCACAGACCAGGACAACTAGGGTGTAATGTGGGCTTGCTGCTCATCCTTCTCTCTTCAGTCCTGTCTGAGGATGTAGCTGAAGACTGCCATACTTTACTATCGAACTATTTATCTGTACTGGAGAGATGTAACGTCCCATATTTTCCTTCTTATAGTCTGAATGAAGTCTAATATCAAGGTCTGAATTTCTTAGTCTATCTAAATTTACATGTCACTGGGAGGAAAGCTTCTTTTCAGGAACTCCAACAGACATTTGTGTTACAGAGCAAGACACTTTCAATGTAAAATGATCACCTGGCAAAGACATTACTTGTTTGCTAGTTTAGAGGTTAGAGTTGTTCTAGAAGTCACTCAAATTCTCAGCTATACCTTTGTTCCGTCTCCTGGCATCGTTTGGATTGGAACCAACATTTAAAGGTCATCAAGTCCACCATCTTGCAATGATCATAGACATCTTAAGCTAGACAAAGATTCTCAGACTCCCATCCAACCTGACCCTGAACATTTCTGGGGAGGGGAAACCTTTGTTAGTTTAAAACCATTATCCCTTGTCCTATTGCAACAGGCTCATATGTCTTTTTCTATCCTTCTCATAAGCTTCCTTTAAATACTGAAAATCTACTATAAGGTCTCCTCCAAAGTCTTCCCTTCTCCAGGTTGAAAAACTCCAACTCTTTCAATATTTCTTCATAGGAAAGGTGTTCCATTCCTCTGACCAACTCTGTGGCCCTCCAGTGGACCTGTTCCAGCAGGTCCAGGTCTTTCCTGTGCTGAGGGCTCCTGACCTGAATGGAGTTCACCAGGTGGGGCGACATGAGAGCAAAGCAGAGGGGCAGAATCAACTCCCTCAGCCTGCTGGCCATACTTCTTTTGATGAAATCCATTGTAGAGCTGGCTTTCAGGGCTGCAAGAGCACACTGAATTTTTCACCCACCAGTACACCCAAGTGCTTCTCTGCAAGTCTGCTCTAAATCCATTCATCCCCCAGCCTATGTTGTTACCAGGGGTAACGGGCTGTTACCCAGCCCATTTGCAGGACCTTGCAGTTGGCCTTGTTGAACCTCATGTGGTTTGCATGAGCCCACTTCTCAAGCTTATCCAGGTCTCTCTGGATGGGATTCCTTTCCTCAGGTGTTTCAGCCATACCACTCAGCTTGGTGTCATCTGCAAATATGATAAGGATGCACTGAATTCAACTATGTCATTGATGCAGATAGTACACAGTACTGGTCAAAGTAACAACTCCTGAGGGACACCACTTGTCATCCATCTCGATCTGGACACTGAGCTGTTGACCACTACCCTCTAGATGTCACCATCCAGCCCATTCCTTATCTACCAAACAGTCCCTCTGTCAAATCTGTCTGTCTCCAATGTAGAAAGAATCAGGACAATGTAAGCATTGAGGGAAATGCTCTTTGTTCCCAATTAGAGATCATTGTTATAGAGTGCTTCATCAGATAACATCTGTTAACTCATCCAGTATTGAGAGGTTATTTAAAAGCTGGTATATAATTAATTTTGTAATTTTCTTTTTAAAATAGAATGTGAAATCTAACAATTTGAACATCAATTAAAAGAGACAATGTTCAAAGAGTTGATTTCAAGAAATAAATCTGTAAACAATCTAAATCCTAAGTCAAAATGTTATAAGCTTATAAGCAAGGAGTAGCTAGAATATGGTACAGCTAGATAAATTATGGCAAAATAGGCTGTTTTGAATTAAGTCTGAGTACCTTGGTTAGTATAACATAACATTACATCTATTCTCTTTCAAGAAATATAGATAACTTGGTAGACCTAATACAGGAGATCAGATAAAAAACTGTTGCTTTGTTCTTCATTGGATAAATAGTGTAAGAAGAAAAATGGAAAATAGCCTCTGTACAAAAAGAAATATATAGGAGAACAGACTGCTGATACTTTTTAAGTCAAGATACTGAAAAAAATGATCTTGTTGGAAACCGTTTCTCAATTTTACTTTAAAAGAAGTAGTGTTATTATATAATAACTTTTTATTGTATTATTTCTTTTAACTTTTTTGAACTTTAGTCTTCAAAGGTAAATGGCACGCTTTAAATGGAGATGTGTTATTCTGCCCTAGTAACAGTGACAAAATTATAAAGAATGTATTTCATTTGGATGTACAGCTCTAACGTTCATCTCCTTCTGACAAGGATAAGGTCACCTGTCATAAAATTGTATTTGCTGTCCAAAAATTGATATGTAACTATTGAAAATTGTGAAACAGTTTAAAACTTAAGATAAGGAATAGAGCTGTTGACCTTTTCTTTAGTAGAGGTAATACTGATACCATCACCAATGTGTTTGTTATTTTCTCAAAATATATGCAACATTTCTATTTGCAAATCAGAGAGAGACTTTTGGCAAGTTGATAATACTTAATTATTATTGTTATTATTATTATTATCTTTATGTGTAGTGTACATTTGGAATATGCATATGCCATCATGGTACTATTTCCTTTGTCTTTCACAGATCGGTTGGAAAAAAAGGGGTTTATTACCTCAAGTATAGAGCCCAACACCTCAGACCAATATTGAAAATGAAGAAGACTGCATATATACAGTTTTTTAAAAAAATTGTCTTTTTAAGTTGAACAAGAGCACACATGAGCCACAGAACACAATGAATATGCAAGTAGGAATATGTAAATAACATTTACTCCTTCTTTCGTAAAACAAGAAGAGACAGCTAAAGCACTAAAAGACAAGTTTAAATTTTATAAAAGAAGATATAGATTTTCTATCTCAAGCTTATTGTGATTAAGATTAAATTGGGGAAACTCATAGAGAAAATGAGATCATCCATAATTTACATTAGACTTAAAATTCCAGAAGGAATATGAACCCCTGTTTCAAGGTCTGAAGTAACTCCATTCGGGAGCTAGTAAGAAATTTACTATAAATACTTTGTTGCCTATATTTCTGACCTGTGGTGTTTCTTTTACTATGAATATACACTAGGAAATTAGCGTCAAATTAAAGGACTTGTGTGTTAATCCTCTGTATGATACAGAATCACAATGCCTATGATTATTTTTTTCTGTATGGCTAAAATAAGGAAACTCTTTCAGTGGAAGTAGTTCAGAATTTCTAATAAGCATATAGATGAAAAAAGTTAGAACTAGCTCCTAGAGCAAGGACATCCTATATTTAGGTATTACCTAGGTATTATCACCTTGTCCTGTGTTTCAATACTGACTAATCAAATTTGACTCATTAAGACTCAAAGGCCTACTTTGTATTTTACAATACTACCTCACTCAATCAATTAAAAAATGTTAGTCCTAAAAAGACGACAGAAAAAAACCCTTCAATCAGCAATACCACAAACTTACTCTTACGAAAAAAAAACTTTTTTTCCTTAAATAAACTGACTGTGGAAAAAAGTGCCCCAACTTCTAATGCCTGATCATCCTACTAAGTTGCAGATAAACATTAGATAAGGTAATGCTGTTCACCTTTACTAAATGTTTCCTATGAATTCACCTGGGAGAGGGAAAATTATTTAATGAACAGGTGGAACAGTCCACATTTGTAGGGCATTCATCATTCTTCAATTACTATGCAAATAATGAGTAGGAAAACTTAGATATCTAAATTCAGTCCTCCCAATCATTCTAAGGATAAAGATTGAAGAATTAAGGTCTTTTAAAAAATAATCCAACAGCATTTTGTGTTATATAATCAGGATGATTGTGCAGAAAGTAGGAGACAAATTCTAGCAAGATGTCAATTCTTGGTAGCTTGGATCTACATCATAGAAACATACCTTCTCACCAGGCCCTACTAAAGAGCTCAAAGTCCAAGAATCAAAATGTTGCCCTGCAACAGAAAACCATCAAGACTGGGTGTAACAAGCTTACTTCGGTGTTGCCTTGGTGCTTGGAGCTTTGTTTTAGCTTGCTTATTTTAACAGCAGTTACCTAAGGTGGTTATTACCTTAGCTGTATTAGTTTTGGTTCATTTTGCATCATTCTGGACTGGAATATATACTCTTAATTTTTTATTTTTTTTTATATAGATAGGAAGAACAAGTAATCATGCAGTGTAGAGTGAACTGTCTATGACCTCAAAATAATGATGCTGTATAAAGGAGGAGTAAAGACCTGGGGTATCTCCTTGGAGGATGGTTCTGGAGTCTTCAGTAACAAGTAACGAATGACTCAACAGTGTTTGGCTGTTCTTGGCAATGGGTACTTTGGAGCTAGGCAAAACTGATTTTAGAAGTAACAGAAAAGACAAAGAAATAGCATCTTGTTGCATGAAGGATTTTTTTTTTTTTCCTTCTTTTTAGAAATAACACTGTTTTTTTATATTGATTGAGTGATGTACTGTTGTAAAATGTAAGGTCTTTGAGTCTTATTGAATGCTAGTATCACTGTAACTGGACTAATCATAACAGTTTAATTACATGAATGATAAATTCTTGGTTTCAACTTTTTCCCTATGAGAAGATGATGAATATAACAACAGGGTTAAAAAAAGCAGCAGGTCTGAGGCAGCATTGCTTGAGTATTTAGCATTAGGACCAAGTTTTGATAAAGAAAAAAACAAACATCTTCTACATAGATGATGTAGGGCTGTGGTCCCTCTTCCCAATATTAATACATTAAATAAAGTATAGTATGGAAATAGTTGGAGGATGGTTCTGGAGTCTTCAGTAACAAGTAACGAATGACTCAACAGTGTTTGGCTGTTCTTGGCAATGGGTACTTTGGAGCTAGGCAAAACTGATTTTAGAAGTAACAGAAAAGACAAAGAAATAGCATCTTGTTGCATGAAGGATTTTTTTTTTTTTCCTTCTTTTTAGAAATAACACTGTTTTTTTATATTGATTGAGTGATGTACTGTTGTAAAATGTAAGGTCTTTGAGTCTTATTGAATGCTAGTATCACTGTAACTGGACTAATCATAACAGTTTAATTACATGAATGATAAATTCTTGGTTTCAACTTTTTCCCTATGAGAAGATGATGAATATAACAACAGGGTTAAAAAAAGCAGCAGGTCTGAGGCAGCATTGCTTGAGTATTTAGCATTAGGACCAAGTTTTGATAAAGAAAAAAACAAACATCTTCTACATAGATGATGTAGGGCTATGGTCCCTCTTCCCAATATTAATACATTAAATAAAGTATAGTATGGAAATAGTAAATTTTCCTAGAGTATTAATTTTTTTTTTTTCAACTTTCCTACAAACCTGCTAGTTTAGATAATGAAGGACTATGAGATAGTAAGTAGATGAATGTCCATCATAAGATAACAGGGCTTAGCAGTCTAAATGTGAATAGACATTTAAAATTAGGTTCCTATAAAATCTTTTAGGATATCTAGAGAAGTGGATAGGTAACTTGATTCATTTCTATTTTTCTGGCTTTGCTACATACGTAGACTTTGTGCTGAAAATGTTGATGCTATTAATGAATGTCTGTAGAGCATACAAGCCTGTGCAAACAGGGGTAACAAACACTGGCAGTAGTTGGGATAGGGAAAAGCTGAAGAGCTTAGAAACACAGACCTGAAGGCTGTCAGGCATCCCAAACACTTTAAAGGTATAACTTTGAAGAGATATCCCTTAATCCTGATAGATTTCTTTAGAAATATGCATGACCTCATGCTTTCAAATGCCTTTATATGGACATATTTTGGTTACTCTTGTGTTCCTATGTTCTTCTGGTTTCTGTCAGCTTATCAACAGCCATTGTCAGTGTGGAAAGAAAAATCCAAACAACCAAGTAAACAAACAATGCAAATAATTTTAAGACTGATCCTCTTAAGTTCTGCATTCTCATTCCTTTACAGTGTAGTTGCCTGCCCCTGAGGAGGCCCACATTATCTTCCTATGTAACTTGTGCTTTTAAATCTGTTTGCCTCCAATGAGCAATCCTCAGATCTGATTGCTTCTAATCCTCTGCCTTTGATACCTTCACAGTAGCTACTCTGAGAACCAGTCATATTTTGGATATCTTTACTAACTTTCATGTTTTATAAAGATTTACAGAAGGAGCAGCAGGTGTGAGGTAGAGGATTTTGATATTTATCCTGTTGAACTCTGTGCAACTACAAATACTTCAGTCTCCATTTCAGTCTCCATTGCTGCTCATCTGTAATTAGGCTACAGGTATAGAACAACAAGAAGAGGAGCTAAACAGCAGCAGCAATGCAAAAAGTAATTGGAAATATCTGATTAATGTCACAAAGAATGTCAGATAATAACCAAAAGGAAATAACTCAAATAAAGGCCAGTAAAAGTGCAAGTAGTTCTCAGCATTTGTAGGTATCTAATATATTTGACTTTAAATTTTACAGTTGTATTAAACTCCAGCAGTGAATGAATTTAGCTACTTTATGTCACAGTAGCAGCATTTATCTGAAAACCAATGAATGTTGTCTAGAACAGAAGCTTGCTTGGCAGAGGTTTTTCTGTTTTTACTGGTTATGTTACAAACTTCTGTTTGATTTATTAGTGTCCATGAGGTCTCCATTGTCTCTTTTTTTTTTCTCCATGCTTATCTATCAAAAGGAAAAATTAATTGGAAACTAAAGAACTGCTATACTGAATTTGAAGTATCATTGATATGCATTTTAATTGGTCATCGGATACCAGAAATAGTTAATTCTTTACAATAGATATTGATCAGTTATATTAAATATTCTCTATTAGTTTAGAACATAATGGAAGTGGCAAAAGGAAAGTTTTGCTTGCTAGAGTTTTGAAGATAGAAATGTTTACCGATTATTCCATCAGTAAAGGCTGGAGATCTAGATGAAATATAAACCATACACAGATTTTTACTAATAAACATTACGAAATCCAGACGTCTTTATCCTTCTATGGAAACAGACTCTTTGCTGCCAGCTGCCGTAGCACATCAGTCCAAACTGTTCCAGTGATGGTTATTAATTCTCTTGCAGCATTGACTGGGTTAATAAAAAAAATTAAATTAAATTAAATAAAATTGCAATATAAAACTTTGTTTCATAATTCCATCTGGTTTAAATGTGTGGGTTTTGTTACACGTGAATCAAAAAGCTGCCAAAACTCCATCTATAACCCCTATTACAATATCTACAAAATTCATGATGTTGGCTTATTATTTAAGCAAACAATATACTTGAGCTTTTTTCTTTATTAATTCAGAAGGTGCCAGAATGTGCACTATGATGGCAGGGTTTCTGATTGTGGCCTCCAGCAGGGATCTTCCCACTGATTATGATGGCAACAGATCTCAGCCCTGCAAGTTAAAATCACTGTTTTCTAAATTATGAAAAATATAGATGCTAAGAAGAAAAAAGAGAATTACATATGTGCTTGAATTATTTCTTAAAAGAATCATTGCTGTAGCGTAATAGTAACCATATAGCATTTTAAGATTATTTAAAAGAAAAGGTGGAGAGATCCAGTGTTTAATTAAATTAAACAACATTAGGAAAGGACCCAAGAATCTTGAACAACAGGGACAAATGAATGATCCTGTTGTTTAAAGATGTGAAGAGAAAGCTTCCTGCCCTGATACAGCCCTCAAACTATTATCCATTACTGAATTTTCAGGTAGGCAGTAATGAAGTTGCAACAGAAGTCCCAGGGCAGTCAAGAGAGCCTTCAGGGTCTTGGACGGCTATGGGATGATTAAAGGATCACAAGCACAAGCAGTGTTCTCCTTTATCCTTTCAGTTGCAGGGAATTATGAGGGAAGAAATAGGAAGAACCAGTAGATCATTATGTCTCTGAGCCTGGTGTCACCAGAAGAATTTGGGGGTTTTTGATCATGAGTCAGTTTGCACTACACCAGGCCTGCTGTGAGAAATGGGGTACCTCTGTCTCAAAGAGGGAATAGGATCTTTGCACAAGAGTTAGCAGGGCTCACTGAAAGAGCTTAAAACTAGATTGCAGGAGGAAAGGTATGAAAACAGAGTCTCTAGAGATAAGCTTTGGGGCAGCATGCCAATTTTTGAGGGGTGATTTGCTAGTGAGGTCCACCTCTCAGAAGGGATAGGTAAGGAAAAAGAGGTGGTGGGGTGGCCCTGTATGCTAGGGAGTGTTTTGGTTGTCTAAGGCTTGATGATGGTGATGGTAGGATCGAATGTTTATTGATAGGAATCAGGAGAAAGGCCAACAA
This sequence comes from Chaetura pelagica, assembly GCF_000747805.2. Taxonomy (NCBI): domain Eukaryota; kingdom Metazoa; phylum Chordata; class Aves; order Apodiformes; family Apodidae; genus Chaetura; species Chaetura pelagica. The sequence continues at coordinate 8,849,144 of NW_009953295.1, read as the reverse complement.
GGGAGTCTGTTACAGACCACCCAGCCAGGATGAAGAGGCTGATGCAATATTCTATAAGCAGCTGGGAGAAGTCTCATGGTCACCAGCCCTTATTCTCATGGGGGACTTCAACTTGCCAGATTCTATGGGAAATACAGCAGAGATTAAACAGTCTAGAAGGTTCCCAGAGTGTGTAGAAGATAACTTCCTGACACAGCTGGTGGAGGAGTCAAGTAGGGATTTTTTTTGGACCTATTGCTTGTGAACTGTAAAGGACTTGTGGGTGATGTGATGCCTGGAGGCCTTCTTGGGCACAGAGATAATGAAATCATATATTTTTTGATTCTTGGAGAAAAAGGAGGCTCAGCAGAACTGCTACCTTAGACTTCCAAAAGGCAGACTTTGGTCTGTTTAGGAGACTGGTTGAAAGAGGCCTTGAGAGGTGGTTTGGAAGAAAGAGAACAGGAAAGCTGGACATTCTTCAAGGAGGTAGTCTTAAAGATGCAGAAGGAGGCTGTCCCCGTGTGTCAAAAGATAAGATGGTGGGGAAGTAAACTTGCCTGACTGAACAGAGAGGTTTGGTTGCAACTCAGGGAAAAAAGGAGACTTTGTCATCTTCGGAAGAAAGGGCAGGCAATCCAGGAGGACTACAAAGATACTGTGAGGTTATACAAGGAGAAAATTAGAAGGGCCAAAGCCCAAACTGAAATCAATCTGGCTACTGCAGTAAGAAAATAAAAAGTGTTTCTATAAATACATTAACAAAAAAGGAGGATTAAGGACATTCTCCATCCTTTATTGGATGCAGCGGTGTTGCGAGGCAATGCCAGGGGGGCTACTGGCTGTCAGGATGCTTTCATGACTTCCTCTCCCAATTTGGACGTGTTGTTGAACAAGACCGAGGGTCACACGTGGCATTTGCCTCTCACAGAGGAACGGATGCTGCGGGACCGTGTTTTAGAGTGGTAGTTAGAATGTAGCCTCACCACGCTCACAAATTGCTACTGAGACCAATGCTTAGTTTACGAATTAACCGGTTTATTAAGGGTTAACACAAACCTGAGGGATAAGGTTTAGCACAAATGTACAAATGGCAAATGGCTACCAGGGATATATCAGGGAAGCAAGTGCCCTTGAGGGAGGTGATGCAGAAAGTGCTGTGCTCCTAAGGCGCCCTCTCCGAGAGAGGGTTGTGGGTCAAAGGAGAGGGAGGGAGGATTTGAGCCCGGCAGGAAAGTTGAGTGTGTGTGTGTGTGTGTGTGTGTGTCTTCTTTTCCAGCCAGCAGGGCTCGGCAGCAGGGCCCTAGGGAGCGGCTTCC
>NW_009953295.1:8847544-8847751 GCF_000747805.2 Chaetura pelagica | reverse complement strand
GGGGGGAAGGGCTCCAGCCCTGGCCCTGACGCTCCAGGGGCCAGAACCTGGCACACTCACGTCTAAAGGTCAGGCTCGATCCCGGGCAGGGCAGGCAGGCAGGCAGGCAGGGCAGCAGGCCCAGCAGAGCCCCAGCGCCAGGCTCCGCAGCAGGGGAGGATACTTCTTGTCCCATGCAAGAAGTATCCGTGCAGGCCTCAGTCCCAC
>NW_009953295.1:8839401-8847527 GCF_000747805.2 Chaetura pelagica | reverse complement strand
ACCCCTGTGACCAGAGCCAATTGGCACCCATGAGTCAGAGCGGTCACTAGCAGGGGGAGAGCATCACTTACTGCCCATCCTTCCTGCCTTGTATCACACCTGTTGTTTTGCTTTCGTTTGTCCGTGAGCAGCAGGCCTGGTTTTGGTCCGTTAGCTGGGAATAATCAGCAGAAGGGCTTTGCTGGCTTAAAAGGCATTTAGTTTAGACTTATGTGGGGAAGAAGAAGTTCTTTCCCATAAGGGGGAAACACAATGACAAAGGCTGAGTAAAAGGCTCCCTATAATCCAGGAGAAAATGGTTAGCTACCAGCTGTAGCACTTAGACACATAAGTTTATGAGGTCAAATGGGACCCACCCAAGGGTACTGAATGAGCTGGCAGAAGTGCTTACCAAGCCACTTTCCATCATTTAAAAGTCCTTGCTAACAAGGAGGACTCCAGTTGAGTGGAGGTTAGAAAATGTGACACCCATCTACAAAAAGGGATGGGAGGAGGATCAGGGGTACTACAGGCCTGTCAGTCTTCTTACCTTGATGCCTGAGAAGATTATGGAGCAGATCATCTTGAGTGCCATCACGCAACACGTATAGGACAACCAGGCAATCAGGTCTGGTCAGCACGGGTTTATGAAAGGCAGGTCCTGCTTGAGAAACCTGGTCTTTTATGACAAGGTGGATGAGGGAAAGGCTGTGGATGTTGTCTATCTAGACTTTTGTAAAGCCATTTCCCACAGCTTTCTTGTAGAGAAACTGTCTGTCCATGTTTTGGATGCATGTGCTGATGGATGCACTGAGTAGAAAACTGGCTGGATGACCAGGTCCAAAACGTTGTCATGAGTGGAGTAAAAATCCCGTTGGCAGCAGGTCACAAGCAGTGTTCCCCAGGGGCCAGTTCTGTTTAATATCTTGATCAATGATTTAGATGAGGGGATCAAGTGCATCCTCAGTAAGTTTGCAGACACTATCAAGTCAGGTGAGAGTGTTGATCTGCTTCAGGTTAGGAAGGCTCTACAGAGGGATCCGGACAGGATGAATTGGTGGGCTGAGGCCAGTTGTATGAGGTTCAACAAGGCCAAGTGCTGGGTCCTGCACTTGGTTCACAACAACCCCATGCAATGATACAGGCTTGGATAAGAGTGGTTGGAAAGCTGCCCACAGGGAAAGGACCTGGATATATCAGCCATCAGTGTGCCCAGGTGGCCAAGGTCAACAGCATCCTGGTTTGTGTCAGAAGAAGTGTGGCCAGCAGGACTAAGGAAGTGATTGTGCCCCTGTACTCAGTGCTGGTGATTTGGGCCCCTCACTGCAAGAAGGACATTAAGGTGCTGAAGCATTTCCAGAGAAAGGCAACAAGGCTGGTGAAGGGTTTAGAGTGCAAGACTGTGAGGAATGGCTGAGGGAACTGGGTTTGTTTAGCCTGCAGAAAAGGAGGCTGAGGGGAGACCTTACCATTCTCTTCAGCTACCTGAAAGGAGATGAATTGTAGCTAGATGGGTTTCTTTCTCTTCTCCCAAGTGTTAAGCAACAGGACAAGAAGAAATGGGCTCACGTTGTGTCAGGGAAGGTTTAGATTAGGCATTAGAAGACAATTCTTCACTGAAAGATTAATCAAACACTGGAATAGGCTGCCCAGGGAGGTGGTTGAATGTCCATCCCTGCAAGTGTTTAAAAGATGTGTAGATGTGGTGCTTAGAAACATGGTTTAAGCACTGGACTTGGTAGAGTTAGAGAGTTAGATTAATGGTTGGACTTGATGATCTTAAAGGTCCTTTCCAACCTAAACGATTCTGTGATTCCATGATCCTCTGAACTGGTGGACCTGTAGTTTGCTTTAATATTCTAGAAAGACTGAAAATAATAAAGTCAATCGTAGCATGAAAATTATTCTGAAATATTGGCAGTTGACTTAAATGAATATAAATAGTGGCCACTAAATGTTTGGGGGTTTTTTATGTGTGTCTTGAAGCTAAAATGTATATTTCATTATGAGTAGATTGACATCCAACAGTGATTTAAGCTGCCAGTTCTAAAGGTTATATTGAAAAGTAGAACAAACATTCAGATCACTTCTGCTGACAAAGCTGATACCCATTTTTTGTAGGATCAAGGACTGGGATATCTTATAGCAGCTAACACTAACCTTGAAGTATCTAATATAATATCACACACATGTATATCCATCTTGCATCCAGTTAACTTAGCTGAGTTTGCAGGATTTTGTTCTGAATGCCTAGAAGTGGCTTAAACATGTAGTTCTTAAAAGGCTACATCTGAAGAGAAAATAACTTCATATAAATGTGTCCAATTTGGTAGCCTTTAGTTACTTTTAATTACTATGCTGTTTTTTCAAAGCTTTTTTTTTTTTTTTTTTTTTTTTTCAGTGTGTCTTCTAGCAGTAGCATATCTAATTAGCTTATCCTTTCTTTTTGTGTTTCAAAGCATTCCTTTGTATATCAATAAGAGGGGGTGGATTTCCTGTTCACCGCAATTGAATCTGTTTTAATATTTTTTGGAAGCTCCACTTCTCTCCATATGCCATATTTTTAACACAACTAATGCAATTATCTCTGCTGTCTTATCTAAGTATGCATCAAGAAAAATATTTTGAGTTTTTGACTGCAGCTTTACTAGACACTACAGTGTGGTGGTGCTTGAGACCTATTGCATTTTTTTTGTTAGAATAATGCTTCTACCATCTTTTTGTCTTACTCAAAGCCTACACTCAGAGTTTTGTGTGACATCTAGGATCCATATAAGATGCCTATTAATATGGTTCGATGTCCCCTGGCTGACCCCTTCCTCCCCTTGAACTCAGTGTTCTTTAACAGACACTGTGCAGTGTATATTTTTTAATCAACAGAAAAGCAATTGGAAGATGGGATGAAGAGAGTTTTGACACAGAGATGCAAAACAGAGAGAGGTTTTCTTCCATGTGTACTTTGCTAAGAACAATTGGTTCTGGACTGGCTGAAGATTGTGTCTGGTAGAGAACACACCAGAGAAATACCTCACATTCTCTTTCTTTCTCAGATGCATTATCAGATAATGGAAAAACAGAACAAAACAAACCAAACAACCTAAAACCCTTTGTCAGTACTTTAAATCCTCTGCTGTATAAAGTTCAAAAACAAGTGTTGTTCAGGAGTTGGACAGAACATAATGTGCAGTGCACAAGCCTGGAAAACTGACTTGTTAAAGAAGATATCTGACTTCAGCAAAGCTTCAGAAAAAAGGATAGCATCATCTCAAAATTAGCCAGGTGCAAGGCCTGAGTCAATTTTGCATTCTGTACACATTGTACATTAATCAAATAACAATTGACTGAGGGTTCAAGAACATTGCCCAGACTGGTCATCACCAGACATGTCCCATCTTCATATCAAGTTAAAACTGTTATGCATCAGTCCCAGTTTCATGCCTAGGCATAAAACCAATGCATTTGGCAAAATAAGATAATGTTGCCTTTGTGTCTGATTTGAATGACTGGAGGACGACTTTCACCAAGTGCATTTTGACATAAACCAAGAGAGATTTTTTTTTTTGCTTTTGATGTCATTAACTCTTCCCTGTTCTTGATTTCCCTTTTCATAGTCTACCTTTTCATCACACTCTAAGTCATCCAGGTGGGCTTTTTTTCCACCCTGAAGTCTCTCAGAGAATGCATTTGCTTACACATATCCATGCCTATGTTAGTAAAGTAAATATTTCCAATGAGAGTTGGTCACTGGATCAGGGGCATCCACAGCACTAAATTTTTATTATGCTCTCTGCTAAAATTTTTACTGTTGCCTCCTTTGCAGGCAACATTAAATATCTTCTAAGTATACTCCAGGGATTTTTCACAAAAGCCAGTTTAGTGACAGCCACACTGTTTAGCTCTTGAGGTGCAAAGCCGTATCATTCACTCTTAGAGCTAAAGAATTGGAACTGCCCTGTTTTATTTATTGGTACAGATGTAAGCAATAATTCAGGATGTCTCAGGACCTCCATTCACAACCGTTTGTAAGATGATGGAAATAAACCTCACTAATAAGAAATCACCAATGAACATATTTAAGTAGTAATCACTAAATGAAAGAACAGAAAAAAATATGGGAGGATGGATAGAGTACATCTTCACTTGGTCATTGAACATTATTTTTTACTTTATATATTTTCTGCTCTGATTGAAAGATGTTGCTGTTGTTCCAGACCCACATCATTAAAGAACTGGGGAGGGGGAGGGGAAGAAAAAAAAAAAAAAAAAAAAAAGAGAGAGAAAGAGGGAGAGAGAAAAGGAATCAAGAAGTACTAATAAACCTGGGGATAGAACAGAGTAAGACACAGCCCAGAGGCAGTAACAGCAATCTACATGCTGGGTCATGATATACTATGTATTGAATGGTTACATGTATCTGTAAACAAAGTCAGTATATAAGTGAAACAAGAAAACAAAGCCACATAAAGCAAAAGCTATATATATGATGGATCATTTAGGAGGCACACATAGACTTCAATCTTTTGTCATTTTGGTTTTTAAATGACCTACACTTTGAAGGTTACACATTTTTATTTCATTAAAGCTTTAATGCTTTGAAAAGAACATAATATGATTGGAGATCCTAAGTATTCTTTTTAGTAGAGGTTAGTAATAAGATCCTATTATGAATATTTCTGTGATATTTTAATTTCGTTCAAACATGGAATAATCTCTGAAGGACACTGTAATTCAATCATAATGAATTAATATCTATGTTTCTTTACTTTAAATATTATATTTTCTTTCTACAGAGGCAATAATTATAACACAATTAATTAGCTTAAGTAGTTGATTTTGTAAATATAGCAGTTCAAGGATCTTGTTGAAGAATGAATATTTGACATTCAAGGGAAGGTCAAGGGAGGTGATTCTCCCCCTCTACTCCTCTCTCATGAGACCCCACCTGGAGTACTGTGTTCAGTTCTGGAGCCCTCAGCGCATGGACCTGTTGGAATGAGTCCAGAGGAAGGCCACAAAAATTATGAGGGGGCTGGAGTTCCTCTCCTACAAAGACAGGCTGAGAGAGCTAGAGTTGCTCAGTCTGGAGAGGACCTCACACTAAAGCAGGGTAGATATAGATAGGATATTAGGAAGAAGTTCTTAACTACAAGGGTGGTGAAGCTCTGCAACAGGTTACCTAGAAAGGTGGTGGAGGCCCCATTTCTGAAGATACTCTAGGTCAAGCTTGACAAGGCTCTGAGCAGCCTGATCTAGTAAAAAAGGCCCATGTGGACTGCAGGGGGGGTCAGACTAGATGACCTTTAAAAGTCCCTTCCAACCCCACACATTCTATGACTCTGTGATTCTGAGTTCAATTTCTCTGCAGCTATGGAAAAGTCATGGTGGTAGAACAGAGATTAGGTGGCTGTATGATTAGGGTGGTATTGGGGCACTTAGAATAATCCAGAGGTAAATCCAAATCTGGTCACAGAGAAGTGATCTTGGGGCTGAGTGTCAACAACATGGCTGGAATAAGCTTTGAGGAGAGGGCTCTGCACTCTCCAGGGTGATATACAGCAGCCCAGGGACTCACTGAGCCTCTTGGGACATGTCCTCTGTTTTCTGAGATTTTAACAACAAGGCAACCCCAAGAGGAACCCAGGAAGGATCCTGATTAATTTCTGTCTTTTTTTTAACAAAATCAAAGTGAACACAAGATGTTTTTAATGGAACACTTCCAATTTGTAACTGGTACACTTGGCAAAAATATCTTACCAGCTTTGGGAATGGTTTACAATAGCAACATAATAGCTATATAAAAGCACCATATGTTTATTACATGTTTTTCTCAGTGCTTGAAGGGAATAGGTGACATTTGTAGCATTCTGGGTTTTTTTCTATATTTGGTGCTGAATTTTCTAAACAGGATATCAGTAAGAAAACTTTTTTTTTTTTTTCTCCTGAGCTTAGAATACACTTTAAAGGTACAATCCATAAGATGCATTTTCAAAGATAAGATGCATCTTTATACATTTTAGAAATACAGAGAAGTATACTCAGGTTTAGGGAAGAAAAACGATTGCCCATTACATTAAGAAAACTATGTTGTTGTTTTTTTTAAAATGAGTCACCTAGGTCTTTGGACTGTTCTTGTTTGGTAAACATCCAAATAGCTAATAATTTCAAATGAATAACACAAATACATCAGTTAATGCAGGCTTGTATTGATTTATTCAACCTTTTCACCTAGGCATCCTTGCACTTCGTTTGCAATATGAAATCCTTAATATTATGTTGCTTACTATTAAAGAACTTTAAAACACTGTCTCATAAATCTGAAAGATCTAAATGCAACAATATAGCTTACTTAGGTACAAACTAGAATATTGAACTGAAACAGGAAAGCATTATAATACCAGCTTTCTCTGGCAAAACATACAGAGATCAATTCACTGGTGACACAAAATTAATTTCACTGACTTGATGACAGTTTGACCTAAGACAGGACTATAGTAATGGACTTCACTGAAGGCAAGGTTAAAGTTTAATTAATTCTTCAAGCTGGGACTCATGCATTTTCAAGTTAATTCCACAGAAATATACGAGTCCAGTTTTGATCTTTCTCACTGGAGCTACCAACTAGTATGTACCAAAAGTGTCCCCACTTACACGTATAATTTGCACAGGCTGTGGACTTGAACTTTATCCATAGTCAGCAGGGCAGTGACTTGACTGCAAAGACAGAAACATGGGACTGCTTAACTTCTACAGTGGTTTATACCAAACTTTAATAATTTATTAATGAGTCTAAGCAAGTGGTAAGATCACACCCTACCTGTGGAAAGAAGCAAAGATACTTCCATGAGACTTCCTTGGTTCCAAAAAGGCAGACATTTTGTTTATATTACCAGTAAGACAAAGTGAAAATGCCTGTATGTTATTCACATTACCTTTCATGTTGTTTTTTTTAATAATATTTAAATCTTTAATTCTCATTGTTTAATTAATCTTTCAATTTAAAGAGCACTTTTATGGTACTAAAATTATGCATATTTCTAATTAACAGGGAGTTTTCTCTAAATTTCATCATACTGCAGTTACATTATTTAGAATCATAGATCTTGAAGATCATCAGATTTCAAACTCCCTTCTATGAGCAGGGACACCTCACACTAGAACAGGCTGCACAAGACCTCATCCAACCTGACCTTAAAGACTTCCAGGGAGGGGACTTCCACAACTTCCTTGGGCAACCTATTCCAGCACCTTACTACCCTCATGGTGAAGAATTTCTTCCTGATGTCTAAGCTAAATCTACCCTCTTTCAGTTTAAAACTACTACTCCTTTTTCTATCACTACACTCTCTGCTGAAAAGCCTCTTCCCAGCATTCATGTAGGTCCCTTCATGTACTGAAAGGCTGCTATAATATCTCCCTAGAGCCTTCTCTTTTCTAGGCGAAACAGCCCCAACTCTCAGCCTGTCTTCATAGCAGAGCTGCTCCAGCCCTTTGATCTTCTTTGTGGCCCTTCTCTGGACCTTCTCCAACATCTCCACAGCTGTACACAGTACTCCAGGTGGGGTCTCACCAGAGCAGAGGGGCAGAATCACCTCCCTGCCTCTGCTGGCCACACTTCTTTTGATGCAGCCCAGGACGTGGGTGTCCCTCTGGGGCTGCACTCTGGGCTGCAAGTGCACACTGGTGGCTCGTGTTGAGTTTCTCATCTACTACCACCCCTTTCCTCAGGACTGCTCTCTAGCCATTCTCCCTCCAGCCTGCATTTGTGCCTGGAGTTGCACCAATCTAAAGCCATCATTAATCTACGATTTTTTTTTATGTTTGAGAAACTCCAAATTTGTATAATTAAGCTATTTTTTAATCTATGTTTTCAACTAAAAAACTCTAGAGGGAAGCATGTCATATTTGGGATATTCTGTATAAGTGTTTTAAAAGCAGTTTGGAATTGGAGAGATTTTATGGTTACAAATAGCAGTGGTTACTTCTTTCTTGGGCAAGAACTCTAAAAATCCAAGTTTATGTCTTCATACTTCACAGAAAATTTTACTACAACAATGAATGAATAAATAAGAATTGAACATAAGAAGCTTCTGCAAAGCCAATGTACAAAAAACCCAGTGAAAATATTTGCATCTCTGTATACACAAGTC
>NW_009953295.1:8821836-8839343 GCF_000747805.2 Chaetura pelagica | reverse complement strand
CATCCAGTGTGGGAAAATTAATATAAGGAGAAAATGTTGAATGTAATGATGTAATCACTCATAATTATTTTTTGTCCCCATATGATCTAAGACATAGGAAATTATAGCACAAGGACATGTAAATAACTTCAGTGACTTCACCTGCTTGCCAGTTCTTCTTTTTTGGATTACATTTTTTCTGAGTTCAATTTGCCTTTGGTTTTTGATTGCTACTTGCTTTTCTGATGTAACGCTGTCCCTGTAAGTGCAAGAAGAGTCCTCACTGCAGAGCACTAACTTGCACCTTCCTGAAGGGACCTGGTGTATGAGCTGGGCAAAAAGAGGGAGCTGAGCACTGAGAAGTATATGCATTGCCACCAGATCCAGACTGATAGACTTTTACATGGAGATGGAAAAAGAACAGGGAAAGGAAACAAAGAAAAAGGAAACAGGAGTGATGAAGTACAGAGCCCAAAAAGAAGGCAAATATTTCTCTAGGGGTTACCCTTGCACTGGAGCTGACAAAGCTAGGCAAAATAGCAGGGGTCTCTTGCAGGAAAGATATTCAGGACCTAGCCAAAACCTGACTGAAGTCAACAGTAAAAAAAAACAACACCAAAAACCACAACAAAGCAAATAAAAATATTATAATCATTCTTATATGTGGAAGAGAAATTATATTTATGTGGGGTTTATATTACAGAGACTGTCTCCAATGGCAAGTAGCATGACAAAATAAGAGTGGCTTTGTAAAGCAAAACCTAGTGCTGAAGAGCTCATGGTTAAACTCACAAACATTTCAGTGGGATTTGCTTCAGAGTAGCTCTGTTTTGGCATTCCTATTCGAAACTAAAATGCTATTGTAGGTGCACCTAGAGAAATCCTCAGAAATGGTGCAGTATAATAAGTCAAACCACATATGACTTACTGAAAGGATGCTGGCAGGAAACTGATGATGCAAACAGCCCGAACCTTGGGTAAAAATAATTTGAATAGGTATTGGGTAAAATCCAACAGTATTTTAAAACAGATAAATGATTTTTGAAGGATTTGTATGGAAAGGAAAAAAAAAACAACCAAAACCAAACTCAAAACAAATAAATAAGCAAACAAAAAAAAAACCAACCAAAACCCCTCCAAAAACCAAACATCCAGGGAAAACCTCAGCAGAGTCCCACACATTCTATAAATATTCTTGTTAGATAATGATCATACTGCACTACAGAATTGGGTGTGTCAGTGTCTCTTTGCCTATATACCTGCTTTCATATGTACGCACAGGCTTGCAGAGAAAATAGAAAAAAGATAACTTGGAAATGAAATAAAGTCCAGCTGACTGAGTCAATGTTATAGAAAAATCTAATAATAATCAGAATAATAATTATTAGAAAAAATCTTAGTATAATCTACCCATGTAATGGTTGCTTTTCCTGTTTTTATTATCTTTACATTGAATGTAACATATTTTATAGATATTTCTCATTCTAACAATTACATTTAACCTGAAGTTTCAATGAGGGAATTATGCTTAATTCTGGTAAACTTACACTGCACTAAGTCCTGTGTATTACAATTATTTTATTCACTTAGATCAAGACAAGTAATTTCTAATGTTTCTACCTTCTTTTGTACTATGTAGACTAATTCCTATAAGCAAAAAGAAATATTCTGTAATTTAAACCTCAGACATAACAATCACTCTTGAAAAAAACTAGAATTTAAAACAAAGCAAAACAAAATAAAACTGGAGGGCAGACCTGATGAGAGATTTGAGATTGTGTTTATGAGAATAACTGCTAGGAGCCATATATCTCTATAGCTCCTGAGAGTCTAAAGCCAGGCTATTTAAATATGTGTTTAATATATGTGCTGTTCTCATTTGGAATATGTGGAACTTCTATATACATAAGTGGTTATGTTGTCAATCAGTCAACTGGATGAATAGGGGGCTGAGGGGAGTGCGCTGAACTGCAGTCTCCAGGGATCTGATATCAGTGACTGCCATACTAAATTTAACCTGCATACAAATCCCATCTGCCTCTGAGGTAGGTAATACCAAAGCTCAGATAGAAAAAATTTAGAAATCTTGCAAGGAAAAACTACAGGTAATATTTTCTCTTGAAGACATGCAACACGGAAAGGTGATAATAGCCAGAAAAGGAATGATCGCAAAGTGGAAGTTCAGAATAAGTCAGTATAAGAAAGTGATGAGCACTGTTGGATTATTGTCCCACTATTCCTCTCTGGGAATATCATTAGTGAGAGCCAGTCCTGTGGATGATTTACCAAGAAACAACACAGTCAGCTTGCTGGGCTGTGAAGTACCCTTGGGGCCACGCTTCACAAAAGGACATAGTAAAACACTGATAAACACCTGAGGGATGTCTGGAGTTATCTTTGCAAGAAGATATTTTACATCTGCATAGTGTGCTACCCTTCTTGAACAGAAGTGGATTATAACTGCATGAAAAACTCATTTAACAATAAACTCCATCCATATGCAAGAGATTTTGCCGTTTTAACTCTGACAGCATAGCTTAAGTTATTTTATTTCTGCAGAAGTAGGATTTTAGGAGGTGACAGAATGTGGTATCAGGAAAGTATTACTGTTCTATTTTGCACATAAGAACTGGAGGAAGGAGGGTGGCACTGGTTTCCCAAGGCCACATGCAAAGATAATGACAGAGTACAGAATAAATCCAGGTGTCTCTATACCAAGTTCACTGATCTAAATTACTATCTTTTGTGCATTTGATGAAATATGCCATACTCTGCAGTCACCTACACAGTTCTGTTCTAAAATGATGAAAGCTTAATGCTAAAACTGCTGATTTTACTGGAAGACAATTTATAATATGCCTGGGTTTGATCATAATATCTGTCGTTTTTGCTTCACTTCAGCTATATTAATAAATCAAATTTGAAAATAAGACTAAACAGCTAGTTTTACTTCAGGAGTCTATTTGAAAGAATGTGAAGTTCAGAATGTTGACAGTTTTGGCATCATGTTCCTTATTTCTTTGATAGGCAATTGCATAGTTTTAGACGAGTAATTTTTGTTACTATCAACTCCTAGTTTCCAAGATTTATTTCTCTGTAAAATGACTTGGATTATTCACTTTATTTGGACGTTATTGATATGTGGGATGTAATTTCTGAAGGACTGTGCCCATTCTAAACTGTAAAACTTTATTTGAATTCCTGGTGAGTGAATTTTCATTATCTGTTGATTTTTTTAACTGAGATAATTTCAGTGAAAAGACAATGAAGATGTTTATTATTTGTGGCTATGCTATTATTATGGATTCTGCATTGCCTTCCTTACTTTGGGTCATGACATTTGAAAATGCTTGCTTGGGGTAAGTATGGTAAGGAAGAGAGTAAAATTCCATTATGGTTCAGGCTGCTCACAATTTCATTAATTTTGCTTTGTAGCATCCATAATTGGCAATCACTGGCATTGTTTCTGCATTTTCTCTGCTTGTTTCTGCACGAGAGGTGAAAACATGGCTGAGAGATTATTCCCTGGTGTACTTTTTCATTTGTTTGTTTGGCATTTCTTCTTATTTGTTTACTTGTTTATTTTTTTTCTTTTCTCCTAAAATCTTATTCCTTAAGTACTAGGGAGGGTGACCATTTTTTGTTGGTGAAATTGCCATATGATTTGCACATCTGTTAAATGGATTTACAATACTAAATTTGGTTGTCTAAATCTCACACCTTGGAAACCCACATGCATTTTAGATTGTGCTGATGTCATCATTTAGAAAGATAAATTCTAGTCTGTAAATCACACATCAGCGTGTTCACTCTCCCACAATGGGATGAGGAAGAGAATTGGAGGCATCATTCAAAATCACTACAGTAGTGTAAAATAAGTTAACATGCCTAAGTACCTTTATTTCTATGAAAAAAAGGCAAATGAAAATAAAAGGTAGAAACATTACAAAGCTCATATAGTAAATAATTTTGCAACTCCATTGCTCGAACAATTTCAGCAAGCCTAATGAAAATCATTTGCCTTGTAATCCTGACTATAAAAACTCCTAAGAACATGATTAATTTGAGGACCTGAGTAGATCACACCAAAAATGCCTTAAGAGAGTTAAGAGCACAACATAACTTACATGAATAAGATGGTCTTGCTCAGTACATTCCTATGTTTTTATAACTTTATTCAAATCACATGCATAAAGATAAATAAATTCATAACTTTGCATAATATTGTAGCAAAAAATGTCCTGTAAATGTGCCCACAAGTACAACTCTGATTATGATTAAAGTTTATCTTATTATACTCTAGCTAAGAGGATCATTATATTATATACTGTGCCATGATTAAACTGCTTTTTCTTAAAGTACTTTGAATTTATGTTCAGACAGCTTTTATATTCATAAGCTCACAACACTACTCCACACATCCCCAGAGAGCAGCCCAGGAAAGACTAATCAAAGTACTGGCACTTACTTTACTATAATGTGCATTACTTTCAGTACTGTAGTAACTCTTAAGTCAAATCCACATAAGCCCCTCTATGTAATAGTTTTAGTTTCAGCAGTGATCTGGATTAACCTCTAAAATAGAAGGAAGAGGTCTACTGCAGAATCGCACAAGGGCTTTGGCCATTTCAGTCCTATATTGGCCTCAATCCTGTTATTTGAAGACAAAAGAGATTTTGACTGAATCGTGACTGTAAGACTGCCCATAAATGGTCCAGAGGCTAAAAAAACCACACACTTTTGACAACCCAGAAATAGTTTCAGCTTCTGTTTTTCTCTTTTTAAAACTTTTTTGTTTTGTTTTTCATGAGAAGACCAAAATAATGCCTGTAGTCAGCCTCTTCACTTCATATCTATTAATATTCTGTTAGGTGTTACATGTAGCAGAAATAGCCCTGGAGTATGTGTGGACTTGCATATATTCAAACATTCAATATTTCTGACAAGCTGGAACCAATATGACAGGTTTTTAAAGCAAACCTTCCATCCTAGGAATTTAAATTTCTAACAGCAGAGGATTTTTATGACTTTGAGTAAGACCTTGAAAGGTTCAATAGTGACTTGAGTCATATTTAGACCCTGTAAAGAAACACAGACAGAGAGGTGACCTGAGCCATTATTTTCACTTGATGCAGAACAAATTGGAGCGAAAAGTAGTTGTTTGGTCCCAAAAGGTGTATAGTTACGTAGGAATAGCTCCATATCTACACTAATAAACCTTGCCTTGTGGATGTTTTCTTAACAGTGTTTTTATGGGTATGGATATCTGTACAACAAAAAAGAAGGGCTTCTACAGGTACTAAACCAGAAAAGGAAGGTTAAAGAAAGTGTTACCCCCCCTGGTGAGCCACAATGGTGAAATGGTAACAAGAGACAAGGAGAAGGCTGAGGTTATCAACAACTGTTTTGCCTCAGTCTTCACTGGCAACCACTCTCCTCACAACTCTCATGTTGATGGGCCACAAGATGCACACCAGAGAGACAAAGTCCCCCCCACTGTAAGTGAAGATAAGGTTTGTGACCATCTGAGGAACCTGAAGATATACAAGTCCATGGGACCAAATGAGATACATCCCAGAGTCCTAAAGGAATTGGTGGATGTAGTTGCCAAACCACTGTCCATGATATTTGAAAAGTCATGAGAGTTAAGAGAAGTCCCTGGTGACTGGAAGAAAGGGCATGTTACGCCCATATTTTAAAAGGGTAGAAAGGATGACCCTGGGAATTACAGACCTATCAGCCTCACCTCTGTGCCTGGGAAGATCATGGAACAGATCCTCCTAGAAGACATGCTAAGTCATGTGGAGGACAAGGAGGTGATCCAGGACAGCCAGCACATCTTTACCAGGGGCAAATCCTTCCTGGCCAACCTCGTGCCTTTCTACAATGAAGTGACTACATCAGTCAACCAGAGAAAAGCAGTGGATGTCATCTATCTGCACTTCTTCAAGGCCTTTGACACAGTCCCCCTCAACATCCTACTCACGAAATTGGCGAGATATGGGTTTGATGCGTAGACTGTTCAGTGGATAAAGAGCTGGCTGGATGGTCGTGTCCAGAGTGGTCAACGCCTCTAAGTCCAGATGGAAAACAGTGACAAGTGGTGTCCCTTAATGGTCAGTGCTGGGCCCAGTGTTGTTTAACATCTTCATTAATTATATTGATGGTGGCATTGAGAGCACCTTCAGCAAGTTTGCTGATGACACCAAGCTGGGTGGTGCAGTCAACGTGCCAGAGGGACGGGATGCCATCCAGAGGGACCTGGACAAGCTAGAGAAGTGGGTCCAGGTGAACATCATGAGGTTCAACAAGGCCAAGTGCAGAGTCCCGCACCTTGGCTGAGGTAACCCAAAATATGAATACAGGCTGGGGGAGGTCATGCTTGAAAGCAGCCCTGTGGAAAAGGACCTGGGGGTACTAGTGGATCAAAAACTGGATCCAGTTGCAGCCCAGAAGGCCAATTCCATCCTGGGCTGTATCAAGAGAAGTGTGGCCAGCAGATCGAGAGAGGTGATTCTGCCCCTCTACTCTGCCCTGGTCAGACCTCACCTAGAATACTGCATTCAGCTCTGGTGCTCCCAGCACAAGAAAGATGTGAACCTGTTGAAACATGTCCAGAGAAGGGCCACAAAAATGATCTGAGGGCTGGAGCACCTCTCTTATGAGGACAGACTGAGGGAGTAGTTGGGGTTGTTCAGCCTGAAAAAGCAAAGGCTCCGGGGGAACCTCATAGTGGCCTTCCAGTACCTGAAGGAGGCCTACAGGAAAGCTGGGGAGGGTCTTTTTACAGGGGCTTACAGTGAGAGGACAAGGGGTAATGGTTTTAAGCTGAAGAAGAGAGATTTAGGTTAGAGATCAGGCATAAATTCTTCAGTGTAAGGGTGGTGAGACACTGAAATAGGCTGCTCAGAGATGTTGTAGGGGCTCCATCCCCGGAGGTGTTCAAGGGCAGGTTGGATGGGGCTCTGAGCAGCCTATTCTAGTGGAAGGTATCCCTGCCCATGCAGGGGATTTGGAATTTGAACTTTAAGGTCCCTTCCAACTGAAAAATTCTGTGATTTTGTGATATTATGCCACAAATAATATCACATAATAGGAGATACAAAGAATTTTTTTCTAGTCCTAAAATGAATATAGCAACTCTTGCACATTTAAATGAAGTCTGAAACACTCTAACAAAAGCAATCAGTTTATTTTCAGTCTTCCTTTTTCTCCTTCAGCTACTAGCTGTATTTCTAATGAAGTTTAATTTTTATGGTAGAAATTCCAATGCTCAGCATATTATGTAGGTGAACAAGGCCTTTGGTATTTGTCTGTTTCTGCCCTTTGAATGTAAGCAGAAAAACTCAGCATTCCAGGTTGTCTCTTCCAATACATTCACACTTCCCAGTTGGGAAGCTTGTTCTATATGTTAATACACATTTATTATTGAAATAAAAGGGTTTGCCAACATACTGGGAGAGTAAAACATGCTGTGGCTAGAAATGGACCCAGGAGAGGTATGTGTTTCTTTCTTTCTCTGGATTCTGATGATGCTGAATTTGATAGGTCATATTTTTTTTTTTAATTTTTATTTTTTTTACTTGTTAGTATTTATGGAATAGGCCAAATCTCTAAACCTCAAGGCAATCTCACTGTGTTTATCCCAAATGTTAAAACTATTAAGAAAGTGCTGACCTGTTTATTCCTTTTATATGTGACATCGTACAGGGGTCGTATTCCTCCCCATTGCTTCTAAGGTTAATCAAAAGAGTGGGAAAGTTGCCAAATCCTAATACTAATCATAAGCTGATCGTGCTTTTTTCTCACTTCTATTTGTTAAAGTCAGATTGTTCTTTCTTTTCATTTGATGTCTGCCAGTCTATAGTAGATATGTAACTGGAGAGATCAGGTATGACACTAGTACTCACCTATGTTATCAAGAATTTTTTTGAGTTCTCAAATCCAAATCTGCTTCCCAGGTTTAAACAGGAATACTTTGCTACTTCTGGGAGATCTAAAGTTTATGCCTCTTCTTTCTGATGACATCCAGACAAAGAAACACGAATTTATTTTTCACTGAAATACTATGTTTATTACACTGATACATTTCCATAAATAAATAGGAAAAACCCTAAGTCAAATTACCAACCTAAGCTGGTGGAGCCGACTTCATGAGTTCAGGTTGCTACAAGGAGAGGCTTATGTTTCTACAACTTCTGGTTGTGTCCATGTGAAACCGTAAAATCATACAATAGTTTGGTTTAGGGACTGTCAAAGATCATCTAGTTCAAACTACTCTGCTGTGGGCAGGGACACCTCCCACTTGACCAGGTCACTCAAAGCCCCATCCAGCCTGACCTTGAATACTTCGAGGGAGAGGGCACTAAAATTCTCTTTGCAACTTCTTCCAGTGTCTCACCACCCATGTTTTAAAAAATGTCCTCCTTATGTCCAATCAAAACCTACTGTCTTCCAGTTTAAAACCATTGTCCCTTGTCCTGTCACTATAGGATTGGTAAAAAGTCTGTCGTTCTTATAAGCCCCTTTAAATGTTTGAAATGCTACAGTGATATCTGCTCAAATCTCTCAGCCTCTCCTTATATGAGATGCATTCCATCTCTCTGACAATTTTTCTGGGTCTCCTCTAGATTTGATCTAATAGGTCCGTGTCTTTCTTGTACTGGGTACCCAAGAACTGGTCACAGTACTCCATATGGATTCTTATGAGAGCAGAATAGAGGGGGAGAATCACCTGGCCATATTTACTTTTATGCAGCCCAGGATACAATTAGCTTTCTGGGCTCCAAATACACATTGCCAGTTCATGTCCAAATTTTCATCTATGAGTACCCCTAAGTTGTTCTCCACAAGGCTATTCTCAATCCGTTCATAGAATGATTCAGATTAGAAAGGACCTTCATACTCATCTAGTTCCATCCCTCTGTCTGTATTGATACTAAGACTGCTCTGACCCTCATGCAGAACTTTGTATTTGACCTTGTTGAATGGTATGAGCTTCCCTTGGGTCTACTTCTCAAGACTGCCAAGATTCCTCTGGATAGCATCCCTTCCTGCATTGTATTGACATCTGTCTGTGTGGAATGAATATAAGTGGAATGTTTGTTTTGTGCTTTCATATTCCTTGCCTCCAGGGCTGGTGTCATTCCCTCCAAATATATTTCCATATATATTTTCAAAAGTTTTCCAAAACCTATACTACTGGAGATAAAGCAGTTGCACTTTGACTCAGGAATAAACACAATCAAGGCTTATAGGATGAGTCAGCTCTTTGAACTGAAATATGTCTCATTTCTGCATGGCCATTGTGCCAGATGAAGTGAAATTAATTAGTCTCATAATTATATCTATGAATGTCACAGTTGACATGACAGACAACACCAGCATCAAGTTAGATAAACAATTACTGTGTGAAGGACTGGATGGGGAAGAAAGCTTACTTTTAATCAGGTAGTGAAATATATTTGAAAAGTTTTTTTTTCCTCACCTTATTCAACAAAAAATGGGCTTTTTTCTTTTTTTTTTCATATAGTATTAATTATTTGAATAAAGGATACAAATAGCTTGAAATCTTTTGAGATGGGAGTGCATTTTAAAGTAACAGGTTTTTTCTTTAATTCTGAATTGTATGTTGTGAGCAACCTCTCCAAATATTGTTGTCCATGTTGTGGTATGTACTGGAATAATAAGGTAACTTTTCTTGTCTGGCTCCTTTGTATTTCATATCTTCAAAAGGTTTGACTACTGCTCACTCATAGATGATTTTAAAGGTACACTTCCCCGTGGATCTGCCACAGGCCAGAACAATGCATTGGGAATACACAAAGTGCTATCACAACAGCAGCAGTTAAAACCAACCAACAAAACAAAACAGAAAGGAACACTTAGCTTGTACATACTGAGAACCTCTTAGACAGGACTAGTTCTGATAAGCTAGCATACTACTAGTTTATTATTTTTCTCATCGTGGATGATCCCACAAAGGGTCATGTCATTAAAAACCAGTGATTCCTTTTTCAAACTTTGAATGGGCTATTCAGTACTATATATTTCAATAGATGAATGATTTTTGTTTGTTTTGAAAAAAAGGTTATTATCCTGATTTAGTAAAATCTTTAATTTAAAAAAAAATTTGCTTTCAACCCATGCCTAATAAGGAGGTTTCATGGCTGGATCAGTTAATAAATACATTTTTTTTTGCATTTATGTCAAATGAACTTTTTAGCAAGCTTCCCAGGAAGAAGCATGTTTAAAATTTAACTATCTTCTAAAGAAATAAAAAACTTACCCAGATGGTTTCATGCCTTTTGAAGTTAGACTTGGCTGGCCTGTCTGATTTTTAAAATAATTTGCGGTAAACCTAAAGAGAGGGATGACATTCTGAAGTATTTCTAGTCCACATGCTACACTAATGGCATTTGAATCTTTATGGAACCAAATGTGGCATTTGCAAGCTACATATAATATTATTGTCCACTGTTGTCTTTGGCATTCTTTTTTTTTTTTTTGATAAATAATATGGAGTAGTTCAGTGGAAAAGCATTAGCAACGTGCCAGCCTTTGAAGTTCTGTGAGAAATTCCTACGTTCTTATCTTGCTGGCAGAAACAATGTTTGAAAATGTCTTTAATAAGTGGACTGTTGCAATGGATGGATTCAGGCTCCTCAGGAGAGATGGGCTGGAAAGGCCAGGAGGGGACTTGGCCCTTTGCGTAAGAGAGAAACAGTAATGTATGCTTCAGGATGAGTCAGGAGCCAGTCAAGAGTTTATGGGTCAAGATTAATGGGGAGATCAACATGGCTGCTGCTGTAGTGATTTTCTGCTGTAGACCTGTAGAGGTTCACTTGCTCACTGCCTTTATCACTAAACACCACTGTGTGGTACTTAGCTGCTGGCTGGGCATAAGTCAGAACAAGACTGATCAAGCAGAAGTAGTTTGTGAAGCCTTCAGGTGACTGGAAGAAGCCTCACATTTGCAGGCCATGGTATTTGGGAAAGACTAACCACCCTGATATCATAGAATCATAGAATGGTTTGGATTGGAAGGGACTTTAAGATCATCTAGTTACCAGCCCCTTGCACAGTCAGGGACACCTTCCACTTGATCAGGTTGCTCAGGGTCCCATCCAACCTGGTCTTGAACACTTCCAGGGATGGGGCTTCCACAACTTCCCTGGGCAACCTGTGTCTCACCACCCTCACACTAAATAATTTCCTCCTCATTTCTAACCCAAATTCCCGTCTCCCAGTTTTGATCTATTACCTTTTGTCCTCTGGCTTCAAGACTTTGTAAAAATTCCCTCCCCAGCTTTCCTGTAGACCCCTTTCAGGCACTGTGAGGCTGTTATAAGGTCTCCCCAGAGTCTTCTCTTTTCCAGGCTGAACAATCCCAACTCTTTTAGCCTGTTCTCACAGGAGAGGTGCTCCAGCCCTTGGATCATCTTTGTGGCCCTTCTCTGGACTTTCTCCAGAGAAGACATGAGAGAGGACATGAGCTCCATGTCCTTCTTATGTCCAGAATTGGACACAGTACTCCAGGTGGGGGCTCATGAGAGCCAAGTAAAAAGGGAGAATCCTTTGATGTGCTGGCTATTCCTCTTTTGAAGCAGCCAGGACACAGTTAGCTTTATGGGCTTCAAGCGAACATTGCCACCTCATGTTGAGTTTCTCATCCATCATCACCCCCAATTCATCTGGTGGAAGAACAGGACTAGAATGACCTGGGAGACTTCTGGAGTGCACTGATGACAACTTCTGGTACAACTGATTCAGGAGTCAATAAAGAAAAGTCCTAATACTTACAAACAAGGAAGACTGTCAGGGATGTGCAAGTCAGAGACACCTGTGGCTGCAGTGATCAGGAGATGGTGGAGTTCAGTATAAGAGGAAGGACCAGGACATAAAAGCAGTACCACAGATCTGGATTTCAAGAGAGAAGTTTCAAAGTCTTCAGATATCTACTGGGAAGAACCTCATGGGATGTCACTGTGGAGAAAAAAGGGAGTCCAGGAGAGCTGGCTAGTCACCAATGTGGTCGATGATCACCTCCATCCTCAAGAATGGTCTATCCCGATGATCAGGGATCACATCCTTCAACCTCAAGAAAGGTCTATTCCAACAATTAGGAGATCAAGCAGACCTGCTTGTATAACCAAGATCCTAACTGAACTTAGATATAAAAGGAAGTGTGAAGGAGCTGGAAGCAGAAGGCCTATAAAGGTTCTGTCAGACCTTGCAGGAATTGAGTTGAGAAAAAAAAAAAAGCCCACCTGGAGCTGAATCTGGCAAGGAACAAGAAGGACAACAAGAAAGGATTGTAAAAGTATATAAGCAACAAAAGAAGATGAGAGAAAAAACGTGCCAGCTGCTTAGTGGTACAGGGTACCCTGGTCAAAAAGACACAAAAAAGTTTGTGCCTTCTTTGCCTCAGTCTTTACCATCAATACCAGCTTCCAAGAATCCCAGGTCCTTGAGGTCAACGGGAAAGTCTTGAACAAGGAAGAGACATCTCAGTGGTGGAAGACCAGTTTAGGGACCACTTAAATAAAATGGACATATTCAAGTCAATGGGACATGATGGGATGCACTCATGAGTACTGAGGGATTGGATGATGTCATTGTGAGGTCAATCTTGATTATCTTTGAATTCTAATGGTGACCAGGAGAGGTTCCTTAGTACCAGAATGGAGAAAATGACACTTCTATCTTCAAGAAAGGCAAGAAAGGAGATCCAAGGAATGAAAGGTCAGTCAGATCTTGGGAGAAAATCGTCCTGTAAATCGCTTCAAAACACAAGAGGGCAAGTTGATTAAAATAATTCAGCATGAATTTGCAAAGGGGAAAAATTTATTTAAGCTGATAGCTTTCTGTGATGAGGTGACTAGATTGGTGGATGGTTTGTGACCAGTGGTACAAAGTCCAGTTGGAGGTCAATCAGTAGTGATGTACCCCAGATGTTGACACTGGATCCATTACTGTTTAATATCTTCATTTATCACCTAGATGCTGGGACAAACCACATCCTCAGCAAGTTTGCAGATGGTAGAAAACTACACTAGATTGTTTGCCACCATTCAGAAGTACCTTGACGAGCTGAAGAAACAGTCTGACAGGAACCTCCTTGAAGTTCAACTACAGTAAATGCAAAGTCTGGTACCTGGAGTACCAAAATAGGCTGCGACCAGACTATCTCTCTCTGCAGAGAAGGAACTGGGCATCCTGTTTGGCAATGAGCTGACCATGAGCCAAAAATGTGCCCTGAGTCAAAGATGGTCAATAGCCTCCTGGGCTGGGTTATTATTAGACTGTATTTGGTCTATCTTTCATGTATCAACAACATTGTAAATATAGTTACAACATCTGACTCATTTGGAAGATGGATTATAAACATCAAATACTAAGTTCTCAGTCTTTTGAAATTTAAAAATGAAATATCTGCCATTTATAATACTGCCTGTTCTTTCAATAACTTTCACATACCAGTCTAAAAATATTGCAGTAGAACAAGTACATTAGGTTTACCAGCAGCTTGCTCATATATATAGAAAAGAGAAACAGCAGATACTAACAAAGAAAAGATACTAGCAAGCTTAGTATCCAGAATCTATTAAAAGTCTTTTTTCTTGTCAGATAAACAAAATATGTCCCTCCAATTATTAGTCCAGTTCTAGGATTTCGGTGTCAGAATTGTCTTCTTCAAAATAACATGTTACTCTTACTAGGTGGACTTCAGTCTGGTTATTATGTGGCTGTACAGTGAATATTATTATTTTTTTATAAGATGAAACATTGCAAATATATTAATTTTGTAATGCTTATGAATCTGTTGATAAAGACAAAGGAAATAAATATAACATTTTGGCAGACCTGAAGTAGACACGGCATTTAGTCACTTCATGGTTACATAGATAAAATAGTATTGATTTTCAAAGTAAAGCATGAGGATTTAACTGTGTGAATTCTAGTAACATCAAAGTGAGTGATGAATAATCGGTAACTCTGTAAATTTAATGTTTTGTGGCAGAAGAAAAATTCCACAATAAATACAAAATTATCTAAAAGTTAACACATATGAAAGTAAAATTTTAAAAGAAAAATTCCACTGACACATACAACCTTATGAAAGTGACCTGGAAGAATTTCTTGGTGTATATGGTACCAAAATGAAAGTTTTGTACAGTTTCACATGGAATTTTAAAATTATTTGTAACTATGAAATGTACTGTGCCTTCTGTTCTTCATTTCTTGAGTGTGTTTTGTTTATATCCCTTTGTTTCCAAAGTACTAGGAAGGAAAAAGTAGTTATACTTTGTACAGTTTTAACTTTTTAACTTTTGTGATACGTCACCTTTACTACATAAAGATATTAAATATTTAAATACTCTGGGCTACAAATGTTCTGTAGTAATAAGGAAGGAATAGAATTCCATTCTGTGCATCTGATTATTAGAGGTCAGTATAACCACTACTTGAAGCAATTACTATTAAAATTTTAAATTCAGTTAAACATATGTCAATTAACTCTCTTTCAAAAATAAATTGCTTTCTTAATGTCAGATAGGCTGAGACACCATTGTTTATACTTGGATCTATACACAAGAAATGTAAGCTTTTTCTAAAGCAGAAATAATATTTAAATTAGCTTCCTCTTTTCTGTCTTTTAGACAGACTCCGTATTTAGAGTAAAAACCGGAAGTTTAGATGAGGTAAAAACATCTGCCTCATGCTTTTGATTTTAAGTAGGGTTTAAACAATTAGACTAGATGAAAGATTTTGGAAATTATATTGGGTAATATTCAATACCACACAAAGCTGGGCTTGGAGATGGAAGAAGACATGAAGTGGGTAAGTAACATTCATTCTCTGTTAAAGTGATTCATGCACTGCTAGCAGACAGGAACACGAAAATACTTTCAGAAGTGGAAAAAGAACATTATTGGTTATCTCCTTGAAGAAAATAAAAATTACATAGCTAACATGTGTCCCAAAAGAAAATATGCTGAGTTAGATCTGCAAGCCTAAAGTTGGCCATACATATGCCCATAACCAGATGAAATTATTCTGTGATGAAGCATAACTAAATTCCAAATAACTTCATATTTGCAGTACTAAAGGGAGGATAATAATTTAATTACTATCTCAATTTAATGATTATCAGCCTTTCTTCTGACAGCAGGATCTTGAAACAGGAATAGGAAATGTGCATGGGAAAGCATCTACACTTCTGGAGGCATGAAAATAACATTTTTGGGGGCAGGATTTGGCTTCAATAGCACTGAGACTTTTGCTGCTGTCTCTTGGCAGACGGCAGTGACTGTAGCTTGACATGCAAAAAGCAGCTGAAGCTGTAAAGGGTCCAATACTGAAAGTGAGTAGAAGGCAAATAACTAGCCTGATGTATTGTTGGTGTGCCTGATCCATGTTCACACACAGACCAATTCAAATATGTCCAACACATATGAACTCTTGACAGGGTTTTTGCACATGTCAATATCAAGGCATTTATAGCCTTCTCTGCTTTGCTACCTTCAGAGAAGTTTGTAAATAGAAAATGTAATTTAGGGATGTACTGACTCTTTACACTGAATTTTCAGAGCCTAATGACATTAATAGAAGCTGTATATGCACAGATTGAAGTATGATTTGAGCTTCAGAAAGTAAATGCATAAAAAATTTGGTTATCAAGAAAAAAATACCTGTTCCTGTGTTTTTATTTCTGTTAGCTTCTACAGATAAAAATTGGGAAACCATTCTTCCCATGAGCATTCATGAACTCATGTTCTTTAATGATTTTATAAATTATCTGAACATAGGAATCGAATGTACATTAAGTAAGTTTGTTGATGATACAAAAATAGGAGGATCTGTGGACTTCTTTGATGTTAGAGAGACTGTACAGAGAGATCTGGATACACTAGAGAGCTGGGCAATCCTCAGCTAGAGAAATTCTGGCACTATGGGTGTTATCTAACTATATGACCAGTGCTGACAAACCAGATATGAAATGACAGTATGTGACATATTATTTCCCAGTCACAGAGACAGAGACATGTCTTGTTGGAGGCATTCAACCTGAAGAACGAGAAAAGAGGCAAGAAAAGAATGCTGTAGAGAGAGCAGTGCTGTACAATCATGCAGTCTTCTTGTAAGGCAGGTCTCAACTTATGAAGATGTCACAGTTTGACTCAGGTCCGACAACAATGCTCTCGATCCCCTCCCCCTCCCACCCAGGTAAGGAAGGAGAGAGAGAAAAAGAGAGAGACTTGGCTGGATTGAAAACTAAACTACACAGCTTTAATTAAAACACTAATAAATGATACAAGAAAATATATACAATTATATACAGATATATTCAGGTATGGGCAAAAGCCTCTCGCCTCCCCCCACCCCAGCAACTCCCACAGAACTTCCCTGAACTGGGAAGAGTCCCGAGGAATCCCGGAGCTGCTGCTGGAGAAAGCAGAGAGTTATGGGGGTCACGAGAGATCAAGCCTGAGGATCGACGGTGATGGATGAACAGAGTCCTCCCTGGATGCCGGCCATGGACGGAAGAGAAGGGAAGAAGAAGAAGGAAGTAAGTCGTCTTCTGTGATCTCTGACCTTCCTTTGAGCTTATGTAGATATATGGAATGGAATATCTTTGACCAATTTTGCTGTCTGTCTAACTCAGCCTCCTACGGGGGGGTCACAGATCTCCCCATAGTGTCTGAGCTGGCAGAGTGCAGGTGCAGCCTTGAAGCCTCAGTAGTTAGAAAAACATTCCACTGTCTTATCAGCCTAGCAGAACACGCTGTTGCTAGTTACAAGAAAGCTTACTGAAGGAAAAAAAAAAAAAAAAATCAGTAAAAAGAAAAATTGGCTTCATCCTGGCTCAAACCAGGACAGAAGAAGATCAGAAGATCAAAGATAGCTGACTATCTTCCAGAACTGGAAACAATACTCCAAGTGAGATCTCACCAGGGCTGAGTAGAGGGGGAGGAGAACCTCCCTCTGTCTGCTGGAGACACTCCTCTTAATGCACCCCAAGATAACACTGGCCTTCTTGGCCATGAGGGCACATTGTTGTCCCATGGGTAACTTGTAGTCTACCATGAGTCCAAGATCTTTCTCCACAGAGCTGCTCTCTAGCAGATCAACTCCTAGCATTTTGTTGTTCCTTCCCAGGTACAGGACTCTGCATTTGCTCTTATTCAACCTCATTACGTTCCTCTTTGACCAGCTCTTCAGCCTGTCCAAATCTCACTGAATGGCCTCACAGCCTTCAGGTTAATAAGCCAGTCCTCCCAGCTTAGTGGAAGGATTCCTTTGTGGGATTCCTTTAGAATCAGGAGCACTTAGTTTGTTCTTTCATCATGAAACTTGACATAAATTTTCATAATTTTAATTATATGTACATATTTTCCACCAAGTGCTGATCAAAGTGCTGATACCAAATATCATAACTAGCAAAGATCCTAAATACTGAAAGAAAAAAAACCCAAAACATTACTTTAAAAATAACCAGTCTGGTAAGCTCTCAATCTTTTATC
>NW_009953295.1:8679321-8821805 GCF_000747805.2 Chaetura pelagica | reverse complement strand
AGATAAGATTTTTAAATAAAAAAAATTATGATCCACAAAATACATAGAGTAGGATTAATAGATTATTAAATACAAAGAATACATGTAACACATTGAAATACATAGAAGCTCTGGAAAAATACCCAGACACCATTCTGACAAAAAGAAGTCCAGATAGGTACCATAAGTCTGCTTTTACTTGCTTTAATGGAAGCTGTGCCTTCTTAATGTTTCTTAAAAGATAGTCAACACCATACAAAGATTGGGCCTAAACTATAATTTTGAGGCATTTTAATAAGGGAATTAGAGAGTGGATGCCCTGAATTCAACCTCCTTAACAGGTTTGAAGAACTTAATCCAAACATCATTTTGATCTATTTTTTACACACTTCCAATAAGATTGTCCGTATTTATCAATAGAATTACATTTTGGTGCTCTTATAGTTAGTTAAAATTTGGCCATTGATTTCAATGGAATTATTTTTTTTTTACTGCTCACAACAGCTGCTTTTAGTACTGCGATTTTATGTTGTATTCCTGTTGTAACTCTCTGTAGAAAATAACGCTCCATTTCTAGTATTATCCTTTCTTTGTGTTCATTTAGAGATGTTATTATCTAGGGTTTTTTTGAAATTAGGATCTTGAATAAACTTGAATTTTATTAATGGTCAAACATTGCTCCTTAAATTTTATCTTACTTTTATCTCGGAAAACTTGGGATGTCCTTATGCAAAAAAAAAATAAATTAAATTTCTTTTTATCTGAAATCCTGAAAGGATTGACAAAATTGTGTACAGTTCTTTAAATTTTTGTATTATATATTTCCTTCTTATTTCAATGTATGTGTAAAATATATGAAAGTTAGCGCTTTTTTGTTTGTTTTGAAAAAGAAAGTACAGAGAGCTACACTGAACTATTTATGAAAACTAAATAATTTATAACAGAAAATGGCTGTAGTCTATCCAAACGTAGAAAAAGAGGTTCTCAAGAGTACAGAACACTTATAAGACTTTTTTCTATTTACATTCAGGTGAGAGAAGCTGTTATCGTGTAGAGTGTTTCATCTGCTCAGTGTAGCATTAAATAAATATATCTCTGCAGGTTATCATTATGCCAGCAGGGAGCTGAAATGCATGTGTGTGCAATTATTTTCAGCACATTAAAAATATGAAGAAAACTACATGTTTGAATGTAGAGTTAAACAGGTAATGCAACAACTATGGAAGAATTTTCTACCACTGTACATAACACACTTCTCTGTATCATATACTGTACACCCCAATGTACATGCTAGACTGAGATTTATATTCATACAAAACAGGGTTAAAGACAAGAGAAAGTGCTTATTCTGGAATGTCTTAGCATGTCAAGTTTCCATCAAAACCAGTCAAGACATGCACTTGAAGGGACTGAATAATCTGTTTTAATTCTAAATTATAATTTGAAGTTGTCAGTCATAATTTTTTCTTTTAATTTAAGAATGTTTTTCTATTTCATTTTCGTAAGAATATTTCATTTTTATTCCCACATGACTGGGTAAACTGAGAAACTTTGTATGGACCATTATTTTATAACTTATTCTTGTGTGACTCAGGAACTTCTGGCTGTTATGCTTCCTCACTGAATTATTTAGTGTCTAGACTTTGGGTGAGGAAGAAAAACAACATGTATGTTGTTTGAAACAGTAGGAAGATTAGAGGTTAAGCAGAGGACAGAGCTAGATATCTTTCACTGGAAATGTTCATAACATAAATTCTTAGAACGTGGGTTGGGAAAAATTGTTTATTACTGGTGTAATCCCTGCTCCTGCCTCTAAACCTGCCTGAAATCTAGTTTTCCCTGTAGAAACAAGGGTTTGATGTGCCTAAAAGGACATAAGGCTAGGTCTGAATAAGAACTAACATTGAATGTTCCTGTGTTGAGCTATGTAGCTCAAAACTTCAATGCTTATGGTTTAGGTTCTTAAATCTCCTAAATTTTCCCAATTTTTTTTTCACTGCCTTCAGCCCTGCAGATGAAAATATCAGAATCTCAGTGAGGCTGAGTATTCCCATATCTGTGTAATGTCTGTTGCTAGCTTTGACTCAGAGCCTGGTGACACTGAACAAAAAAAATTCCCAAACACAGAATCACAGAATCAAAAAGGTTGGAAAAGACCTTCAAGATCATCAAGTTCAACCATCCACCCTACAATCCCTAACGACTAAACCATCTCCCAAAACACCACATCTACCTGTTTTTCGAATACCTCCAGGGATGGTGCCCTCACCACTTCCTTGGGCAGCCTGTTCCAATGACTCACCACTCTTTCTGTGATTTTTTTTTCCTAATATCCAATCTGAACCTCCCCTGGTGCAACTTGACCCCATTTCCTCTTGTCCTATCACTAGTGACTAGGGAGAAGAGGCCAACATCCACCTCACCACAACCTCCTTTCAGGTAGTTGTAGAGACCAATGTGGTCTCCCATCAACCTCCTCCATGCTGAACAGCCCCAGCTCCCTCAGCCTCTCCTCATAAGACCTGTTCTCCAGACCCCTAATCAGCCTAGTTGCCCTTCTCTGCACCCCCTCCAGCACCTCAGTGTCCTTCTTATACTTCAGTGCTCAAAACTGCACACAGTGCTCAAGGTGCAGCCTCACCAAGGTTGAGTTTAGGAGCAGAATCACCTCCCTGGCCCTGGTGGTCACATTGTTCCTGATGCAGGCCAGGATGGTGTTGGCCTTCTTGGCCACCTGGGCACACTGCTGGCTCATGTTCAGCCAGCTGTCAGTCAGCACTCCCAGGTCGCTCTCTGCTGGGCAGCTCTCCAGCCACTACTCTTCAAGCCTGTAGCACTGCTGGGGGTTGTTGTCGCAAAAGTGCAGGACCCAACATTTGGCCTTATTGAAACTCATGCCATTGGCCTCAGCCCATCAGTCAAGCCTGTCCAGATCCCTCTGCAGAGCCTCCCTGCCCTCAGGCAGATTGATACTCTCACCCAGCTTAGTGTTATCTGCAAACTTACTGAGAGTGCACTCTATCCCCTCATCCAAATCATTGATACAGATGTTAAACAAGAGTGGCCCCAGCACTGAGCCCCAGGGAATACCACTCATGACTGGCCACTGACTGGATTTACCTCCATTCAACACAACTCTTTGGACCTGGTCATCTAACCAGTTTTTTATCCAGCGAAGCATGTGCACATCCAAGCCATGAGCAGGCAGCTTCTCTAGGAGAATGCTGTGGGAAACCTTGTTGAAGGCCTTGCTAAAGTAAAAGTAGGCAACATCCACAGCCCTTCCCTCATCCAGTAGGCAGGTCACCCTCTAGTAGAAGGAGATGAGGTTAGTGAAACAGGACCTGCCCTTCATGAACACATGCTGAGTGGGCCTGATCACTCAGTTTTTCTGCGTGTACCGCATAATGGTACTCAGGATGATCTGTTTCATCAGCTTCCCTGGTACTGAAGTCGGACTGACAGGCCTGTAATTTCCAGATCATCCTTCTGTCCCTTCTTGTACATGGGGGTAACATTTTTCAGTGATGTCTAGTGATAGGACAAGGGGCAGTGGGTGCAAGCTGGAGCATAGGAGGTTTCACGTAAACATCAGAAAAAAACTTCTTTAGTGTGAGAGTGACAGAGCCCTGGAACAGGCTGCCCAGAGAGGTTGTGTAGTCTCCTTCCCTGGAGACATTCAAAACCCACCTGGACAAATTCCTAAATGTTGTGCTCTAGGTGACCCTGCTCTGGCAGGGGGGTTGGACTCCATGATTTTTCGAGGTCCCTTCCAACCCCTAAGATTCTGTGATTCTGTGATTAGCTGATTCCTAGTCTGCTGCTACCTCTCCAGTCAGCCAGGACTGCTGGTAAATGATAAAAAGTGGCTTGGTGATCACCCCCACCAGCTCTTTCAGCACTCTTGGGTGGATCCCATCCATCCCCACAGATTTGTGCCTGTCTACATGGTGTAGCAGGTCACCAACCATCTCCTCCGGGCTTGTGGAGGGATTGGTCTGCTCCTGGTCCCTGTCACTTAGCATAGGGAGTTTGATTCCCTTAACATAACTGATCTTGCTACTAAACACTGAGGCAAAAAAGTAACTTAGTACCTCAGCCTTTTCCTTTTCATTCATCACTATGTTTCCTCCTGCATCTAATAGGGGATGGAGAGTCTCCCTGGTCTTTCTTTAGCTGTTAATATCTTTATAAAATCTTGTCTTGTTATCCTTGACCATGGAGGCCAAATTAATTTCTAGCTGGGCTTTGGACCTTCTAATTCCCTCCTTGCATAGCATCACAGCATTTTTGTAGTCCTCAGGATTGGCCTGCCCCTTCCTCCCAAGGCCATAGATTCTCTTTTTCTCCCTGGGCACCAGCCAAAGTTCCCTGTTCAGCGATGCTGGTCTTCTATGTCACCAGCTTACTTTAAATCTAAAATCATATAAGAAAAGTGATCCCTTGTATATCTGTTGAGAACAGTTAGTATAGCAGAAATAAGAATAGCCTCTACTCCTACTTAAAGTGTGCTGAAGAAGGAAACACTGCCACCTATCATTTAATAACATCGTGATTAAAGTCCTTATGCACCCACTCACTCTTATTTGCAGTATTTTCAGCTGTGTCATGATGCTTTGTCACAGAAGTGTTAGGAATGCTTTCCTAGTGAGGTTATGGGTCAGAAAAACGAAAGCTGGTACTGAAATCATGTCTCTTTCTTCCTTCTTACTGCTCTATTAAACAGATTCTAAAAAGTAGGCTTTCACACACACATTTTAAAGCATGAATTATTATGAAGTGATAAATTATATTTCGATGTTCTAAAAGGAATTTCAGGCTCAGACATACCATAAAGGTATTTCTGAAATACCTATGTCTCTTTTTCCAGCTTTTAAGAATATAAGAGAACTTAGGCTTTTAATAATATGATGCATAAATTTCATATTTGGAGCCATACACATCTTCACTGTACATTGCTCTTTTTTTTTCTTCCTATAACAAAACAGCTTATTATCCTGCAATTTTTAATATTTTAATCTGCGGTGTAAACCAAAGATATGATATAGAATCAGCTTCAGAGGATATATATTTGTTAAATAACTTCACATGCTTATAGATATTAAGAAATAATTTTAATTTTAAAAAAAGTAGAAGGAACAGATCCAAAGTTGGAAGAAAACACCAGTATATTTCAAATCTAAAAAAACCCCAAAACCTGTAAAAAATAAAATTTGAGTAATAGCATCTACAATTAGGAGAAAAAAATCAAGGTAGAATTTGAAATAAGTGGACAAGATAAAAGATAAAGTGGCAGAGTAGCTCTATGATTTATTTTTTTTTTTCCTTTGAGAAAATTTGCTTAAAAGAATGAACTTAGTAATACCAGAGGCAAAGCCATTACTGGGCTCCTGCAATTAATCTTTTATAAAGTATCTTTTATCAACTTGTAATAAAAGCTATTCAAAATAAGTAACTAGTTAGATAGGTGCCTGGTACTTTTACCTTTGCATTAAATTGACATCAAGTGTTTTGGTGTGAACTCAGTACCTATAATGACCTTCAGAACACAATTATATTAGCAACTTTAATTCATCAAACTCATCCATATAGTTAATGTTTTCTACCCGAGTGGTTGCACCAAAGAGTTACATTATAATGCAATTAGTTGTTTATATTTAGGCCATTGAAGTTGCACACTGACAATAGATTATCAACTGACCGTTTCTTGCTACCAACAATAACTAATACATGTGGCCACCATGCAGGAAATGGGAATAATGTTTTCCATTACAATGAGGAAGGAGAAATTGGTCAGAGATCTACTACACCACTTAGACACACACCAGTCTATGGGACTGGTTAGGTTACATCCAAGGGTGCTGAAAGAGTTGGCAGAAGTGATCACCAATCTATTATTACCTGAAGTCCTGGCTAACTCGAGAGGTCCTAATGGACTGGAGACAAGCAAATATAACACCCATCTATAAAAAAGGGAGAAAGGAGGATCTGGGAAACTACACACCTGTCAGTCTGACCTTAGAACCAGGGAAGGTAATGGAGCAGATCATCTTGAGTGTTATTAGAAGACATACAGAGAATAACCAGGGGATCAGGCCCAGTCAGCATGAGTTTATCAAAGGCAGGTCCTGGCTGATGAACCTGATCTCCTTTTATGACCTGATGACCCAAATATTGGACAAGAGAAAGGCTGAGGATATTGTCTATCTGGACCTCTAAAAAGTATTTGACACTGTTTCCCATAGAACTCTCATTAAAAAAACTGGCTGCTTATGGCCTGGATGACCATACGATCTGTTGAATCAAGCACTGGCTGGACAGTCAGGCCCAAAGAGTGGTGGTCAATGGAGTCAAATCCAGCTGGTGGCCAGTCACAAGCAGTGTTCCTCAGGGCTCAGTGTTTGGACCATTTCTGTTAAACATCTTTATTGATGATCTTGATAAGAACATAGAGTGTATGGTCTGGCAAGTGCTGGGTCCTGCTCTTTGGCCACAACACCCCCAGGCAATGCTACAGGCTTGGGGAAGTGTGGCTGGAAAGTGTCTGGCAGAAAAGGACCTGGGGATTCTAGTTGACAAGCAGCTGAACATGAGCCAGCAGTGTGGCCAGGTGGCCAAGAAAGCCAATGGCACCCTAGCTTGTATTAGAAATAGTGTGACCAGCAGAAGTAGGGGGGTGGTTGTCCCCCTGTACTCAGCACTGGTGAGGCCACCCCTGGAGTATTGCATCCAATTTTGGGCACCTCAATTCAAGAGAGATATCTAGGTGCTGGAGTGAGTACAGAGGAGGGCAACGAAGCTGGTGAAGGGCCTAGAGAATCAATCTTATGAAGAGCGCTCGAAGGAGCTGGGAATGTTTAATCTGAGAAAGAGAAGGCTGAGGGGAGGCCTCATCTGACAAAAAGAGTACAAGAAGAGGGGGAAAGAAGTACGTTTCTATCAAGCATTGGAACGGGCTGCCCAGGGAAGTGGTTGAGTCACCACCCCTGGATGTGTTTAAGGGTCTTTTGGATGTGGTGTTGGTGGATATGGTTTAGGGGAGAACTTCGTGGAGTAGGGGTGATGGTTGGACTCAGTGATCCTAAGGGTCTTTTCCAAACTGAATAGTTCTATGATTCTATGATTTATGATTCTATGATTCCATGAGTACAACTACTTGGATGCTTTTTAAGGCTGAATTATTAAAAACTACCTCTCTTAGTACATTAAAAAAATTAGATATTGCAGATCAGATCTTCAGACTATATAAATCAGCATAGGTATGTAAACTTTGAAAGAATTACTTACATTTAAATTAGTTGGTGGTTCACAACACATAAAATGAGAACACATCCAAGTGTGTATTCATGATTCTGTAACAGTTGGTCTACCCATGAAAACATATTTATGGATATACAGCTGCATTCAAGAAACAGCTGGATCAGGATTTATCCTTAAGACTGAGATTTTACTTGACTTGAATTATAAGTAGAGTTTTCAACAGTGTGACCACCTGCAGCATGATGAGTTTCCATTTCCTTATTTGTGTTATGAATAAAACATTGTTTTTTTTTCCTCAAGAAACAAGATAAAAAACCAGAGGACACAATTTTTCCTATATATGCTTAATATCTCAATCAACTGTCAATTAAAAAAAAAAATAAAATTATACATATTTTTCTATTACTGGTAGTTGTTAAGGTCTTTTCATGATAGATTGCTAGTATAATTTTTACATTATGCTACATCAATGTGGTGGTATATGATAAAAAGGGAAGAGGTTTTTGGTAATTCTGAAAGATTTTCTCAAGAAATTACTCTGAATTGTCCTGTGAACTCAGTATCGACAAAACAGACACAAATATATATAAGTATTTAACCAATAGCCAAATATCAGAAGCTAAAGGTAATTTGAATGATTTTATATTAATTTAAAGTATGATAGAATAAAGAATTAAACATGGTATAAAATAAGGAAAATTTCCATTAATATTTCTAGCGGAAAGAACTAGGGGTAGATGGAATCATAGATAATACAATGGTTTGGGTTGGAAGGCACCTTTCAAGCTTATCTTCATCTTGAAATCAAGATCAAGGGGTTGGACTAAGTGCACATTATAGGTCCCGTTCAACTCAATACATTCTATGATTCTATGACCTAGTTCCAACTCTCCTGCATGGGCAGGGACACCTCCCACTAGACCATGTTGCTCAAAGCCCCATTCAACCTCGCCTTGAACACTTCCAGGAATGGGGCAGCCACAACCTTTCTGGGTAACCTGTTTCAGTGTCTCATGACCCTCACAGTGAAGAATTTCTTCCTAATGTCTAATCTAAATCACCTCTCTTCTAACATAAAGA
The DNA here is from genome assembly GCF_000747805.2 of Chaetura pelagica. Classification (NCBI taxonomy): domain Eukaryota; kingdom Metazoa; phylum Chordata; class Aves; order Apodiformes; family Apodidae; genus Chaetura; species Chaetura pelagica. The sequence continues at coordinate 8,813,486 of NW_009953295.1, read as the reverse complement.
CTTTACCCCTTGTCCTATCAGTACATGCCTTTGTAAAAAGTCTCTCCCCAGCTTTTCTGTAGGTCATCTTCAGGCACTTGAAGACCTTTATAAGGTCTCCCCAGACATATCTCTTCTCAAGTCTGGAGACAACCCCAACTCTTTCAGCCTGTCTTGATGTGAGATGTTCTCCAGCCCTCTGATAACCAAGGCCCTCCTCTGGACTTGCTTCAAGAGTTTTATGTCTTTTCTTTGTTGAGGGTTCCAGAATAGGACACAGTACTTCAGGTGGGGTCTTATGAGAGCAGAGTAGAAAGGGAGAATGACCTCTTTTGACCTGTTGGCCATGCTGCTGTTGATGCAGCCCAGGTAGAGGAGACATCAGTAGAATGGGAAAATAAAACTATAGGCAGACAATTGTGACTCTGTATTTTTAATTTCTAGAAATATTCCTTGACAGATAAAGTTCCCTGTATGAACTAAAGACCATGCCTCTCCTCTTCATCCTCCAAACAACAGAAATGCTTTGAACTAATAGAAATTCTTTGGGAAAGACATTTCTGTCTTAATAAGGGTGATAAATGAGTGTTGAAACTTTGCAAGAACTCAAGCCCTTAGAAGAGTGAAAATTTGGATATAATATCACTGAGAAATGAAAGTATAGTAAGATGAAAAAAATTCAAGCCAACTATGCTGAATTTTAATAGGAAAAAAGTCTTGCACTGGCTTAAAGCTGCCTGTTTCCACATAGAATCATAGGATCATTTTGTTTGTAAAAGACCCTTAAGATCATTGAGTCCAGCTGCTACTGCCACTGCAACGTCCATCATTAAACCATGTCCCTAAGCACCACATTTACACATCTTTTAAACAACTCCTGAGGTGGTGAAACAACCATTTTTCCGGGAAGCCTGTTCCAGTGCCTGCAAACATTGCAGTGATGCAATTTTTCCTAATACCCAAACTAAACCTCCCCTGGAACTAAGAGGGTATAGATATTACAGGGTATTTTAGTCATGAGTCTATTAAGGGCAAGATGATTGTGCCAGCATAAATAGGGTTATTCATAACTAAAGGGAGGTGAGAATTGTTTCTCAGAATAAACAGCATTGTTCTATTATAATTTCTGTTTGTTGCACTGATTACCATTTCTGAGCAGAAATTCTTCATGCAGTATCAGATTTTCTCTATTTTTATAGTAAGAGCTAATATTATTTGAAGTAGTACTGAAAATCCAAGGACAACACCAAAGAACATTGTATAGATTTATTTATTTTTTAAATAACTACATAAGTATAGAACATTCAGCCTAGAAAAGGGGAGACTCTGTGGTGAACTTATAGAAGCTTTCAAATATCTGAATGGGGCCTACAAAAAAACTGGGGTAGGGCTTTTTACATATGTGTATTGAGAGGACAAGGGGCAATGGTTTGAAGCTTAAAGAGGGGAGATTCAGGTTGGACATAAGGAAAAAGTTCTTTCCTGTGAGGGTGGTGAGATGCTTAAACAGGTTGCCCAGAGAGTATGTAGATGCCCCCTCCCTGGAAGTGTTCAAGGCCAGGTTGGATGGGGCCTTGAGCAACCTGATCTAGTGGGAAGTGTCCCTGCCCATGCAGGGGGGTAGGAGCTAGATGATCTTAAAGGTCTTTTCCAACCCAACCCATTCTGATTCTATGACTTCTCCTGTGCTAAGCTTGTTTCATCTCTCTGCTGGAGGTAAGAGAAATGAGAGAGAGAAACAATGCAAATCATATTCCTAGAATTTGAGAAACAGAAGTTTTGAAGTTAGCAGAGAGATATGATAAAGAAGCACACTAGAAGCAGGAAAAAAAGTCAAAAGTTGAAGAATGGGTTGCTGACAAGACTGATTATGCTAAATGGAACTGAGATAGTTAAAAAAATAGTAAGAAAATTTGTTTTTATAAGAAAGGAAAAATAAAATATCTGGAAGAGTGAATGGATATCACTAGACTAGGTTGCTTAAAGATGCACGAGCCTGACCTTGAACACTTCCAACGAAAGAGCATCCACAGCTTCTCTGGACAATTTGCTCCAGTGCCTCACCACGCTCTTTGTAAAAAATGTCCTCCTGATGTCCAATCTCAACCTACTCTCTTTCAGTTTGGAACTGTTGCACCTTGTTGTCACTACAGGCTTGCTGAAAAGTCTCTGTCTGCCTTTCTTATAACCTACCTTATACGCTGTAGATGTCTACAAAACCTTCTGTTCTCCATGCTGAAACACTTCCATCTTTCTCAGCCTTTCTTTGTAGAAGCATTCCAACCCTCTGATCATTTTCATGGCCCTCCTCTGGACCCACTCTAACACCTCCATGTCTGGGGGCCCCAGAACTGGACATAGTACTCCAGTTGGGGTCTCATGAGAGTGGAGTAGAGGGGCATAATCACCTGCTGGCCACACTTCCTTTTTGCAACCCAGAATATTATTAGCTTTCTGGGCTGCAAGTGCACATTGCAGGCTCATATTTATTTTCTTATACACCAGTATTCTCAAGTCCTTCTCATCCCACAATCTGTATTGATACAGGGGACTGCTGTGACCCAGATGCAGAACCTTGCACTTGGCCTTGTTGAACTCCACAAGCTTCCCATATACACCCTCCTGAAGCCTATCATGATCCAACCTGGTGGCATCTCTTCCTTCTGGCAAATTAACTGCACCACCCAGCTTGGAACATCCGCAAATTTGCTGACAGTGCACTCAATCCCATTGTCCATGGCATTGATGAAGATGTTAAGTAGTAATGTTCTCAGTATTGACCCTTGACAGACACAGCTAATCATTAGTTTTGATTTTGACATTGAGCCATTAATGATAACTCTTTGGACCTGACCCTCCAAGCAATTCCTCATTCATTTTACAGTCCATACATAAACCCCATATCTCTCCAATTTTGAGAAAAGAGTGTAATGTGGGACCGTATCAAAGGCATTATAGAACTTCAGGTAGATGATATTCATAGCTCGTCCATTGTCCTCTGATTCGCTCACTTCTTGGGAAAATGCCACGAGATTAGTCAGGCATGATTTGCACTTGGTGAAGCCATGCTGTCTGTCTCTAATCACCTCCCTGTTTTTCACATATTTTTACATAACTTCCATGATCTGTTCCATGATCTTACCAGGCACTGAGGTGAAGCTGACTGGTTTAGTTCTTCCCAGGGTCCCACTTGTTAGCCTTTTTAAAAATAGATATGATGTTTCCCTTTTCTCCAATCACTGGGGACATAGCCTGTCGTAAAAGCCTATAGGATTTGTGTAATTTGGGATTTTTCTTCTTTCCCTCCTTTTTCCTTTATTTTTCTTTTTTCCCTTTTCTGCCCCTTGTTTTCTCTTTTTTTTTCTCTCTTTTTTTTTTTTTTTCCTTCTTTTTATTCTTCCCCCTCCCACGCCCTTTCTTCTTTTCTTTAAAGTGCACTGGCAAGCATGGGATCAGAGATTTGCATTTTTTTCACTTTTTGTTGAAGTATCTGCCTTCCATTATCTATTGCTATTTCAAGTCATTTCCTTACTCCTTCTCTCCTGTGAAGACTGCTTTGATTGTTTCTTTTCCATTTTAGATAGTTGACATATTTCATGACTCAGAGAGATGTCTCTGTGACCATCTCTACTTTGATGCATATTGCCTTCCTTTGAATGGGTCTAGTACTCTTTCTATTTTACTGTCTTTTTTTTTTTTTTTTTTTTTTTCATCTGACTGAATTGTCTCAATGGATTGAGGCAACTCATTCTTTGTCAACAGAAGGTGAATGTCAAAGGCATGATTTGTCTTACCAAAATGAGAAGTTGCAATATGGATATCTATGCCACAGCAAGCCACCTGCAATCCTAGTATGTATATGTAGAAAAGCATGCCACTCATAGAGCAAGATTCCTCTCATCCTAGAACAGGTATCTAAAGTGACTCTGATGTGTTATACTCTGGATCAGTCCTTTTCTCTCCATTTATTACAGAGAGAGATGGTCATGAAAGGCTCAGATGGAGACAAATATATTTGAGAAATCTGAAGTGAGCTGAACAAGGAAACATCTTCAAGTTGTTAGCTGATTTTATCCAGGCAAGTGGCACGGAGAAACTGAAGAAAAAGTGTATGGCATAAACATTGATATAACTATTTTCCATTATTATAAATTGACTAGTCCTCTTTTTTTGTTATCTGCAAATCTGCCTTACTCTCTTTTATGTTCTAATACTATGGCTTACAGTGAAAAGTCTGACTAAAAGTCCCACCAAACAAGGCCCTTCTCATTCTAGCATCTTCAGCATCTGTGGAGGAAAAAACCTACAACAACAACAAAAAAATAACTCCAAAAATTAGACCCTGCTAAAGAACCTGGCTTGGCAGGGAGGATTTTATGAGTGTGTGAATAAATAAAACCATTTGTCCTTATGGACTCATGCTGACTGTGCACAGAGGAGGTTGTGGTTGCTTCCCATCCCCACTCAAGATGCTGTTGTTAGAATAAGGTTATCTGTTCACCAGCTTGTTTTTGTTTCTTTAAAAAAAAATACACACAGACACCAGCCTTAAAAAATAAGTTAGTGAATGCAAATGAGAAAGTATCTATATTAAAAAGTCATATATTTATAATGTTCTCATAAATAAACCATCAGCTGCCTTTACCATATATTTTCTCCAGAAATATTTTAATTCTCATAGAAAAGACATCACTTTTTTCATATTTTTAACAGATTTTTCATCCTACACATAACTTCTAGCATAATTTGTTATTAGATTTGTCTGACACTTTCTTCTTAAAACATTATTATTAGTTACACATACCTTCACACAACTAAAACTGCATATGCTGTTTTCTCTGCTGACTACCTACTTTGTGAGATTTTATTTTTAATGGAGTGATCTTATGAGTCCATTCTCATAGTTTTCTTTTCACTTTTTTAATGACATAGTTTCAGAGGAAAGCCTTGTCTAAATATCCTATGACAGATTTCGAGGTTACTTGTGATCTAACATTTTCAGTTTGTGTAGAAAAAAGAAAAACAATACTAAAATGGAACCAGATTGGTTGGAGAAACTTTATTTATCTACTTTAAAAATTGTTTAAAATGCTTTTCATATCTTTTGTGTTTCTATAGTACTAAGAGGCACAGGCTTGTGTAAATCAATATAATTTGGATAGGACTTTTGAAAAGCTACTGTTTGTACATACATTGAGCATGGAATCTCATTTTTAGCAGCTAAACACTCTTTGAATCTGTCTCCACTGGCATGTATGTATTTCTTGCATCTTTTAAGGCTGATCTAGTAGTGTAAGCAAAATCTTTACAAACTCTCAGAACTTGGTGAAAGGGCTATTAGATGAAATTTCTGGATGAGTACTACTCCCAAGAGGTGATCAAGAGATAGAATAGGTATAAGCAGTAACAAAAAGTTCTTTAACAAGAGACAGAGAATCCTTCAAACTATCCTGAGTTTAAAATGTTTCTTCCCTTTAATTTTCTGCCCTTGAAAGAAAAGCATAAAATAAAGATGGAAATGCAGTAAAACAAAACCAAACCAATTCCCCTGACACCAAGTCACAGTGTCTGCTTTACCATCTATCATGTTTGATCCTGCTCTCGTACATTTTAGTGAATATTTTTTCCTTCTGTTTCAATCTCCTCTCTTCAGACTCTTATACCATTCTCATCACTTTGGCAAGTGCTTGATTTCACGGATTAAACATAATTTCTCTATAACTGAGCTTACAAAGTAGACTGTGTTCTGTCATTCGTCAGCTTCAGCACTTATTCTGTATAGTTGTACGTTTGAAGCTTTTTTCCTCTTTTTTCTACTGTAAAGAGAGCATTTTTTGTCATAGTCACATTTCTCTGTACAGGTTACAGGCATACACACAGCTTTTGCAAGTGTATGTGTGCAAGTGTAGTTGTTGGTTTTTCTTGAAAGGCTTTCAGGAAGCTAAGACGTTTCAAAATATGATTCTTTCTATATGAAATGTACTTAACTTTTTTTCATCTGTAGAGAGAAAACATAATGATTTACATATTCTAAGAAGCAAATGCTTACTATATAAAGGACAGTTCTTTCATATGTAAAGCAAGATCAATCAATTTTTATTATATTTTTGGTTCCAGAAAATCACATCACTGTCTTTGAGGAATTCTTAGCAAGTAGAGATACAGGAATAATGAGAACCCCTCCACAGCTGCTGCTTGTCAATAGCATTGCTGTGTCAGCAACATGCTTAAACAATCTGGGATGACAGGAATGTTATTTCCTTTCTCTCTCCAGGTGGGTGCCACTCCCCAGTCTTTCCATGATTAAAGAGAGTGACCCCAATGTCAGCTGCCTGGGATTCAGGAAATATACCCCCTTTTGTAATGACAATTTTAGGATTCCAGGTTTTAGTACATGACAGGGCGTTGGGGTTTTTGTGTTTGTTTTGGTTTGTGTTTTTTTTATTTGTTTGTTTGTCTGTTTGTTTTGGTGTTTGTTTGGGTTTTTTTGGTTGGTTGGTTGTTTGGGGGTCCTTTGGGGGGTAGTGGAAGAGACAGAGGAAGGGGGAGCTGGTTTGAGTAATCATTATATTCACTGGAATGACTCTTACATTGTTTTCAACCAAAACAGAGTACATAGCAATGGAATAGCTCAGCTATGAACTACATACACAAAGGACTTTTTAAGTGATTTTCACCAATAGTACCTTGCTGCACATCCCACTTGACATGGCTCTGCTCAATAGTATTCTTACAAATGCAGTTTTATATCTCCTACGTCATAAGAGGTACATCAGGTAAAGAGTAAACAGTCTTTCTGAGGATCAAGTGCCCATTCTCCATACGATTCTGGGTGGATTACATGAGAATATTATCGTCTGGTTGTGCAGCCTTAATGCTCATTAACTGCTAAGGACCACGGAACATGTAGGTCATCTGACTTAGATGTCTGAACTAGGCACCTTATGAGATCATGAGCTCCTTCTGAAAAACTTCAAAACACCTGTCTCTCATAGGCTGTATGGACTAAATGCAAGATTTTTTGACCCTACAAAATGCAGAAGCTTTCTTTAGATAGGCTCTTTGGAATAGTTTAAATTAATTTTAAAAAATTGTATGGGCTGGATTTTGTATTAAAAGTAATGCAAAAAATCTTGCAAAAGAAATCAGAAATATTGCTTAAATGCTTTAGTCTATTTTTTGGTTTATACGTTTCATTTTCTAGTTCTCACTTGGAGAAAATACTGAAAATTGAGGTTGCAAAAATAGAGGGAATTTTAAATGTATCTGAACATTAAACTATGAATAGATGAAAAACTATAGGTCAAATTGTTGCAAAAGCCATGTAGAATTTTGCAAGTAAATAGAAAGCAAGTTAAAGGATCAGCAAAATTTTCTGTGATGAATAATTGTGACTACTTCATTTTTCCCTCCCCAACTGACAAACTGCATCTATGCCAGGCATGCAAAGAGGAAAAAACCAAAAACCCACATGGTTTATATTTCTAATCTTGTAAACACTTAGCCACTAAGATCTTTCTTCTGTTTAAGAATAAATCTTTTGAAGGTCAGAAAGAAAAAAGCAGAACACTGGACTTGATAAATGTTTCCAAATTAATCTCCTATACAAGATTTCTTGAAGTTTATTCTGCCATTGAGTGCTTTCTCAGAATCCTAGTGTTACAAAACTGCAAGTGTATTTGCAGCCTGATTTGGATGGACTGAAACAAAATACAACTGTTTTCTAGGAAGCTGACCTTTGCAAACAAATTTCAAGTGGAATACCTGTAAGATCAAATTAAAAACCAGTAAACTCAGATCCTCAACTATTATCCTTTCATAGCAATATCATTGGATTAGCTGTAGGCTGTACTAATTGGTACATGCCTGTTACAGGAGTTGGACTAGCAGCCTCACTCTTGCAGCAGCAGGAGGAAGAGTTGCTATGAAACTAATTACAGCTATCAGCAGTGGTTCTGTTTTAAATGGTCTATGAATTAGGCAGTCTCCTAGAAGCACACAAAAGTGAATTTGCCATCAACAATGAGCAGCTCTGTGAAAAGCACACGGTATAAATTTACTTAGTCCATCCTGGGATTAGGCAGACAGCTCTACGCTTATTTGGCCTCTTGAACTAAAATTCAGTGGAAAACTTAAGAGGCTTTTCCCTAGCAATTTGAATTTTGCCAAATACTTGGTGCCTTATTACAATACAGACGGTATTCCAATTCCAATTACACTAATGTAAGCTGTAAGTAACTTCATTGTGCTCGCTGGAATTACTTGAGATTTACAACAGTGTTATCTGAGATTTACACCTCTATAAATGAATCTGAAATGTGGCCACTTGGTCTAGCTGGTTGTTACCGTAATAGGAAAAATACAGTAGCATAAAGAGTTGATGTCTTTCATACTAATTTGGGACCTCCTCACATCTGCTTACTTACCCATTTATCTTAAATTACCACACCAGAAACATGTTCAATTAATAAGAGAGGTAATTCACCCACTGTTCATGATTAGCAAAATCTTTTACTTGACATTACACCTATCCCTAAATAATATTTATCTCCCTGCAATGTTTGGTACTATTCTTAACACCTTAAAGATTGTGGAGGTTTGTTGTACCATGGCATCATGTTCCCAAGGCTGCTGAAGTAACCAGCTGTCTTCTATTGGTGACCAAACAAATCAGAGCTATGGATTAGAAGTGATCTATCAGTGAAACCAAGCATTGTATGTTTTTGAGAAACACACATAGAGGAAAAAGAATTATAATATTAATACAAATTGTCACATGGTATATTGATCTCTCAGTCACTCTAGGTTTCATTTAAAAACTCATTCCTGTTTGGGATCAAGCATTTTTGCAGCTAAAGGCAAAACACATTTTCTTGTATATAAAACAGATTGCTTCTAAAGCTTGAAGGAAATAAGATGCATTTTCTATCACTTTTTGGTACTTCCCATTGATTTCTACTAGCTTTTTCATAAGAGAATTTCCTATAACAGAAGTTGGGGAAGAAAAATAATGCAAATTATGATTACACTAAATTACGCTGTTCTCAGCTCTTTTTAGTGAGCTAAGGCCAGGTTGAGTTGCCTCCCAGAGGCCTCATTGTTCACTTTTCTAGGCAATACAGTAGTTGCTCCAGAGTCATTACTGTATATGAGACAAGTAGCTGCAGCTTCCCCCAATGAGGAACTTGACCCAAGGACTTTATAGCAACTAATCATCCGGTTTCTACACAGATACTTTAACTCTTCCTTCTCTGAGTCCAACAGAGTAAACCAACCCTGATGCTATTACTGACAAGGATTTCCTAACCTATATGTGGGAAAAATGTACTTAGAGATGACAGTCATGCCACCATATGGGGGTAACAGCATGCCAAACAGTCCACTGTTTTCTTATAATTTTAACTGTGTACTCCAGAATGAAGAAACAATGTGCACCAAACACTGAACCTTGGGGGGGAAAAAAAAGAAAAAAAAAGAAAAAAAAAAAGAAAAAAAGAAAAAAAGTAAATTCCAAAGGAAGTGTGTAACAGGAAACACAAGTAATTTGTCATCATCTTGAGCACTGTATGACTATGTGCACAGTACCAAGTTAAGGTCTAATATTACTGCTTTGATTTTTAGAAATATTGTACTGTATGTTCACATCAAATAAATATAGTATAAAGTGAGAAGATAAAATATTCGGCAGGTATAAATTTCTGAAAGCTGCAGAGGGACATGGACAGGCTGGGTTGATGGGTCACAGCCAATGACATGAAATCCAACAAAACTAAGTGCAGGGTCCTGCACTTTGGCCACAATAACCCCAGGCAGCACTACAGTCTGGGCAAAGAGTGGCTAGAGAGCAGCCTGGCAGAGAGGGACCTGGGAGTACTGGTTGACAAATGGATGAACATGAGCCAGAAGTGTGCCCAGGTGGCCCAAAGGGCAGTGGCATCCTGGCTTGTGTCAGGAACAGTGTGGCCAGCAGGAGTTTTTCTCCCCTCGTACACACCACTGGTGAGGCCTCACCTCGAGTACTGTGTCCAGTTCAGGGCCCCTCACTTCAAGAAGGATATTGAGGTGCTGGAGCAGGTCCAGATGAAAGCTGCAAGGCTGGTGAAAGGACTAGAGGGAAAGTCTTATGAGGAGAGGCTGAAGGAACTGGGGTTGTTTAGCCTGGAGAAGAGGAGACTTAGGGGGGACCTTACCACTCTCTTCATCTATCTGAAGGGAGATTGTAGTCAGGTGGGGGCTGGGCTCTTTTTCCGGATAACTATCAACAAGACAAGAGGGCATGACCTGAAGCTGCTCCAGGGGAGGTTTATGTTGCGTAACAGGAAGTACTTCTGCATGGAATGGGTGATTAGACATTGGAATGGTCTTCCCAGGGAAGTAGTGGAGGCACCGTCGCTGGATGTGTTGGAGGAAAGGCTGGATGTGGCACTTAGTGCCATGGTCTAGCTGATGTGCAGGTGTTAGGTCATAGGCTGGACTTGATGATCTTAAAGGTGTTTTCCAGCCTTGATGATTCTGTGATTCTTATTACTAATTTTGTAAAGCGAAATAGCTGGGAGAAATAAGACGGAATAAAGAAAACTGTTTTCTTTTTCTGCATTGGATGGTGCTATGAAATATATTTAATTTTCTGTTCCCTACAGACTGATAAGTATTTTTGGGCACCTAAAAACTTAATTCTATTTTGTCTTACTGACAGTGAGGCAATAAAACAAACAAATGAACAAATTTCTCTCTCAAACATACATGTACAGCAGCACAAATAAACCCAAGTTAGGCAAGTTAATTTCTTTATCATTATTACTAATGTGTTACTTAGTTTCCAAGGTCAGCTCTACTTTATATGTGTGTGTATATATATATATATAATATTTGTTGTTGTGTTTTTTTTACCTTGCTTTTTATATTGTTTGCAAAACTGATAACATGGCTACCTCAAAATTGCTCCAGAAATCAAGAGCTAGCATGCAGCTAACCAGTGTACTGTATCCAAATGCTCAGTCTGCTTGCATACTATAAAGCTTCCACCAGTTTCCAGAACACAGGCAAGGTGAAACCTTAGTGCTGGTTATCCATTGCAAAAGTGACAAATCCTGGAGGAAAAATGTTGATTAAAGTTAAACAAATGGAGCAAACAAAAGCAACTGCAAAAACTATCAAGGGCTACATAGACACCTACAAAATACCTCTGGGATCTTGCCATTATGAAGAAATCAGTACTATGCCACCTCATGAAAAGAATTAAAACACACTTTGGCTCTTGTACTTTAATCAGGTGGAAAATTCTTGGTACTAAACAACTAAAATAAACATTTGCCAGCTAAAATATAATGGTACATTCTTCTAGTTTAGATGTCACTCCTCAGGTAGCAACAGTTGAATTTGCCTTCATAGCTTATGGCAGCCTAGTGGAAATAACAGTGCTAGCAGGAAAAAAAAAATACAATCTCTTTAATAAGTTGGTATAAACATGTATTTTTTTTCAAAAAGAAAAATCATATATATTGTATCAGAAAATGTTTGTGGTATAGATGTGGTCAAAATGCTTATAAAGGCCATGAAAATAACTAGTAAAATGAAGTGTGAACATCATAATTCTTCTGCTATGATTAATTTACAGTGTTCAGTATCATTTATGACTCTGGCTTTCTATTAGAGATATTAAATTACTTTTCCACTTCCATCACTATGTTAACTGAATATTCCATAGATAATAAAGTGTTGTTATTATACCTAGCTTATGGGCAAGGAGCTGGGGCTCAGAGGATACAATGGGTTGATTTATCATACATCACAGGTAACAAATTGTGAAACACAGTGCAAATTTGAGATGATCAGAGTATACACTTATTTGCTATTCCTTGCATACTTGAGGGACTTAAGTCCTCAATATTAAAAATTTCCAGGCATCCAAAAAGTGTAGCTCTTGACATGCCCAGATGTCTTGACAGTGCTTAAAAACTTGATAGATTACCTTATGCTAAACATCCCTAAGGAACTACAAACTAAATATTTATCTTCCTGTCTCACCCATGCACTTGCTTTTGTAGATGTTCCCAGAACACGCCTTCTAAATCATGCTGCATGCAAGAAACAGCTGCCAGCTGTGGTGCCATCACTATCTCCTAAGAAGGTAATAAGAGTAAAAGTCTCATTGGTATATAAGAAATTATCTTTAATTTCCTCTTCTCTCTGGGGAATTTATGAGTGTCTGAAACACTGGAATATGTAATAGCACGTAGCACAAAATATACAGTAGATTCAGATGGGATATTTTGTCCTTTCAAATCTAATTCAATTTGTACAGAATAATTAGAAAGGATAAAAGTAACAAGTTAGAGCATGAATACAGGAGTGCAAACAGGCTCATTGGCTTGACAGTGTGGTTATACTGTTGTGGTGCTTTGTCCCCCTGAACACTGAATTCAAGCTGGCTCAACACAGCTGCCACAAGGCACTGGAAGAGCAAGCTCACTTCTGCCAGCAATTGGTTACAACTCTATACATTGCTAGTTATTAAACTTGCTATAGGGACTGTCTCACTCTCTAGTATTTTCTTGATGTGGATTACATTTTTGAGAATTGAATCTCTTGGTTATAGATAGGTAAACAATTGGCTATGACTGTTAAAGTTCTTTCTTTGCTTTTCTGTTTGTATCTGGGGCAGAAAGACAGACTACAAATTATGAGCAGATGAGCTTCAAAAACATCAAAGCCAACACGTTTAGCCACCAACTAAATAAGCACAAGTGTCAAAAGGAGAAAAAAAAATATTGCAAGTGCAGCAATCACTGTAAAAATCAGTGTTTAGCCATGACTCTGAGTCAGGGATGTTTCAGATACATACTATAAGAATAATGAAATATTTATGGTTTTTTGTACATATATGTGCTAGCTCTGTTCAAAGCCCACTACTTGGAAAGAGGCCAATATATGTGAGGAAATTTTCTCTTTAATGCATTATTTTACAGTTTACAGGGATGATTGCTGGAATTAAGATAGGAGATGTCACACATACTACATAAAAAGAATTCCTTGCAGACCATGTGATCTTTCTGACATTTTTCAGGTCTCAGCATGTGCAAAGTGCTTCCCAGGTACACTCTAGGACTCAGGTTCAGGACTCAGGTTCAGTGTCATTTAATCACAAGAAAGAAAAAAAAAATAAAAAATAAAGGGACAGATATCAGTGGCCTAGTTTTTGAAACCTAGGAAAAGAGTCACTCAAAACTTGAGTAAACTTATCCAGCTTATCCAGCTGACCATCTCTACACATAATTGTCGTTCAGCACTGATAGATAAAGCTCTAATTCCAGTGGGGAAAGAACTCACTTGAAAACCTAGACATGGGCTTTTAAGATGTCAAAATGTAAAACAAAAAAAAAAAAAGAAAACAGAAAAAGAAAAAAAGAAAAAGAAATGAACTTGCAAATGCTATTTTTGCTGACAACTTTAAAGAAGGGTAACACTCCTTTTGACCTTGACAATTATCAGTTCCTTATCTGGCTTTTCTTTTTGTGTGTGTTTTGCCAGGTTTTACAAAGTTTCGACACTAAAGGAGATAAATGACACTGAATGGTATCAGGTGTCCTTCAGTACTTTCTGCAGTGCCCAGAGGTTCCACTTGTTTTTAGTATACTCAGCTAAACTCAGATGGGCTGTGCTAAGCACTTTATCAGTTTGTAGTTGAGGTGCCAGTGCAATAATAATTTCTGTGTAATTTACCTTCTGGCACAAAAGTTGTTAGCACAATATCCTCTCTTCTCTGTTATCTTTTAGTAAAGCTGAACAGCTTTGAGTGAAAATGAAAACCTGAGAAAAAAATTTTTTCTGAATTTCTACTGTCTTAATTTTAATGAAAAAATCTCTTTAAGTATAAGTAGTTCTCAAGAAAAAGAATCAAAGGGAATCTTTCTTTTTCAATAATTCTATCTGAGCAAAACCCAGAAATATTAGGACTGTAAAATTATTAAACTGCAAAAAGTATCAGGTTCAATAAGAAATGACTGAACACCAATAATTCATGCAAGAAATTTTGGTGTTATCGCAAACTATGAAAGTAAGATTGAAAGTATAGAGAAAATAATTTTTTAAAAAAATATTCTATCGGGTGTCTAAAAGATCTTCATATTGCCTCCATATTTCAGGACATATGTGCTTTTTCAGATACTTTTCAGCACTGTACTTTCTCAGATAGTTTCCAGCATTACCACAGAATGATTTGACTTCCCATTTAGTCCAGAAGCTCTCTGCTGCCACATTTCAGTATATATACAATATATAAGCAACGTTTTTTGGAGTGCAAATATAACTCTGGCTAGCTGCGGTACAGCCTTCAAATTATTTCAGACTCTTTCAATGGAAAAAAAAAATGAACACACAAAACCCCTAGTTATGATTATAGTATTATTTGAATGCCACATATGTGAACCAGAGAAGAGGCAAATTCAAAGGCTATACGTTACAATGTGTAGCTTTAGGCCATTCCCTCTTGTCCTATTGCTATTTTCCTGTGAGAAGAGACCAGCACCTATCTCTCTACAATGTCCTTTCAGGTAGTTTTAGAGAGTGATAAGGTCTCCCCTCAGCCCTTTTTTCTTTAGACTAAATAGCCCCAGTTCCCTCAGCTGCTCTTTGTAAGACTTATTCTCTAAACCCTTCACCAGCTTGGTAGCTATTCTCTGGACACGCTCCAGCACCTCAGTGTTGTTCTTGTAATGAGGTGCCCAGAACCGAATACAGTACTCGAGGTGTGGCCTTACCAGTGTCAAGTACAGGGGTAAGATCATCCTTAGATCTGCTGGCCATACTATTCCTGATACAGGCCAGGATGCTGTTGGCCTTTTTGGCCACCTGGGCACACTGCTGGCTCATATTCAGCCACTTGTCAATCAGCACCCTGAGGTTCCTTTCCACTGGTCAGCTTTCCAGCCTCTCTTCTCCATGCCTGTGGCATTGCATGGAGCTTTTGTGGCACAAGTGCAGGACCTTGTTGAAGCTCACAATTCGCCTCAGCCCATTGATCCAGTCTGTCTAAGTCCCTCTGTTGGGCCTTCCTACCCTCAAGCAGATCAACACACCGTCCCAACTCTGCAGACTTACTGAAGGTGCATTTTATCATCTCTTAATTGAGATCACTGATAAAGACGTTAAGAAGCAGTGGTCCCAACACTGAGCCCCAAGGAACCCCACTTGTGACAAGCTGCCAGCTGGATTTAGCTCCATTCACCACCACTCTCCAAGCCTGGGCATCCAGCCAGTGTTTTAAGCAGCAGAGCGTACGCCCATCCAAGAGATGAGCAGCCCATTATTTCATCAGAATGCCGTGGAAGACAGTGTCAAAGGCTTTGTGGAAGTCCAGGTAGACAAAATGCACAGCCTTTCCTTCATCCACCAGGTGGGTCATCTTGTCATAGAAGGAGATCAGGTTCACCAAGCAGGACCTGACCTTTGGAAAATCATGCTGACTAGGCCTGGTAACCTGGTTGTTCTTTATGTGGTGCATCATGGCATTGAAGATTATTTGTTCCATGACCTTCCCTGACACCTAGGTCAGACTGACAATTCTGTAGCTTCCTGGATCCTCCTTCTGGCCTTTCTTGTAGATGGGTGTCACATTTGCCACCCTCCAGTCCAATGGGACTCAGACAGTTTGCCAGGACTTCTGATAAATGATGGAAAGAGGCTTGGTGAGCACATCTGCCAGCTCTTTCAGTACTCTTGGGTGCAACCCATCTGGCCCCATAGACTTGTATATGTTTAAGTGTTGCAGCAGGTCCCTGACCATTTCCTCTTGGATTGAGAAGGATTCATTCTTTCTCCTTCTCCCTGTTCTCCAGCTCAGGGGGCTGGGTGTCCAGGCAAAAACTAATTCTACTCGTAAAGACCGAGGCAAAGAAGGTATTAAGCACCTCAGCTTTTCCTCATCCTTTGGCACTAAGTTTCCTCTCACATCCAATAAAGGATGGAGATTTTCCCTAGTCTTCCTTTTGTTGTTGATGTATTTATAGAAACATTTTTTATTGTCTTTAATGGCTGTAGCTAGCTTGAGTTCTAGTTGGGCTTTTGCTCTGCTGATTTTCTCCCTGTGCATAGCCTCATTACATCTTCGTAGCCCTCATGAGATGCCTGTTCCCTCTTCCAAAGGCCATAAACTCTCCTTTTGTTCCTGAGTTCCAGCCAAAGTTCTCTATTCAGCCAGACCAGTCTTCTTCATCCCTGGCTTGTCTTTTGGCACATGGGGACAGCCCACTCCTGCTCCTTTAACACTTCTGTTTTGAAGTATGTCCAGCTTCTTGGACTCCTTTACCCTTCAGGACTGCCTCCCAAGGGATTTTGTCAATCAGTCCCCTCAACAGGCCAAAGTCTGCCCTCTAAAATTTCATGGTGGCAGTTTTACTGACCTCCTTCCTTACTTGCCCAAGAATTTAAAAAACATTTCATTATCACTATGCCCTAGATGGGTTCCAACATTTACTTCCCCAAAAGTTCTCTGTTCACAAGGATCAGGTCCAGGAGTGCATCCTCCCGGTTGGTTCCCTCACCAGTTGCATCAGGAAATTATCTTCCACAATCTCCAGGAACATCCAGGACTGTTCTGTCTCTGCTGTATTGTATTTCCCTTGAGTTCTAGTTGGGCTTTTGCTCTGCTGATTTTCTCCCTGTGCATAGCCTCATTACATCTTCGTAGCCCTCATGAGATGCCTGTTCCCTCTTCCAAAGGCCATAAACTCTCCTTTTGTTCCTGAGTTCCAGCCAAAGTTCTCTATTCAGCCAGACCAGTCTTCTTCATCCCTGGCTTGTCTTTTGGCACATGGGGACAGCCCACTCCTGCTCCTTTAACACTTCTGTTTTGAAGTATGTCCAGCTTCTTGGACTCCTTTACCCTTCAGGACTGCCTCCCAAGGGATTTTGTCAATCAGTCCCCTCAACAGGCCAAAGTCTGCCCTCTAAAATTTCATGGTGGCAGTTTTACTGACCTCCTTCCTTACTTGCCCAAGAATTTAAAAAACATTTCATTATCACTATGCCCTAGATGGGTTCCAACATTTACTTCCCCAAAAGTTCTCTGTTCACAAGGATCAGGTCCAGGAGTGCATCCTCCCGGTTGGTTCCCTCACCAGTTGCATCAGGAAATTATCTTCCACAATCTCCAGGAACATCCAGGACTGTTCTGTCTCTGCTGTATTGTATTTCCAGCAGACATCTGAGAAGTTGAAGTCCCCCAT
This sequence comes from Chaetura pelagica, assembly GCF_000747805.2. Classification (NCBI taxonomy): domain Eukaryota; kingdom Metazoa; phylum Chordata; class Aves; order Apodiformes; family Apodidae; genus Chaetura; species Chaetura pelagica. The sequence goes on along the minus strand of NW_009953295.1, from coordinate 8,796,282 downwards.
TAGAACAATGGGCAGTCTCCTAACTGCTTATAGAGTATTTCATCTGGGGAGGCAATGAAGGCTGGCAGGAGATTCGCCTGTGTCCCTGAGGAGGAACCTGTTTCTACTAAACATAGCTTCCTACAGGGAGCTAGCACAGTGGATGCAAAACAGTCTCAATCATTTACCAGGGTTCATTACCTTAAACAGATTAATTTAGCAGGGTAGATGTTTAACTCTCTGTTGGCTTTATCTTGTATATAGGTATTTCATTTGGTGTTTACCTCAGTTTATCTGAGATGAGCAACTCAGAATCTTTTCCTGTGAGGAAGCATTGCATCCATTCTTTAAAAAAAAACACAGGTTTTTCTGTCAAGAAATGAATTTTACGTAGGCTTCATGTAAGTCTATTTGATTCAGAAGTGGACAATCAGGATTAACTGTGTTCCTGAAACTGCTGGAAATCTCCCACAGAACTGCTTTAGCAGCACAAATATCTCATAGGTCTGAAAGTTGAATGACTTCCATTCCTCCTGTATTGTGGATTAAAAAATGATAGATTTGATAGGTCAGAAAAAGAGTACAAGAACTACCTGAGGAAACAGGAAACAGGAAGAATTTTTTTTTTTTTTTCTTGCAGGTGAAGTGCAAAAATGTACCAACCTACTGAGGGGAGTGGAAAACATGATTCTCCACCCTTCATCCCCCCACCCCCCTCACACACCCTGCCTCTCTTCCCCTGCCATGCTCTGAGAAAGTTGCTGTTGATATATTTAATGAGACAGAAAAACTTGTTGCTATGGGTCCCAGGCTAGACTGATTTTTGAGAGAGCTATCTGGGTAGGCAGGAGATAATCACCAAGCTCCTCAAATGAGGGAAACTCTAACAGATGTGGAAGCAGAAAGTAGTTAGGAAATTTTGAAGGTAAAATGGAAATTATAGCTGCTAGTGCAAGTGCCTTAGTTCTGTATTAATTCCACTAAATCTTCTGCTGTTTTCTGGAACATCACTGGTGTATGTGTCAGTATGTGGTATTTATTTGATTGCAAGAAGCTAAAACCAGAGTAAGTTTAATCTTCCACAGTATAAAATTCACATTCTATCCTTCACAAACATGAGCTAGGTTCACCCCTCACAAATCTCATGACTATGTGAGCTCTGAGTCATATTATGCAGCAAAACTACTGTTCAAGTCAGTAGATCTGAGATACATCTCACCTAACTTCTGAAACGTGATTCATCTGGCCTGATTTGGATGCTAGCTTTCAGATGAGATTAATCACCTTTTAGCAGTGCCTGTTTTTCTCCACTGAATGCAAAAAAACTCTAGATAAGTGGCTCAGGTGCAGATTTCTACTCTGTGCATGTCTAAAGACAGATGAGATAATCTACAGTTGAGTGTTGTTTTGTTGTTTTTGTTGTTGGTAGTGGTTTTTTGTTTCAGTAAAAGCTACAGTCAAAGTACATGCAGCAGAGGCTACAAAGCCTACATTTTTGCTTACTCATTCCTTGACAAAAGCATGGCCTTTATCAATATATCCTCTAGTTAGATTTTTGAAAGAAGTGCAGGAAAACTGCTTTCTAGAAAAAAAAAATAATAAAAAAAAAATAATAAATTGAATCCTGATAGTATATAACCCTCTGTATGCAATAATGGCTGTTTTTTTCCAGAAGCTTATCAACCCTAAATAAATCATCATGTGTTTACAGCTCCAAAGGAGGATAGAAGAGAGTTGACATAATTCATAAAATACGTTTCTAATACATCACAGAAATTCCAATTGCAGTGACTGCAACATGTTTAGCACCTTACCATGTAGGAGGCATTAAGTTAGACCATTTAGTTTTGTTTTGGGGTTTTGATCTAAAACATTCATATGTAGGTATTGCCATGCTGAACAGTGGTTGCTAATCTAGTTGGATCGCTTTATTTGTCATACTGTAATTCTGTTTTTCCTACTGTATTTTGACCTACAGTGAGACCCTACTGAAAGAATAAGAGTTGAAGGGACTGAAGGATTCTCAATCAATTGACAGATTGCCATCAGCTTCACAGTAATTTTCAATTTTTATGCATGAATCTCATGGCAGAGTATTAATATATTTATCACTAAAAATATAATATATTTATTGATAGCAGAATGCATACATAATATTTTTGAATTTCCAAAATCTATTGAAGCTGTTGCCTAGAGAAAAATATCTAGCATATAGTGCATGTAGATATGCATATGTATGCGTATGTATAAATATGTACACATTATACACACATGCATGCATATGTTCTTATGGCTGGGTGGTGGAGGGAAAAGAGAGACATTTCTTCTGAATTACTAATGAAAGTTTAATCTTGACAAGGCTTTATTTGTTTAAGAATCAAATCCCTTCTCTAGTTCCTCAAAAAGCCAATTATCAAAAAAAAAAAAATCTCTTTTGCTACTGTCATTAACAGATAGACATTGATGACAGTTTAACTTGGTTTCAACATTGCTCTTGGGCCACAGCTGCTTACCAGGCAATCTAAGTACCACTCGAACGCTCAGTTGCAGATTGACCTTGTGGTAATTGAGGTTATGAAAAGGCTCTTGTTCTCTAAAATCTCAAATGAACACCTTTCCCTCTGGGAGACAGCAGGATATTCAGCAATAGCAGCCCTGCTGAAAGAATCTTTCTTCCCCTCTGTTGTGTGCTGAGGTCAGGATGAGAAACTATGATGGGAAATGAGGAATGTAATAGAGTAGCAAGTTAAGATTATATTATTTGGACTGCAATTATTTTCCCTTAATCATGCCATGTTCTACCACTCCCTGAAAGACCTGCTGATTGTTTGAAAATATATATTTCAGCAATTTTATTACTTGTATCAAAAGGAATACTTTGTATTCTTATTTTCTACTTTGTGGGAATTTTCTCTTAAACAAAAATCCTTAAAAAAAGTTAAGGTCTCCCTTCTTTAAAGCACAGTACCATCTGCTGAAGTTATCAACAACTTCACTTTGAAGCATGCCCAAGTGTTTGAACAGCTCTACCCCTGCCAGTAATTAACATTACAGTCAATGGAAATTAATATTGAGACTTTCAGAGGAAATGGGGACAATTAGACTAATCATAAGAACTACACAACAATTATTGCAATCCTTTTAAATCTCAAGGCAATTATCTATGCTAGCCACTCTCTCTGGCAAAAGCTCACTATTTATGCTAGCTAAATATAAGATTAAAATTAGTGACGGCAGAACATGTTTTAGCTACTCAGCTTAGGCCAACTTAGAGTATTGTTTTGATTTAGATGCTGTATACAAAATCACTGTCCAGAGACATCACTTTTTTCTTTTTTTTTTTTTTTTTTTTTTTTAACAAGCTATTCTTAGTTATTCAGCTTGAATGTCCTACTGGAGATAAAAAACGGGATTCACTCCAAAGAAGCTGAGGAGATGCACAGACGCTCAAAATGAACACCTGATCAACAAGCAGTGTATTTAACAGGCTGACTTATCCAATGAGTTTGATCCATATAGCAAGTATATTAATAAACATTAATAATCCTAGTAAAAAGTCCCTCTCCAGCTTTCCCATCTTTTCAGATGCTGCAAGGCCTCTATAAGGTCTCCCAGGAATCTCCACCTCTCCAGGCTTAACAGCCCCAGCTCTCTCAGCCTGTCTTCATAGAAGTGCTCCAGCTCTCAGATCATTGTCATGACCCTCCTCTGGACTCACTCCAAATTCTTTTTGTAATGATTGGCTAGTATCTTTAATTTGCCTTACCTTCTAGATTACATTTGCAGGCAGTCTTATGCTATAGAATTAACAAAGACTTACTTAGAAGTACATGCTATTGTTCAGTTTAAAGCAAAATACATTAATTCATTAGAAAAACAAGAATGTAAGGATCAGAGCTGCTGGACATCATGGTGCGTAGGATTCAATTAAAGTAGTTGCTCTTCCATTCACTACAGCTGTCTTCCATATAGACAAGATATTTTCTTCACAGTAACTTTGAATCTAGACCACAAGACCTGATGCACTGAACTTCTGCATCTGAACTTGGAGGACACAACTTCCACTGCCTTCTGAGCTCAGCAGAAAAGGATGTCAGAAACACCTTTTTCTCCCATTCCTCTGCCTGCCTCCCATTGTATTTTTCTAAGTTTTCATGGATGGTTGCTCTGGGCAAGAGTTCTTCTAAAGGGAGAGTACTTTGTTCGCATGACTGTGCGTGTGTGCACAGATGAACTACCATTAAAATATTTCAAGAGAACAGCCTCTTTTTTTCAGTCTTCTTGCAGGAAAAAAAGAAATTTTGCTGCTGCATCATTATCTGTATGCTGATATGGATAATTCTGATATTAAGATCCATTCAAAGTCCACTGAAAGATGACAGATGCCTTTTATTTTTTTTTCTGGCAGTGGTCTGGGATAAAGGGTTTCAGTTCTTTACAGGAACAGAATTATAAGTAGGCTAATTAAACCTTAATGTCAGATATAAAGATTATAAAGCTGGTTTTGTCCAGAAATACTAATTCATGTTTGGTTTTTTTTCTAAGTGAAAGGACATCTTATACAAAATAATTTTTTAGTGAAATATTCAGTTGGACTGAATTCTTTCAATATTTATTTAGAAAAAGTATAATTTTATTATTTTATATTTTTTATGAATGTTTTCAAAATAATTTTATTATTTTCCTCTTTAAAAATTGACAGATTATGACATAGTTCATCTGTCAGCTTTTACTTTCCTTCCTGCACTGCTGCTTCCCTAAATCTTAAGATTCTTAAATTCTAATATTGTATTTCTAAGAAATTACCTGTTAATTTTACCAAGATAGTCTCTATTTCCCATGGGATAATTTTATTAGCTTTGAGTGAAATTTCACATTTTGATGAAATACAGCAAGGAGAATACATATTCTATTCGAAATCATAGTCAAAGAGCAATTTTTCTGTGTAGTGCAAAAATTACAGTTTATTGTGCTGATCATGTCTCCAGCCTTCATTTCTTACAATTACAATCCCTCTCCCTGCCAAAACCCACATGTACTATTCCAGTTCACAGAATAACCACCTTTCAAGATAAGTATTCTTGCCTTTTGCTTACTTCTACCTTGTTCTACATCAGTCTTTGAAAGGGTCAACAACATTTAGTTCTGAAGTGAAGAAGAAAAATCGCCTTGTTCGTATTTATAAAAAAAATAAATAAATGAAAGGTTCCTCCAACACAAGATGTTGTTATCAGTTTACACATTGAAGCATGTTGCAGGAAATTATGAATGAAAAGATAATAAAATGGCTTTTGACTGAGTCAGTAAAACATGCACACTGCCAACATTTTTCTCATCAATAATTCTCTCATAAACATGGGTCTCTTCTTTCATTATGCAGGCTGTCATGCTTTATTGAACCACATAATTTCACCTAATTAAAATAAGCAGTGTGTAGTTTCCTCCCCATTCTGTTTTTTTAGCTGGACAAATGCCAGTAACGATGTTTAGAGTATCCCAAGTGGACATACTATTAAATATTCATTCTACGCTCCTCTTTGCAGTCAAAAAGTACAGTAACTCCCACTGATTTCCTTTCTGGATACCAAGATTCAGTCTATTTTTCTCATGATTTAATACACAGTAAAGAGTTTACGACTTACTGTTAAGGAGGCTGGAAAAGGTTTGTTTGTTAAACTAGGCAAAATGATAGGAGACTATGTAAAACAGTTGACTGATATCAAGCCAACAACACAAATTGTTAAGTCTCTCATAAGTCATTATGCTACAAATCACTACATAATCACTCATCTGCTAGTGCAGCAGGTTTTTGCTCAGGCAACATATCTTAGACAAAAATTTAGTTTTTTACTTTGAAAAGAAGATGGCTCCATAACTTCATGTGCACAAAGAATCCAAACTAGAATCATATTCTAGCTGCCATTTACCATTTGGAGCAGAAGTAAAAATCAGATTTGGATAAATGATTACTGAAAAGATTGATGAGCTAATGAACAAAGGAAAGTGAAGTGTAGTGTATGTTTCCAAAATGTCTCACTGTAATGGCTAGCATTATCATCACAAAACTCTGCTTTGTTTTACACACACAAGCATGAAGAAAAGATGGCAATAATGTATGCTAATATTCTATCAGATCCTGGTATGATTCACCTTTCTAAAGTTGGCATTATAAATAATGGCAAAAATGTGTCACCTGACATTAATTAGAGTCAGAAGTATTCTTCATGCTTAAGATACTATTGATCAGGAATGAAAGGAAGCTCAGATTTACCATATTGTCACTTTTTTCCCCATTTGTTCTTATCCATTAACAGCTTTTAGATTGTAACTAAAATTATTTTTTTCAGAAAGATTAAAACACAGATGGATAATCAGAAAGCAAAAGCTCAGGAATATTAGACGAATCACTCTTTAGAATGTCATCTATGACCTGACTATCATGAGTCCCAAATTATATTAATTTAGGGGATTTTAATCCAGAAGAGTGTATAAATTTCATTCAGGTTGGTAAAAGATTTATCTGTTCACATTTTCTGTTATACCGGGAACTTCTGGTGAGGTTTAGTCCTGTAGGATTTAAATTACAGGAAACAATCAGTTGTCTTGTATAGCTGTGATGTGTTTATGCAGATTCCTAGAGGCTGCTAGAAGACTATATCTGAAATGGGATAGCAATACTTCATTTGCATGGCCCTCATTGTCATACTGAATACCTGAAAATTATTAAAATTTTTCTCCTTACCAAAATTCTGTGAAAGATGCCAGTACTTCGCCATTTTACTGCACAGATGAATGGTAGAAGTAAGTCATCCCAAGTGATATAAGAAATCTTCAGAAGATTAAAGACTTGGTCATCAGTGGACCATATTAGAGGTTACAGGTTCACCAGAGACTTTTGGTGAATTCTATATGATTTCTCTAGCTACCTAAGATACATTAAAAAGAAAGTTATTTATGATGTGTTTTGATAGTACCTATAAACCCTGTTCATACAAGGTGTAATTAATAACAGCAATAATGATTATAACGTGTTTTTACTGAGTAATTGAACATGTATTTGAATTTTTGCTCTTCCTACATTTAAAAAACAGAGTAAAAAATTGTGGTAAGTGGCAGCAAACGCTGGTGAAAACTGATAATTGCCTACTGAAATACAGATGCAATTTTTGATAACTGCAAAATGCCTTTCTATATGGAATGAGACCATAATAATTCCTCCAATATCAAAGAATTTTCCTATTTCAGATGAAAGTTCTCCCACTATTTATACAGTGTGTATATATATATATATCCATGTATATATAACCATTCTACAATTAATAGTGTTAGTAATAGTAATTCTGTGTTTTTGTAACTCACTAAGATGTTACACAATTGATATATTATTTTTTAAGTTTTTAGCAATATTTTGTAACTTCTTTATAGCTTTTAGGCTTAGACATGTAACAAAATACTGCACGGCTGTATTTTAAGCACTGTATTCTACCACTTTCAAGTAGAACTCCTTTTATTTATTGAATAGGAAATTAAGTTTTCATCTCTCTGTAGTACAATGCAGAGGGACTAATTTAAACATTGAGGTAATTTAAACAACCCATACAGGCTTAAAAATTTTATAAGGGTAGCATTAATCATATGAATCAAAAACCAGTAACAAGAAGAAACTGGATAGTGCCTTGCATTAAGGAAGTTCCTTTGCCACATATGAAAGACAAAGAAGTCTTGAGTATTGATAGCTTGTTTGTTTATTTATTTAGTTAAACTTTCTGGTTTTTTTTTTAGTATCCTAAAGAACTCATTCAAATTACAAAATCATGAAAAAACTTCTAAAACTTGTGTCTGTTTATGTTTGCAAATGGAATTTTCATTGGCTTCTGTAAATATATGCAAAATATCTAGTTAACTTTATATTTCACTTATGTTAAATTATAAAGCTCTGCTATAATAAAAGATATATTTGGAAATTAATTTAAAATGAGTAATAGTAACAATATTAGTGAAAATTAAATATTAGTCTATCTTTTGACCAAGAATGATAACATCATAAAAGCTGTGACAGAAATTGGACAGAGAAAGATTGAGCCCTTAACCAATTTCTCAATGCTTTTGAACTCAACAAATTAATCCGAGTCAGGCAATACCTATGATTCAATTACTATTTTCTTGATCCTCTGCACCCTAGTGAAAGGTGCTTTTTTCTTATGTCATTCAGCTTCCTCTTAAGCCTTCTCCATTTTCTATCAGCACTTGATTTAACAATCATTCTTCAACAGCATTTTTATAAAGCCCACTCTAGGGGTTTTAACCTTGCCTCTTGGGTGAAATGTTGGAATAAGAGTAATGATGTCTTCTTAAAGTTAGTCCTAATAAGAACAGATCATCCTTGCCCTGTGATGCCCTTCAGAAACACAATGCTAATGTAAGAGAGAGGCTATTCCTAGTGTTTGATGCTAACTTGAGTGTTCTCAGACAGTCTTCTGTTTATTTGCCTTTTATAAAATCTTCACTTATCTTCATACTGTTCCTTTCATACTTCTTTAGAAATATTTGCTTCTCTGTTTCTTTTCTCTCAGGGAAAAGGACAGAAGTTACTCAGATGTTGTCACAGATGCAAAATAAAGATGAGAGTACATTGTACAAGGATGAGTTTGCATTTTTAAAAGTAGCATCAAATGTGGTAAGGAAGGAATTTCTTTTCCTTTATTATGTGGCAAATTGACAACATGGTTTACATTGTTTTTTCACATTGCTTCCTCACACTGTATTGCATAAATTTTACATTTTTCAAAGCAGTATGAGGTAAAAGACAAGGCATTTTTTAGTGTTTTTTTTTATATGCTGGTTTGTTTGGGGTTTTTGTTTGGTTTTGGGTTTGTTTTGTTTTGTTTTGTGTGGTTTTTTTTCACATAAACATATCTGTGGAAAAAGTTTGTCTAACTACAAGATGTGTTGATAACATTAACACTCATACATGCAGTATTTTGTCACAGAAGGCTTTGAGGTTGACCAGGCATGATTTCTCCTTCATAAATCCAGTACTTTCTTGCCCTTAAAAAGTTTGCAAGTGGTTTTCAGAATAATTTACTCCATCACTTTTCCAGGGATTGAGGTGACAGTGAGCAGTAGGGCTGAACATAAAACCACTTAATCTTCCATGTATTTCATCCCCACCCCCAGGCTTGTGTTGCCATACTTAATATATCCCCAGTCTCCTGTGACAGTACTGTTGGTGCCTATGCAGAGTCTCCATCTTCTTCCCCGAAGCCTTCTTTTTTCAAGGCTGAACAAACCCAGTTTTCTCAGCCTCTCCTCCTATAGCAGGTCCTCCAGTTCCACAATCATCCTTGTGGCCCTCCTCTGGACCCTCTCCAGCCTGTCTGCATCCTTCTTGTAGAGCAGGGATCAAATTGAAACTTATACTTTGCAAGGCTACAGTAAATTCTCTCTGTTGCCTTCTGTTCTCCAGACTGAAGAACTCCCAACTCTCTCAGCTTTTCTTCTCTGGAGAAGTATTCAGCCTTCTGATCATTTCCATGGCCTTCCTTCTTTACCTGCTCTCACAGGTCCATGTCTTTCTTGCACTGGGGACCCTAGACCTGGACATAGTACTCCAGGTGGGGTCTCATGAGGGCAGAATATAGGAGGAGAACCTTCTCTCTTAAGCTGCTGCCCATGCTTCCTTTTATGCATCCCAGGATATGATTAGCTTTCTGGGCTGCAAGCACACATTGTCAGCTCACATTTAATTTTTTATCCACCCGTATTCTCAAGTTCTCTGCAGAGATCCTCTCAATCCATTTGTCTTTCAGCCGATATTGATACTGATTACCCTGATTCAGGTGCAGAACCTTGCACTTGGCCTTTTTCAACTTAATGAGCTTCCCATGCACCTATCCCTGAAGCCTGTCAAAGTCCCTCTGGATGGCATTCCATCCCTCTAGCTAACAACTGTAGTAGTTCAAGGGTTGGACAATCTTGAGAAGTGTCTCAACAACATTCTTGATTCAAGCCATTGGCCAGCAGTAAACCTTGCAAGACAACAGGGCAGGATGGCAGCCTGGGGCCTCCATCCCCCAAAACAGAGTCATCCACTGCAATATCTTCCTTCTTTCCCCTGTAGCTGCTGTGTGACTCAGACTCAGCCAGCTCTGGTTCCTCATTGGATGCAGCTCCCAGTTCATTGTCTGACCATGTATTTCTTTGCTGGGCTGCAGGCCTTTACCTAGGATCTGCTGAACAGAGGCTTGACCCTGCTAATTCAGGCATTAAATGGGGAAAAAAGCCCTCACAGCACCCTTTAATCAAAAGCATCTGGCAGCTTTTTAAGAGCAACTAGAGTTTGTTACAAGTTTTAGCCTCCCGTAGCTATCCTTTCCTGAGGTTATTCCGGGAGTCTGATCATCCCAAAAAATATTATCAAAAGATCCTGAAGCTGTGGCCAGAAACTGCTGTTCAAACTGCCTTTGTCAGCTACTACTTCTAACATGGGATTGAAATGATACAAATATGCAATTAATTGATACTCAGTGGCTGCTCATGTTTTTGCCATCTGTCTAGTCTGCATCTCCCTATGGGAGGATTGAAGATACGACTCTTCATCTCCTTTAGTATCCAATGCAGTAGATTCCACAAGCAGAGCAAAATGTCCTTGGTCTCTTGGCAGTAACATAAACATTCAAGTCTTATCAGCCCACTAGTAGGAAAATTTGTGTGCTGCTTAAAATCACAGAATCACAGAATCTTAGGGATTGCAATGGACTTCAAAAGATCATCTAGTCCAACCCTCCTGCCAGGCATCATGCAGGACTTTGTCCAGGTGGGTTTTGAATGTTTCTAATGAAGCAGACACTCCACAACCTCTCTGGGCAACCTGTTCCAGTGCTCTGTCACTCTCACAGTAAAGAAGATTTTTCTGATGTTTATGTGAAACCTCCTATGTTCCAGTTTGCATTGTTGCCCCATGTCCTGTCACTGGACATCACTGAAAAAAGCCTGGCTCCCTCCTCCTGACGCTCGCCCTTAACATATTTGTAAACATTGATGAGGTCACCCCTCAGTCTCCTCTTCTCCAAGCTAAAGAGACCCAGCTCCCTCAGCCTTTCCTCATCAGGGAGATATTCCAGTCCCTTCATCATCTTTGTAGCTCTGCACTGGACTCTTTCAAGCAGTTCCCTGTCCTTCTTGAACTAAGGGGCCCAGAACTGAACACAATATTCCAGATGTGGCCTCACCAAGGCAGAATAGAGGGGAAGGAGAATCTCTCTTGACCTATTAACCACACCCTTTCTAACACACCCCAGGATGCCATTGGCCTTCTTGGCTACAAGGGCACATTGCTGGCTCATGGGCATCCTCCTGTCCACCAGGACCCCCAGGTCCCTTTCTCCTACACTGCCCTCCAGCAGGTCAGCCCCCAACCTGTACTGGTACATGGGATTGTTCTTCCCCAGATGCAAGACTCTACACTTGTCCTTGTTGAATTTCACCAAATTTCTCCCTGCCCAATTCTCCAGTTTGTCCAGGTCTCGCTGAATGGCAGCACAGCCTTCTGGTGTGTCAGCCACTCCTCCCAGTTTAGTGTAATCAGCAAACTTGCTGAGGGTACATTCTATTCCCTCATCCAGCTCATTGATGAAAATACTAAACTGTACCAGTCCCAGTACCAACCCCTGAGGGACTCCACTAATCACAGACCTCCAACTAGGTTCTGTCCCATTGACCACAACTCTCTGACTTCTTCCTTTCAACCAGTTCATGATCCATCTCACTACCTGACCGTCAAGAGCACCCTTCCTCAGTTTATCTATGAGGATGCTGTGAGAGACAGTGTCAAATGCTTTACTAAAAGCAAGATAAACCACATCTACTACTCTACCATCATCTATCCACCTAGTAATTTCCTCATAGAAGGCTATGAGGTTAGTCAAACATGATTTACCCTTGATAAAACCATGTTGACTGCTCTTAATGAAATGACCCCCTCATCCTTGATATGGCTAGAGATAGTGCAAAGAACAAGTTGTTACATCGCCTTTCCAGGGATGGAGGTGAGGCTGATCAGTCTCCTTCTTGTCCTTCTTGTAGACTGGAGTGACATTTGCTATCCTCCAGTCCTTAGGCACCTCTACGGTTGTCCATGACTTACCAAAGATGATGGAGAGTGGCCTAGCAATGACCTCTGCCAGCTCCCTCAGCACCCGGTGGTGCATTCCATGAAGACCCATCGATTTATGGATGCCCAGATTCCTAACTGATCCCTAACCCAATCCTCATCTGCCAAAGCAAATTCCTTCTTTATCCTGACTTCTTCTGGGGCTTAGGGATCTGGGGTCCTGGGGAGAGTCTGCAGAAGTAAAGACAGAGGCAAAGAAGGCATTCAGCACCTCTGCTTTCTTTATATCCTCTGTCACCAGGGCACCCACCTCATTCAGCAGTGGACCTATATTGCCTCTAGTGTTAGTTTTATCTGCAATGTATTTGAAGAAGCCCTTTCTATTGTCTTTGACCTCACTTGCAAGATTAAGTTCCAAGGAGGTCTTAGCTTTCCTAGTTGCCTCCCTACATCTTCTGACAACAGTCCTATATTCTTCCCAAGTGGCCAGCCCCTCCTTCCAGTATCCATAGATTCTCTTTCTCCATTTGAGCTTGCCCTGCAGTTCCTTGTTTAACCATGCTGGTCTCCTGGCTCCTTTACTTGATTTCCTACCTATTGGAATGCTCTGATCCTGTGCTTGCAAGAAGTGGTCCTTGAATGTTGAACAACTATCTTGAGCCCCTTTACCACCTAGTACCCTTTCCCCTGAGACTTCCCTTAACAATTGTTTGAAGAGGCCAAAGTTGGCCCTGCAGAAGTCCAGGGTTCTGGTCCTGCTAGGTATTCTGTTCCTCCCACACAGGATCCTGCCCTCCTACATCTCGTGATCACTGCAGCCAAGGCTGCCATTGACTGTCACTTCAACCAGACCCTCCTTGTTGGTGCATACAAGATCCAGCAGCGCTCCTCTCCTAGTTGGTTTCTCCACCATTTGCATTAAGAAGTTATGATCAATGCATTGGAGGAACCTCCTAGACTGTGAATGGCTGGCTGTGTAGGCCTTCCAGCAAATATCTGGGTAGTCAAAATCCCCCATGAGGACCAGGGCCTGTAGTTGTGAAGCTGCTTTCATCTGCCCGTAGAAAGCCTCATCAACTTCCTTGTCCTGATCAGGACACAACTGTATCACCCATGCCAGCCTGCCCCTTAATTCGTACCCACAGACTTTCCACTTGCTCCTCATTGGCCCCTGGACAAAGCTCAATACATTCTAGTTGCTCTCTCACATAAAGAGCAACTCCACCACCTCACTTCGCTGACCTGTCTTTCCTAAAAAGGACACAGCCATCCATGACCACATTCCAGTCATGTGAGCTGTCCCACCATGTCTCTGTAATTGCCACCAGATCACAGCCCTTAGAGTGCACACAGACCTCTAACTCCTCCTGTTTATTCCCCCTGTTGTGGTAGCTGGATCAACTGATCATTGTAGGTCCTCTCCAACTAAAATAGTCCTATTCCATTCTATTTATCTAATTAAGTCTACTAAGATTACGAGAAGTTTGTGGTAGTTCTGATATTGTGCTTTTTCCTTGAAATGAAACAAAACAAATGCAGATGAAAAGATGAGGTGAAAAAAGTGTCATAGACAGAAGTCAACTTCTTTTTCAGTGCTGAATCCTGCTAACAGCTTCCCTGCTGGGCAGTTACAGCATTGGTACATCCTTGTCTTGACAGACCTTTGGAGCTGGAGGAGTTCCAGTAGCCACATCATATTAAAACACTCATCTTTGTTGTAGTTTAGCCAACAAGTACACAGAGAAGTGTTGCAAAATCTGATTAGGTTAGTAAAGTCAGTTTTCTTTTTTCAACACAAAAAAAAAAAAATAAAAATGAAAGGCAATCAGAAAAATAATATGGTCAAGAGGAGAAAGGCAGTAGCATGATCAATTAACAAGTGCAATTAAGGATTCAGCTTATGCTTCCTTTATGTGTCTGCAGCTGTCTACACACAGACTAAGTGTCCAGCCTCGTTTTTGTGAAGAAAGTCACTGGACAGGGCTCCAGTCAATGAAACCTAAAGAGCTTGTAAGATGGTGAAACCTAATTGTTTACTTTAGAATAAGTTAAACAGCCCACTAGTTTTCATTAACTGTTTTCACTTCATCCCCACTGCCTTTGATGGAAGCTTAGATAGCTTAGGTTCCTAGCTCATGCATAAGCATGAAACTGCCACATTTCAGGGCTCTGAATTGCACCTGGACTGTTGTTCATGACTTGGCTGAAACTGTAGGGGACAGCAGTGTCACCCAGGTTCTTCTGCGTTGTTGGTCTGTTCATGTCACTTCATGTGATGACTGCTGGCATTTCAGAAGGCAGTGAAGGCAGTAGATGTGACAATAAAGCCTGTTTGGTTTGTGTATTTTTTAAGTGGTGGTGTGGGTTTCTTGTTGGTTTTGGCATTTTTATTTATTTATTTATTTATTGCATCGCCAGAAAATTACAGAATATAATGGGATTATTAACACTTTAACATATCATCTCTTTCTGTGATTATGGCTAGGGTTAATTTTTTATTTTTTTTTTTATGTTGTTATCTTATATATTTCCTGTACTATAATCCCCTTATTTTGCCAAATTATCTTAGTGCCTTTTTTTGTCTACTAATATTAAATCTAAGATTTGGGTTAACTTTTTTTTTTTTTTCCTCAGTCTCTATTTTCCTTGCCTTTTAAAAAAAGTATGTCACAGGCAGATGGTCTGAGCTGAATGTTTGTTACTTTATACGTTTTCTAATGTACAATGTTACTTAGTAAATATTCTGCGTCTTTCCTCTCTCTCTCCCAGTTTTTGAAAACATAAGACCACAGGAGTTTTAAAAAGACTATTTGCATATGCAGATCTGAAATTTATTCCTGTTCATGTTCCCAGTGTGACTGTGAAACTAAGGTTAAATGGTGCCATAGACAGATTAAAGGTCAGTGAATAGGAAAATGAAAAGAGAATATAAAAAAACAGATAAATAAAAAAATGGTCAAAAGATGGGTTTGCTAGTTTCTAATTGCAATGCATCTATTACAAGAATCACCATTTGGCATGTTATGCATACTTTATTTTATTTTATTTTATTTTATTTTATTTTATTTTATTTTTCTTAAAATTAAAAAAAAAAAAATATCTATTTTAAGAAATGCAATTTCTAATTCTGCTGAGAAGGACTGAGTGATTCTGGACTAAAAGCAAAGTATTGGTACTAATAAAAGAGCAAGTAGTGTGGATGTTGCCTGCACACTGTGCTTATTTTAGAACTAGGAATGTCTCTATCCTTGTTTTGATGACAGCCTGGATTGCACAAGCCTGTCTTTTGTAAGCTCTCTAGGTAACCTGAATGTGTTTTCTTGCTTTTCATGTGCCACATTAGATTTAAAAGCCTATAGAGTACCAGTAGACATAGTTAACACATTTTTTGACACTTCTGTTACTTGGAATTTATGAACTATTTATGCTTTAAATTGTGTCAAATTATGTTAATTAAGCAGAAATTATCTGTTATCTCAGATATTTCCTGTTATATTTGAAACAAACAGTGTATTATACTGTGTTTTGAGACCTAATGCTTCCTTCTACAGAACATAGTAAATCTTGTACACATTCAAGGAGCAAAGTTTAGCAGATCATATCCTGTCCTTGACACATAGCACTGATGAGGCCACACCTGGAGTATTGCATCAATTTTTGGGCACCTCAATTCAAGAGAGATATCAAGGTGCTGGAGCGACTACAGAGGAGGGCAACAAAGTTGGTGAAGGGCCTAGAGAATAAATCTTATGAAGAGCACTCGAAGGAGCTGGGAATGTTTAGTTTGAGAAAGAGAAGGCTGATGGGAGACCTCATCAGACTCTACAACTACCTGAAAGGTCATTGTAGAGAGGTTGGTGCTGGTCTCTTCTCACAGGTGATTAGTGACAGAACAAGAGGGAATGGCTTCAAGCTGCAACAGGGGAGGTTTAGACTGGATATTAGGATTTTTTTTTTTCACAGAAGGAGTGGTTAGACACTGGAATAGGCTGCCTGGGGAGGTGGTTGAGTCACCATCCCTGGATGTGTTTAAGGGTTGTTTGGATGTGGTGTTGGTGGATATGGTTTAGGGGAGAACTTTGTGGAGTAGGGGTGATGGTTGGACTCGGTGATCCCAAGGGTCTTTTCTAACTTGAATAGTTCTATGAATGGGTGACAGTTTCATAGGAATTTAGCATGCATCACGATGCATATTAGTTTTAGAGAGGGACTGAGTTTTAATAGGACTAGTGGATTCAGGTGTTGTACTTGTAAAAATTTCCAGTACCTCTCAGTGGGGCTAATTTGTCTCACTTAGTCTTTGTCACTTACCACTTTCCAAGGATAAACTAATTGAAAGAACTGCAGTGTAGAGAATCATAAAACTTTTGTCAAATGTTCTCATGAAAACGAAAAATACTTTCTTCCAGCTAAACGCGCCCTGAATGGAAGGTATGTGCACCTTGGCTTCACTGGCCTGCCTTCAAGGTATGTGCTGAAAAAAAATCCATTCTGGATATGCTACTCTCTCTATACTGAGAAGAATTTAGGACTCCCTTTTCAATAATCTAGAAAGAGGACTCCTATCAGCAGATTACCATTTAGGCAGGATTCAGCACATATGTGAAAAATTACTCTTCATTTAATTTCTGGAACTATGCCTTCATCTTATTTCTATTTCTGTGCTGCTATGCAGAATTCAGTCCTGCATGTGTAGGACTGGAAAGGGAGTGAGCAGGTGGACAGCCTTACTTTGCTAAGTTATTAGGACTCTCATCTGGAAGAAACCTAGTCCTTGCTTCCAGCTTATTTTTTGTTTTCTGTGTTTAATTTCATCCCTACTGAGTAGAAGACTGTCACCGTTTGACTCAGCTTGGCAACAATGCCCTCAATCCCCTCTCCCTCCCACTCAGGTAGGGAAGGAGAGAGACAATTAGGAGAGAGACTTTACTGGATTGAAAAGTAAACTACACAGCTTTAATTAAACACTAATGATAAAAGAAAATATATACAATTATATACAAATGTGTTCAGATATTTGCAAAAGACTCTTGCCTCCCCCCACCCCCAGCTACTCCCACAGCACTCTCCTCAGCTGTGAACAATCCCAAAAATCCTGGAGCTGCTGGAGAAAGTGTAGAGTTGTGATGAGGGTCAGGAGAGCTTGAGCCTAGGGGTTGATGATGGCGGATGGACGGAGTCCTCCCCGGACGCCGACCATGGACAGAAAAGAAGGGAAAAAGAAGCTGGAAGGAAGTTGTCTCCTGTGATCTCTGACCTTCCTCTGAGCTTACGTAGATATATGGAATGGAATATCTCTGGCCAATTTTGCTGTCTGTCTAATTCAGCCTCCTACGAGGGGGTCATAGATCTCCCTGTAGTATCTGAGCTGGCAGAGTAAAGGTGTGACCTTGGAGTCCCAGGGATAACAAACATTCCAGCATTTGTTATCATTCCAAGATGGAACACTTTGCTGCTAGTCAAGAGAAAGCTTACAATAGGAAAAAAAAAAAAAAAAAAAAATCAGCAAAAGGAAAGTTGGCTTCATCCTGGCTCAAACCATGACAAAGACTCAAACTGCAGACTTAATCCCTAAAAACAGTGTTGCTAATCTGCTAAATATTTTAATGAATCTTAATGTAAAACTTCATTGTGTCACACATAGACACCAAGCTCCAGGAAAGGAGGGAGAGGAGTGGGTTTATTTATGCTGAAGGTAATACATTACTGATGATCTGAAGCTGCTGTGCATACTTACTCAGGGAATAGTATCCCACTGCACTTGAGAAGTTGTTGTGCATCACTGGAAGCTATGATCCTGTAGGCCATAAGTATATATTTTTCTTCAACATCTTCCAGTTTTCTGCAGGTAGTGTCGACAGGCATCCTGTGTAACATGAGATGTCCCATACTGAATTAAAATTTCTCAGCCCCATTTGACAGAAAAGATGAAGTTTATTTTTCCTGTATCCTCATTGTAATTGTCAGCATTTCTAAATATTGGAATGTAATAATAATAATAATAATAATAATAATAATAATAATAATAATAATTCTGTACAGACCAGTATATTATGTGAATGTAGTATCTCACATACCAAAAGCTACTGATCATCGACAATGTCTTTGACCTGCACTGAGCAAGTCTGATACATCTGAGAAAAATTATTTTTTCTGCCTGAGACTGTTCTGAATTTCAATTTTCCAAATTGTCAATCATAACTAATGTACACTAAAGACCTGTGTCCAATGATCAGAACACTTTTCTGAAAAGTGAAATATTACCGTCTGAACACCTTCAGAATGAGGAGTATTAAAGAAAAAAGTAAATAGTGTAATGTCTTTTCCTTTAGCAGCTGCTGAGTCAGGCTTTTGAATGGAATTTCTGAACACTGAGTTCAACATTGTGACTACTGGTAAGATTTGGAGAGAAATAGAATTTTCTGTATGACTCTGTGGTGAACACCTTGTAAAGGTTAAATACCTGTTCAGCTACTGTGGCTGATGTTGTATATATCCAGTTTTAAACACCTAATTAACTAACTGTCTCCAGGTTTTATGTAAGGAATACAGACACCTAAAGGAGCTTTTGATCCCACCAGTGGAGGTTTAGATTCCACTATGACTGTTCGGTAACTAAAATATATATTTTGTATTACATGCCTACTTGGACCTGAATCCTCTAAAATCTAAAGAAATTAAGATTATTATATTAATAAGAAAGTGTGCTACTCTGAAGATACAATTGATAATGCCATTTATTTATTTTATAATGCCAAGTGATTCCCAGGCTTCAGGTTTTCTAGCATTTAATAAATTGAAGGTGAACTTCTATAGCTGCTAAAGATACTAATCCTTTTAAGAAATTCCACTTCAAAATTCAGCTCTAGACCTGAAGAGCAAATCACAGATTCTGCACAGATACTATGTTTCTTTTTTGTGCTAAATACCTTCTCATAGTATTGTTGTTTTTTTTCCTGGCTGTCCACGAGTAGCCTCATAAAAAGGTAACTATAGGAAATGAGTGGAAAACTCTGGTCTTTACTGAACAAAGACCATAATGTTCCAGGGGCCTCACATGTTTCCAGTGTGTAGCTGCTCCCTTCATGCAGTGCATTGTAATGACCTCTTACAGTGAAAGCTCTCCCCATCTTCTCCAGTTTTGATGGAAAAACTTTATTCTTAAGTTCACTTACTATAAATTTGGAAAATGTGTATTAAATAGTATATGCCTTTTTAATTGAAATTAATACCTGACTGCAAATAAAAGGATTTCCTTTATTATACATTTCCAGACTATTAAATTTAAAAAAAAAAAGAAAAAAAAAAAAAAGCATGTTTTGAAGAAAAATATTCAACTGTTCAATTCTTCATAGGCACAAATATTGCCATGAGACACATACATCACTAGTTTTGCAAAAAATTAGGAAGTTTTCCATCTGAACAGCAAAATATGTCCATAATACTTTAGAATGCTTTGCTGTGTTGTTTCATATATGTATACATTATAAATAAAAGTCTATGCTACTGTTATGGGTGTAATAATTTCACAAGCAACCCTGAGCAACCTTCATCATTCTATCCAAAGTTCACTGGCTAGGTCATATTTCCTGATCCTTTTACCATTGCTAAGTGTTCTATCAAAAGTGACTGCCTAGCCATTTGTTGAAAATAAATCAATAAAAATAAAGCAAGTGTTTGTGTTAGAAGGAGCTTTTGCAGTAGTATTTTCTCCACCATGAAACAAAAGTTAAAATAGAATAACTTAATTAGGGGGAGAGAGTGATATTTTTAGAAGGATCCTAGCTTTCAAAAAAGCAAACCAACAAACCAAAAAGCCCAAACCCCTGAAAAACCTTTTTGGTAGCTATTTAAACTTGTTGTTCACTTCCAGAAATTCAACATGATGCCAGTATGATACCGCCAAGCTAAGTAGTAACAAATAGACCTTCTAATAGACTTGAACTCCAAGCTCACAGTTCAGTGAAGAATGAAAGGTCCTAGAGGTTATAAATTCATTATGTGTCTAGGAAACATGAAAGCAAAAAAAGAAAGTTAGGACTGCATTAGTGCCTCAATCCAGCAAAATCCGTTAGTGCTGCTATAACATGGTTTTGAAGTGAGCCACTTAATAATAAAAAATGGGTATACAGTTCAGTTATTTTCTTAATCATGGAGATATAATAATAATAATAATAATAATAATAATAATAATAATAATAATAAAAATCCATGTTTTCATGGATTAGGGGAGTCTCTCAATCTTTCATTCCTTCAATACAGGTGATACGTGAGCATTTTTCAGATCCGCAGCATCAAGACCAAAGTAATCTTTTTGAAATTACCACAGATGGAATGTGGCCTTTCTCTGATTTTTTTTTCACATTAATTCTGTTTGTATTTATTTCATAACATTACAGTGCACCAACCCCCACTAGTGAGATCAGACAGCTGCAGCCTCCCCGTGTCATCAATGGACAACACTGGTATCTTAAATTAAGTGAAACACCAACATTACATACTAAGTAAACTACACAGTTATTACAACTGTTCCACTTCTTTCTGTGGATAAGGAATTACACTTCACATTATTTGCTTTAAATTCCATAATACACGTAAATATTTAAATTAAAAAACACATAAAACCTGTTGAAAATAACAGGCACAAAACTAAAGAGAAGGAGATATGTTTTTAAACTATACAGTTATTTTATTAAGCTACTCATTACAGAATGTTATGGGTGCGGAAATTTTTCATTTTTCAACTACAAAGACACTGGTTTTGATTTAAGAAGGGGAAGCAAAAAGAGAAGCTGCTCAAAACTGCAGGAATACTCTGGGAAAACATTAGTCTTGCACCTTTACGGAAATATTCATAAATTTTTACAGTAAGACCTAACACCACCACATCAGCTAGACTATGGCACTAAGTGCCACATTCAGCCTTTTCTTGAACACATCCAGGGACGGTGCCTCCACTACTTCACTGGGAACTCCATTCCAGTGTCTAATCACCCATTCTGTGTGGAAGTATTTTCTAATACCCATCCTAAACCCCCCCTGGAGCAGCTTCAGGCCATGCCCTCTTGTCTTGTTGATAGTTGCCTGGAAAAAGAGCCCAGCCCCCACCTGACTACAATCTCCCTTCAGATAGATGAATAGAGTGATAAGGTCCCCCCCAAGTCTCTTCTTCTCCAGGCTAAACAACCCCAGTTCCTTCAGCCTCTCCTCGTAAGACTTTCCGTCTAGTCCTTTCACCAGCCTTGCAGCTTTCATCTGGACCTGCTTCAGCACCTCAATATCCTTCTTGAAGTGAGGAGCCCTGAACCGGACACAGTACTTGAGGTGAGGCCTCACCAGTGGTGTGTACGGGGGAAGAAAAACTTCCCTACTCCTGCTGGCCACACTATTCCTGACACAAGCCAGGATGCCATTGCCCTTTGGGCCACCTAGGTACACTGCTGGCTTATGTTCAACCAGTTGTCAACCAGTACTCCCAGGTCCCTCTCTGCCAGGCTGCTCTCTAGCCACTCTTCCCCCAGTCTGTAGCACTGCCTGGGGTTATTGTGGCCAAAGTGCAGGACCCTGCACTTGGTCTTGTATTTCATGCCACTGTAGTATTCCATAATATTGAATACTTGCCATTGATACCCTCTATTTAAAGTATTACTTTGGTTTTAGTGGTGAGTTTTTTAGTATGCTTGAGTATAAGATGTGGAAATGGAAACAAAAAATAAAAAAGAGAGTACCAGTCTTGCAATGTTTCCCGTGGTAGTGATTTGTATAGGAATTTTTCTTCAAAATGCAAGGCAAGGTAAAATAAATACTTCAACATGACCTACAGATTAGAGAATAACAAGTACAGTTTCTATTACCAGGAGCATGCTCAACTGCATTAACATTCTGAAATACAAAATTACATTGATTAGAGAAAAATCTTCAGTTACTTTCATACTTATTATTGCTATTTTATCAATCTAGCATACGTAGAAAGATGTTTTTACAATATCAAAACTGCATCTTTGTGAAGTCAACTGTCATATTTCCTTCTAATTCTTGACAGAAACAGTCAATTTTAAAATGTACTTTATCCGTGATAAAGTATGCTTTGCATGACAGTTATACTTGTCAGTCACTGTAATAACAAATCTAATAAAATTTAAGTCCATCATGTATTTTAAAATGTAAAGTCTTGTTTTACGTTTTAAGTCTCAGAGATGAAAGACTCTTCAGTGTTCTAAGAATTGAGACATAAATTGGTTTTGCAATACAGTAATTTTATAATCAATAGGGATTTCTCAGTCCTTAATTTCAGCTGATACTTGCTGGCACTGAGGCAACATATTTGCTTCCAATAAAGTAGCAAGCAACATACAGATGTAAAAAAGTGTTGAGAAAGTGAAATTACAAGCCAATAAAGGTTCATTCATTCTGTTCCTCTCTTTTACTGCTGGTAACATCAATGTCATCATACTGTCCCCTAAAATGCAACATTCTGTTTGTAACCAAAGCATGTAAAATAGAAGCTATAGATGTCATATATATTATTAATGTGTATGCTAAGTCTCTTTCTGCAAGAGAACATTTGCAAATTGCATAACTGAGCATATCTGACTAATCCTCCACACTCATAATTATCTGCTAATAATAAAAAAGGATGAACTTTTAAAACTTTTTTATTCTCTCCTTTTATAGTCACCCATCATTTTATGATGCTTCTTTCTTCTTCATACATTTTCAAGAGAAGTACTTGATCGAAATTTTGCTTACAAGTGCATAAAGAGCTGTCCAAATCAAGCTGCACATTTCTTATTGTCTATAGAGGAATTGAGATAGTCTCTGATGGTATGTGGTGTTACAAGCTCTTCAAAAGTATAGGGTAGCTATTATCATCTATCCAAAGTGGGAAATTCCTGTTGTGCAAAAGTCTACTCCTTCCTAAATATCTTCAAGAGCTTCAAGACAGCATTGGTGATGCCTCTGTGCAACAAGCCCTTCTGGAGTACAAGGGACACACTTGTCCCATTGATTGTGCAAACAAGGATACAGGAGGTTTTACCTTTACAGAAGTTCTGACAAAGTGCAAAGCCTCTCAAGAATTTAAGACTAATTAATTAAAACTAATTAAGTACATTATTTTATTTATTTCACGGAGTAGATGAAAGTTGGGAATAACCATCTTGTATTCAAAAGAAAGTTGCACAACACAGTCATTTATACTGTGTCATATGAACCACAAAGAAAATTTCTGTCACTGACTTTGCAATTTCCTTTCCAAAATCCTTCTCATTTTTCCTCCATTGCAGGCACTTTTCACCCTTAATAATCCTTGGAGTTCACAAAATTTAAATAAAATACAACCAGTAGAAGAATGTATCTTGGACATGATGTTGCTTTGTTACTTTTACTAAAAAAACCCAACCAACCAACCAAGAAAAAGTCTTATGTATATTTGAAAGAGTTTCATGTGCTGATATAACTTACTTTGTATGGGCTAAAAGGTTTCAAGAGTGGGGCAGAGGCAAAAAGTTTGTCACACATTTTACTTGCCTAGGTCCCAAAAATATGCTTAACAAGCAGCAAAGTAAAATTAACAAATAAAATAAAATGAAAATCTACATTTAGAGAAAACAAGTAAGTCTAAACATTCACAAAATAAAACAGTTATGTTGGAATCTAGCATTCATTGTGTAATGTTCAATACTTGTGTTCTATTAGCTGAGAATAACGTTTCATTTCAGCAGCAACACTGAAATTGAATTATAAGATCACAATGCCTTATCCTGCACTATGGTCCTCATGGGAAAGGAGAAAAAACAAAAAAAAAACAAAAAAAAAAGAAGGGTGATTTTGCTTCCCCAGCAAACCAGGCTGAGGCAATAGTTTGACAAAGGTGCAATGGCAGTTGTAGGCTGACAAGAAATACAGGACTGCGTGTCACTAGGAAATAAAAATCCATATGGATTCCTGTACAGATCTCTACCTTCTTATTTCTCATATATTTATTTCTTGCACAAGAGCAAAGTAGAGGGGGACAACTGCCTCTCTTGACCTTCTGGCCGTGTTCTTTTGATGCAGGCCAGAATACGATTGGCTTTCTGGACTGCAAACACACATTGCTGGCCCATGTTGAACTTTTCATCAACCAGCACTCCGAAGTCTTATTCCTCAGGGCTGCTCTAAATCCATTCTCCACTCAGCCTATAACTGTACTTGGGATTGCACCAACCTAGGTGCAGGACCCTGCACTTGGCCTTATTGAACTTCATGAGGTTGGTACGGGCACATCTCTCAAGCCTGTCAGCCTCCCTCTTGATGGCCTCTCTTCCCTCCAGCATGTTGCCTGCACCACATAGCTTGATGTGATTGGCAAACTTGCTGAGGTTGCACTCAAATCCACTGTCCATGTCTCTGACAATGACCTTAAACATCACCAGTCTGAGAACCAACCCTCGAGGAATGCCACTCTTTACATGATGTCCATTTGGACATCAAGCTGTTGACCACTACTCTTTGAGTGTGGTCATTCAGCCAATTCCTGATTCACCGAGTAGTCCATCCACTTAACCCATATCTCTCCAATTTAGACCATAATGTCATGTGCATTGTGTGCCCAGCCTGTAATTGTATTTGGGGTTGTCATGACCCACATGCAGGACCTTGCTCTTGGCCTTGTTGAACTTCATGCTATTTGTATGGGCTCACCTCTCAAGCCTGTCAAGGTCCCTCTGCTTTTGTATAGGTGTGGGAGTAGTCCCTGTGGCCCTGTGAATGCCCAAGCCTCATCAGCAAATCCTGTGAGAGCTCTAGGCTCCTGGCAGATTTCTTCACTCCCCTGGTGTTTCCCATACTAACCCTGTGTGCAATATCTGCCACTTCACTGCGTGTCTCCAGAGCAGGCTCCTTTGGTGACTTTCTTCATTGTTATTATGGATAGCTTATTCTCTGATGACAATGAAATTATTTTTGACCAGTTTGGAAGCAGGGAGGGAGTTGACATTGGTAATAAGTTTCAAGAACCTCACGTATACATAATGCAGAGTATAAAACAAATTTTAGGCTGCTGAAGTGGAAGTGCCAAATACTTAGTGTCTGTATAGATTCATACTTAGTGTCCCACTATTTTATTCTTTGTCGTTCTCTGTGTTTGCATCACATTTTAGTTCAGCATTATCTGTGGGTTTCATTAATGTGATATCTGAACTCACTTCTAAATTATTAATGAAGATGTCAGATAAAGAAGAAGGCTGAAACCTTCTACAGTAGTATGCTTCTAGACATCTCTCCTTATCTGATAAATTGTCGTTCATCATTAACTACTGTTTATGGCTATTGAGCTACTTTTCATGCTGCATCATACGGTTTGTAACCAAGGAAATTTGATTTTTCAGAGTAATATTTCACAAGACTCTCTACACAATGCTTTGCTAAGGTGTGGATTTGTTATGTTTGAAGAACTGCATCCACTTCACTTACCCATTATGTTATTTCATTCCCCCAAATTCCATTTTTTTCCTGTAAAAAAAGAATAAATCAATGTTTATTAGAAAACATGGACTGTTTTTCATACTTTCACTATCCTCACTTCAGCATTGGGGGTGTGCAAGAAAAGAATACTAAAAAGCCTCATGCCTTTAATTAACTTTTAAATTGCTCAGTAATTCTTTAAAATATAATTTTTTCTTGGTCTAACTGAAAGGATTCATTCACTTAAAATAAATTGGTGTTATAGTATTAATTTATAGGATATCCTTTTTAGCACAGAACAGTAGAATATACTTACATTTATAAAGCCATTTGCATATATGCTATATAGGTAACTTCAAAAGACTGTCAAATTTCTTTGTGTGTAATAACACTGCAATTAAATAGATCATCAGCTGGACTGTCATCTAACATTCTGCACCTCCCTTCATATCCTTCTTAAATGATCTTTCAAGATAATAATTAGTTTTCATTTGTATTATTCAAAAATCAACACAAAATTGTTTTGTAGAAGGTAAAACTATTTTCAAGGTCATGCTACAAATAAAACAGAAGGCAGAGTAAACACAGTATACAGTGGTTAGATATTTCACTCCTTTCTTTATCTTTTTAAACAACCACAGAAGTTTTTGCATTTTAATCTAACACAATGAGGTTTTTAGCGGAATCAACAAGTAGAAATAGTATATATATTACAAAAATAAATAAAATTTTAAAAATAAGAACTTTTTTTGTTCTCTTATTGTAACATAGGAACTTCTATTTGTCAGTTCAAGCATGATATAATACAAACATGGAAATCAAATTATTCCTACCCAGCAGTAGAATTAATACCCAAATTAGAAGCCTACTGAAGTAGGCTTAAGTTCTCTCTCTAGTCAATGGAAACAGGTAGAGAGGGCCCTTTGAGCTGTACTTTTATCTCACATGCAGTCTGAACTGCTTCTTCAGAATGTTTATTTCTCCATGTTGACATGAAAGGGAGTCTAAGCTGACTAGGCTGCACAGTAGCTTCTGCAGTCAGGTAGGAATATTTTATGAATAAGAAGAATCACAGAATTATTGAGGCTGGAAAAGACCTCTGAGATCATCAGAGCCTATGACCTAACTCTACCATATCAGCTAGACCATGGCACTAAGTGCCACATTCAGCCTTTCCTTACCTCCAGGGATGGTGACTCCAACACTTCCCTGGAAAGTCAGTTTCAATGTCTAATCACGCTCTCTGTGAGGAAGTACTTCCTAATACCCAACCTAAACCTCCCCTGGAGCAGCTTCAGGCCATGCCCTCTTGTCATGTTGATAGTTGTCTGGACAAAGAGCCCAGCCCCCACCTGACTACAACCTCCCTTCAGGTAGTTGAAGAGAGTGATAAGGTCCCCCCTGAGTCTCCTCTTCTCCAGGCTAAACAAACCCAGCTCCCTCAGCTTCTCCTCATAAGACTGTCCCTCTAGTCCCTTGTTGCTCTCCTCTGGATATACTCCAGCACTTCAATATCTTTCTTGAAGTGATGGGCCCAGAACAATGATTTGTAATGTATTTACTCTGATGCATCATCAGGATTTTAAGAGGGTTGTCTGTGGTCTGTACACAGTGGCACTGCCCAGTGAAGCTAGCACAGTGATTCTGGGTGCTGGCCTTCCCCTTAGCTTTTGATATTGGGCTGCCTGGGGCCTCAAGGCACCCCTGATTTGGACTGGTAGATGACTGTTGGCCTCTCAAGCTTTTCTGTAATTTCTGTAATTTTAATTATTCTAAATGCCCAGTACTGGGATGACAGGAGAGTATTTTTGTGGTCCCCATGCCACCTGAGGACCTCTTCAGCTCCTGATCAATTCCTCACCAAGAGATGTCTAGGCTCAAGATAAAACAATTTTTGCAGCACTGCTTTATTGTTTCCTTTGTCCTATTTTTTCTATTCCTCCATTTCTGTGATATACCATCTTTCCTTTGGCATGTTCTCTGGTGGCAGAGAAATTAATAGCTGAGAAGAAAAGCAGAGCACAGGTACTTTTGCTTTCAAAAGTGCTTTTAATATGAGTGCATAGTAGCTGAGCCTCACAGCTTGTTGGTTTTGGAGAACTTGTTTAGGGGGCTACTATGGATAAAAAAAGTAACAGAGAGCAAGGAAGTGGCAATAACAGCAGTTTCTCTTCTCATTTCCAGTCGTGGGGAGGCACTTATGATAATTACCAGCAAAGTGGAAAACCCAGCTGGAATTCTGAGCAATTTCTTTTTTCTGTACTTTATTAAATTGTTATATTTCCACCAGGTTTTTGCCAGCATTAGGCATAACAAGAGAGAGCAAAAAGGACAGAAGTGAAAATTGTCACAGCAAGATGCCCAAAGTTGTGTTCCTTCATATTGATCCTTGATCTAGGCACCCAAGTAAAAACAGAGTGATTTTAAAAGGTGTTGCAAATTGTAGCTTCCAATACATGGATTTATAAAATTGTGGTCAGTTTCTTTTGATTCCTTGTATTTAGCCTAACTCTTACTTAATTTTCTTCTTTGCTGTATGGTGATCAACAAAAGAAACTAGTTTATATAACTACCACTGAGGAAAAAGGTAGGAGTATATTAACTAATGTAAATGCTTTGACAGATAAATAAGGACACTATTTTATGCATGATTTTCAGGGAAAGAAGAAGAAACTATTTACCTTTGAATGGACTAACACAAAAAAATTAAATTTTCTTTACCTCTTGTGTTCTCCATTTAAAAATAGTGACTGTGACTCCTCTTAAAGTGGCAGGTAAACATATGCCCACATATGTGTGTAAGTGTGTGTGTAACACATATGTGTGTTAAGTGTACCTAATTTTAAGTATTTCACTTCATAGTTATACAATAGAGGATCCGTCTTGAAGCAGTTCTCTTGAGACTGCATCAGAAATATAATTGTAATATATTTGCTTTCTTAATGCAATAAACCAAGAATTCTGCAGATAACTATGAAGTCAAAATACTCAAATTAAAAATATCTGTAGATGTCTTTCTAAACCTCTTTCATCTTTCAGGTAGAAAAATTAATTAGCTGTTTTCCCATTAGTTTTCCATTTCTATTTATAATTTACATTGGGAATCACACTTTATAACATGTTATGGCATGACAGAGCAGTTAGGAATCAAAAAAACAATTCTATAGTACATAAACATATAGTACAAGACTTCTAGAATATTGTGAAATTCAGTAATTGAACAAAAAAAAAGGTTCACTTTATTTTTCGCAGTCCATTTCTACAGAAAAATATAGAAGAAATAAGGGTTTTCAAGCCTTCTTTTCCAGGCTATTTAAATAGGAAAATAACTTCCAGAACTGGTGCTCAGACTTTTAATGATATCTCAAGCACATCATTACTCTATTACTGAGTCACAACAGAAGGACAGAATTAACCAGCAGCTATTTTTCGTGGCTCAGGAATGTAAAACCTCCCAAGGTGAGATTTTCCATTTGGGACAAGTCTATATATAATTCAGGATTTTATTTTTTTTTTTGTTATGCAAATTCAGTTTAAACCTTCAATGAAAAAAGCTGTATCACATGATCACAATGAATATATTATTGACATGATATGTTATTGCTCTTCAAACTACATCTTAATGTTGTTCAATATAAAATTAAAAAATTTTGTCCTGATTAGTTCCTTAGTATTTTGAGCCTTGCCTTCTGTGTGCTCAAAATGTAATTCCAGAAATAGGGTAAGTATGTGGAAATAGTCATTGGACAAAGAGGAACTTTTTTTAAAATGACACATATTTTAAAGAGAGTGCCTTGTGCTGAAAAAAAACTATCTTAACATCCAGTTTAGGCAGTAAACTGAAATACCAGTGTTAGAGAACTTGTCAGTCTATCTTCCTTGTGTCACCTGAAGGGAATGATCAGCCTTTCAAAGATAATCTTCAGTGGACAAAATCCTTTCTGAGAGTTTTCAGCTTCTCCTTATTGAATGCACATATAACCTGGAATGATCACTCTAGTCACAAGCACTTTACTTATATGACTACCTTTATGAAAAGATAAATCTAATCCCTATTTGTGCGCAAGTTCACCAATACTACTGAATTACCTCATTCACTTCCTCCCTTTTTTATCCTGGTACCCTTCTTGTTTAAATTACTTGCATATTCATACACACTGTTCTGGACTGAAACATTAGTTTTATGCTATGAACCAGATCACAGTCCATGACAGGATGCAGGTCTTAAAGCATATAGGTAAACTAGTCCAGAGCACTTGACTATCATGCTTTCTGCTGATGACATGAGAAAAACCTGGATGCTGTCAGTGAGATAAAAAGTTCACCTATTGACATAAAAAACACACCATCTGGCTGTAACAGCTCTACACTGAGATAAGCACAATCTTTCAAAGAGGCAAAAGCAAAGACATTGTGTTTAAAAGTGAGCCCTGCAACAAGAGGACATTTTATCTGGAGATGATACTTTAAATAAAGGCATTTAACTGTTTTAGAAACATGAGTGGGTGATTTAGGTGCTTAATTATTCTATGAGGTCCAAGAAGAAAGCAAAACATCTGAAAGGATAACTATCTTGTTTGATTCACATGACTCACTTTGAGTTATTTAGTTCATTGTGCCATGATGAATCTCTGTGTCTGCTCAGTTGGCTATATGTTAAGTGTAAACACCCAGATTAGGATATCTTCCATTTCAGCTACCCAAATCAGTACAAAAAAAACTAGAAGATCCCTGGAAAATTCCTTGGTCCCAGTTTAAGTCTCTCATTCCTCATTTGTAAGCATCTTCAGTTTTGATCCTATGTGTTACTGTTTCTCTTCTACCATTGGGCTTTTGAGTGTTTTGTTTGCTTGTTTGAATGATCAGAGTGAACAGAAGTATGTAGAGGCTTTGGTTGCCTCAAAAGTATTATTTGCTTCAGAATGCAAAGGCAATCTGCTGCAAACACTTTCTGTAGAGTGAAATGAATATGAGCATTGTCTACATTGACCCCATTTTCCTTGCAGACTCCACCTTTCCTCTTTTTGAGCCTCCAGTCTCTGAGTTCATAATTCAGAAGTGCCAACTTATATATGAAGGATGATGGTTTATTAAATTTTTGAAATGCATTCCATATGTAACAGACTGGCTAGAAACAGTGAGAGCAGTTACTTAAAGTAAGGATCTTGCTTGTCCTGTTCAATCATGACCGTAATAGCTGCAGGCAATTGCTTTGCTTATTGGGCAGTTTGAATTATTGACTAGATTAGTAGATTGGGTGCAAGGTGAGGAACTCTCTTCATTCAATATTTCTGTAAAATCACAAGTGCAATTCTCCACTGTGGCTGTAGTCAATCCAATAACAAGTAAAGTTAAATAAAATTAAGAGCGTTCATTCCCTATACAGAAAAGACCAATGAAATTCAAAGCTGAGCTAGATGCTTCATTTAGCCCATGCTACAAATGGAGAAAAATGAACTGGTAGAGGTCAAACAGTGTGTTTGATTTAAGTTTCCCACACTTTGTCAATTTGGAATTAGAACACTTTTGTATTGCTTTAGTGTGTATTTTTTATTTGGCAGTAAATAGAATTCTGTTTTTTCAGGATTTATTTTTTTTCTTGTGGAGGATTAACAAACACATTTTTCTGTCTTAGAAGGCATAAAAGCAGGAATATGCATATCTAGCTGTTTCCTCAACTTGTCATCTGCCATAATTTTTGACACTGGACTCAATTCATGCTAATTAAAGGTTTTTGTTTGGTTTGTTCTGTTTTCCAGGAAAAGAAGATATTTAAAAATGAACTGAAGTCACTGCTGTTTCTTATTTTAGTACTAAAATATATAAATAACTCAAACAAACAAACAAAAAATCCCAGCTCAGAGGTTATCTGACAGGTACAGCTTGACAAGTAAATACTCTGTACAAAGCTCATTGCATTTGCTATGTAAAAAGAAAAGCAAAACCAAAATGACTACTTGAGATGCTATAGCAGTTCCCTTTATGCTCATCACTAAAAGTTATCACATTCACCACTGTTTGTGCCATGGTAGCTGAGTTACTGCAGTTATTTACTGATTAATTATGAGAAAGTAGGCATGTGTAATCTCATATTGCATTGTAGCTGCTGATTCATGTAGATTACTCAAGAGTGGCTGCCATGTCAAATTAGATGATCAGGAATTTCTGCAGCTAAAATGAAGATTGTGAGCATTCTGCAAATCAGATATGAACATAGTTGAAACACCTACTAAAGCTCAATTTATGACTGCTTTGTGTCACTGGAGCCACATGAAGCAGCCAGAATACAATAGGAGATGTGACCTTTGATTTTCATATTCTGTTTTCTATGTTTATAGTGTTTCCTATCCTGAATATCTGAGCAACCTCTGTGTAATATGAATGGTAGCATTCTTTCTTAGACACTTGGTATACAAAGTACTTAAGGATTATTTTTGTATCCATGCTTTTCTACTTTGCCTTTGCTTTTGCCTGTCCTTTCTGAGGATTCTATCACCACATATTATTGTCAAGCTTGTTTAGAAAATCCTAAGAAAGTACATTACAAGTATTTGTGATGCATGATCTGAGGAAAATTTTAATGCATTAAAAGGACTAATAATGAAGGGCACATTATTTGATATGTAATTAATTATACAGAAATCTACCAAGCTATTGAAATACAAAAAGAAGTTATGTGAAACTTAAGAACATCAGAGGAAAAAGAAAGATATCCTTTATAATGCATATTATACTTAGAAAACTAGCACCGTAAGCAGTAGCTGTGGACCAGACTAGAGGGAATTTAGTACTGAAAGGATCTGGACAAACTCTGCAGCAGCTCTGCAAAGGATTTTCCTAAAAGCTGAGTCTTCCATTACAAGTAATGGCCCTGAATAGAATAAAAAAAAATATATATATAAAAAAAAAATCTGCACAAATTATTAATCTTCTATGACTCAAAGCAGATTTCACAATAGTCGATCTATTGAGCAATATCCTGACCAGTATCCACATGGTACTGGAAAAAATCCCTTCTCTAAAATTATTTGTCTTCTAGCAACTTCCATGGATCTTAAGCTGCAAAAAAAAACAGCTTCAGCTGCCACCGGTAAAACTTCCTAATAAATCAGTTTCACATTAACTATCTTTCTGATTTTCCTAGAAAATATTTAAATATTCCACAAACTGACATAATGTAGAATAATAGAATTATAGAATATCTCAGGTTGGAAAGGACCCAGAAGGATCACGGAGTCCAAGTCCCTTCTCCTCGCAGGACTACCTAAAAGTAAATCATTATTAAAATGCTCCTTGAACTCTGACAGGCTTGGTGCCATGACCACTTCCCTTGTGAGCCTGTTCCAGTGACCAACCCACCTTCTTAATGAAGAACCTTTTCCTAATGTTCCCAGCTGAGCTCCCTCTGATGCAGCTTTGTTCCATTTCCTCATGTCTTATCTCTGGTCACCAAAAAAAGGAGATCAGCACCTCTCCGTCAGCTGCCCCCATTGAGAAAGTTGTAGGCTGTGATGAGGTCACCCCTCAGCCTTCTCCAATCTGAATAAACAAAGTATTCTCTGCAACTCTTCCTAAGTCTCGCCCGCCCTCGATGCCTTTCACCATCTTGGTTATCCTCCTCTGGACACACTCTTAACATTTTGGTGTCCTTCTTATATTGAGGTGCACAAAACTGCACACAACAGTTGAGGTAGAGCCACAACAAAGCAGTGTAGAGTGCAACAATCACCTATGTTGACTGGCTAACTCTCTTGTGCTTGATGAACCACAGGATATGTTTTTTGCTGCCAGGGCATGCTGTTGATAGGAACTGAAACCCACAGATCTCTTTTGGTAGGAACCATTCAGGTTGTCCCTTGTAAGCCAGAATATCCTATAATCTAGTTACTGAATGTGATGAAAATTGTAGTAATTTAAAACAACAAACATAACTCAATTAATTCTTGCTAGATTTGCTTACTTATCTGTCTTGTGACATTCTACTTAAAATTCATAGAATAAATGCACTTTTCACTCCCTGAACATATCCTGGATGCAGCCCAGTAAGTAGACCCAAGCTGATTTTGCTGCTGACAAAAGTGTCAACAGGAGAAAAATGCAGAGTAATAGTTAAACGGGGATCTTGAAGAGGTTTGCCTTTGGGCTAACACACGTGCTTATAAGACTGTAAAAAGGTCATCACCTCGAATCACAGATTCATAGAATGGTTAAGGTTGGAAGAGACCTTAAAGATCACCAGGTTCCAACCTCCCTGCTGTGAGCAGGGACACCTCACACTAGACAAGGTTGCACAAGATGTCATCCGACCTGGCTTTGAACACCTCAAGGAAGGGGGCTTCCACAACCTCCATGGGCAACCTATTCCAGTGCCTTACTACCCTCATGGTGAATAATTTCTTCCTGACGTCTAAGCTAATTTTTTTCCTTTTAAAAACATTATCCCTTGTCACATCACTACACTCTCTGGAGAAAAGTCACTCCCCAGCTTTTCTGTAGGCCCCCTTCAAGTACTGGAAGTCCACTATATGGTTTCCCCAGAGCCTCCTCTTCTCTAGGCTGAACAACCACAACTCTCATCCTGTCTTCAAAGCAGAGGTACTCCAGCCCTTTGATCATCTTCACGGCCCTTCTCTGGACCCTCTCCAACATCTCCAGAGCTGTAGACAATACTCCAGAGCAGAGTAGAGCAGAGTAGAGGGGCAGAATCACCTTCCTGGCCCTACTGGTGACACTTCTTTAGATGCAGCCCAGGATGTGGTTGGCCCTCTGGGCTGCAAGCACACACTGGCAGCTCATGTCAAGCTTCTCATCTACTACCACCCCCAAGTCCTTTTCCTCAGGACTGTTCTCTAGCCATGCTCCCCCCAGCCTGTATTTGTGCCTGGGATTACTCCAACCCAGGTGCAGGACCTTGCACTTGGCCTTGTTGAACTTCATGACATTGGCATTAGCTCACCTCTCAAGCCTGTCAAGGTCCCTCTGGATGGCATCCCTTCCCTCTAGTGGGTCAACTACTCCACACAGCTTGGTATTGTCAGCAAATTTGCTGAGGATACACTCAATCCCACTGTCCATGTCTCCAGCAAAGATACTGAACAGCACTGGTCCCAGTACTGACCCCTGAGGAACACCACTTGTCACTTGCCTGCACTTGAACACTGAACCATTGACCACAACTGTCAGGGTGTGGCCATCCAGCCAATTACTTATTCACTGAGTGGTCCATCTGCCAAATCCATGTCTTGTCAGTTTGGAGACCATGATGCTGTGTGGGTCAGTGTCAAATGCCTTGCACAAGTCCAGGTAGATGACATCAGTTGCTCAGACCATTATACACATAAAGGGTTGCAATGACAGACAGACAAGATTTTTGGATAGGTTTAGAGATGTGAAGTGCAATTAAATGGCCAAATCAGGCCTATCTAATTCTAATTACATGAACCCTTTTACAGAAGAAAACTAAGATGTGGTTTGTTTGTTTTTTTAATATTCTTCTTTCCCTTTATGACACTATATATGTTCTTGTGCTTAAGCATATTCATAACATTCCTTGTAAGCGATAGAAATAAATATACTGGGTTTAGAACTGCTTGTGAACAGATTCCAAAGTTGCCAATTTTGCCACTAAATGCTAATTACAACTTGCCAGGTAAAATTATAATAAACTTAAAGTGATCGTATTTTACTATGCATTGCAATGTTGAATAATATTATTTGCCTTGTGGAAAAGTGGGTAATATAATACTTTAAATACTGGAACATAAGAGATATATAAAAATAAATTTGGCTCAAAATAATGTAAAACGGTATATTCATTCTAAATTTCTATTTCCAGGGTTTCCTGGTTCCAGATTTGCTGCAGTAGGAGCCAGATTGAATGTTTTCCACCATGATATATATACTTTTATCACCTCTAACACCTAAAGAAGAATGTGAGAAGAAAGGTGATTGGCTATAGTAATTGGGCAGAGTAGCTTGAGCTGGCTAATGTGAGTCACCACCAGTTTCAGGGCTCAAAGTCAGAGCATGCTCACTGCTTCTAACTTTGCTTTTTGAGAGGAAATATTTAAAGGCAAAGCTCACAGCTCTTTTTCCCACAGATAACATACTGTTCTGCGTCACCATCACAAATCTGGCCATTGCTAGGTCAGCCTGTATTTTCCATTCTTAAACCTTGATGTTGTTTCTCCTTTTCTGATTTAACATCAGTGAAAAACAACAGCAGAAAAAAAACCTCCCAGAAAACAGCCTCAAAAACAAAGAAACCAAAACATGATTCAAGTACTTGTAGACATGAAGAAATCATTGGTTTCCTTAGCAACTGAATGCAGTTCTATATTAAGAACAAGAAAGTAATTAACCCTCTAATGTGAGATAACACTGGAAACACATGTTTAAGGCTGCATTAATTTTTTGGTTATTGCTCTAGCATATTAAAATTTTAAATTATAAAGGCTACTCACTGGTTAGCCATCCTATTAAAAAAAACTGGGAATTTCTCTAGAATAGTGGTATATGTCATGAATGGAAAATATCCAGGTTACAGTTTGTAATTGTTGGTCCTGATAGAAGTGGCTGTGTGGTTCTGTCATGTCATTACATTGTAAGATGGCTTTTTCTCTGCTTCTGTATGCAGTTATGATATGTTTTAGTATTGTTTAGAGTGACATATTGTTATAGATTTGCTGTTTTGGTCTCTGCTGTTAGATTTTCCTCATGCTTCACTATGGAAGTAGGAGAATCATGCATTCAGATATGCATTTGGGTGTGAATATGCTCCTGTGCTGTTAAAATTTTACAACTAGCATTCAGGAATACATGCTTTAACAAATGTAATATGATTCAGTGGGATATTTAAACATCCCACAGACTTCAAGAACCGGAACAGTTTTACTGATTTCTCAGTTACTACCTATCAGGTTGTAACAAGTGCCTAACCATGTGGTCTGGCCATCAAAATACAGAATTATGTGGACTTAGAAGTGGTTGTGGTATAATAATGTGATTTCAGAATGATTCCTATATGTGTAAGTGTTTAAACACGGTACAAAATTTGAGACTTAGTTGCCATATGGCAAAATGTTAACAATAATTTGTAGAAATGACTGTATGACATACAAATCTCTTCAGAGGATCTCATTCTATCAAACTGCAAACATACAAATTGAGGATAAGTGATTGCTAAAAATCAAACAATGCCAATATTATACAGGTTGATTTCAGTTCATTTTTACTGGAAGGATGGTCACATCTTGTATCTAAAAATAAAAATTAAATATTATTTGGGAGTTTGATTGTGTATCATGCTAATTAACTTTTTGCTTTACTTTTCAATTTTTATTTTATTTTATTTTCTGATACTGTTGGTTAAAATACCAATCAATCAAGGAAAACCAGTCTACTTTAGCAACATCTGTGTAATTCAGCTGACTTCTGTGGGACTTTCTCAGCATTAACAAAAGACAGGATTTCACCTTCTAGCCAGCTGTCTTCATGATGTACCCTTATTGGCTTCACTGGAGTTTCATACCAAGAATACAGCTGGCCCCTACTTCTTCCATGGTGCTGTGCCAAGGCTTATTAGAAGTGAAATCAGACACTGTTTCTGAAGCAATGATAGGAGATACAGCATTTTAATGTACTCTTTCTTCACTGTGAACATCTTTCAAAAAAAATTTTATCAGCCTAGCTCAAAGTCACTATGTACCCTTATTTCTAAACTGTATCTAACTGCCAGGATGGCTGAGATTACATATTAGATATGGTCAAATTGCTGCCCCATATGGCTGATCAGATCTTATCAAGGTAAGGCTATTCAATTTATCTTGCTTTTTTCTTCTTTTTATTGCAAGAGAAAAATGCATTATAAGGTACAGGCTATACACAATGCTTTGTAAATAGAAACAGTAGAACTCTAAACTTTTTTCCTACTTAGTCACTAAAAGGATAATCTCTGAAAGTTCTAATACTGTCTTCACATAATAAAAAACTATAAATGTATAAAAGGTTTTGGTGTAGGATTCTGTCATGATAGCTGTAATTTATAGTTTTCATATGTTGTGTGATGTAGATGAATATGTAATTGAGACTAAGTATGAGCATGTGGGTGTTTTTTGTTTTCTTTTGAAAAATAATCTTTTAGCGTTAATGAAAAGTCACATAATTTTTAATACCTGAATATTAATACATTTTAATAATTTTTAGTCAAACAGAAACAAGTATAAAGAGCTCTTTTAATTTGCAGTGAAATATTTTTAGATGCACTTTGTGAAAGTACTGTACAAATATGGCAGGTTTAGATTGAACACAAAGAGGAAATGTTTTATTGTGAGAGTGGTGAGACGCAGGAATAAATTGCCCTGAAAAATTGTGGGTGCCCCATCACTAGAAGTATTCAAGGTCAGACTGGACATGGCTTTGGACAATCTGAGCTAGTGAAGGATGTCCCTGTCCATTGCAGGGGAGTTGGACTAGGTGATATTGAAAGATCCCTTTCGATCCAAACCATTCTATGATTCTATGCTAAACACAGTTGAACACAGTATTGACCCTTGGAGTATGCTGCCAGTTGTGATTTCCAAGTAGACTTCTTCCCACTGATCACCAGCCTCTGGGCCCTGTTGCTCAGCCTGTTTTCAGTCCACCTTACTGTCTGCTCATTAAGCCTATACTTAAACACATTGTCTATGAGTATCTTAAGGAAGACAGTGTCAAAGACTTTACTGAAGTCCAAGCAGATAATATCCACTGCTCTCCCTTCATCTACTAGGTCAGTCATTTCTTCATAGAAATTTATCAAGTTTGTCAACTGTGCCTTCCCCTTGGTGAATCCATACTGACCACTCCTGATGGGCTGTGTTGTGTTTTTTTTTTTCTTTCATATGCCTGTAATGTTTTCCAGGATCCATTGCTCTACCATCTTCTAAAGAAACAAGGTGCAGATAACCAGCCTGCAGTTCCCTTGGTCCTCCTTCTTGACCTTCTTGAGGACAGGAGTAATGTTTGCTTTCCTCTAGTCTATGGGCACTTCTTCCAATCACCATGTGTGGGAAAATAGATGCCTTAATTCTTTCAAGAGTAACTTTAAATGAACAAGAATGCAAGCTGATCAGTTTGCTTACCTCCTATGAAGGGATAAAGGCCATTTATCTTGAACAGAGCCTTGGTGCAGACAGCAGCCTAATTCAGTGCACTGATCTTGCACTGGCCAATGAGTAGAGGTGGAAGAAATGGTTGATCTGCTTAGCTAAGCTAAGCTATAACCTCGGTGTAGGAAGTGGGATGGCTTGACCGCAAAACTTATGGCTGGCAATTGACACGACTTCTGAAATAGAATGAAGGTTCTGTGATCAGGTGTTGTAGCAATAAACAGAGATCCAAGGTCAGCAATGACACCTGAGAAGAAATTTGCATTGAGAACAAACAGTGGCTTTTCCTCATCTCCCTCTTAATTAATAAGCATTATTAGCCTGCTAAGAAACAATCAGCATGATTTATGACCCAGTCCCACGCAGTCAATGGGTATAAATTAGGTTTTAGGATCCTTTGTTTTTGGAGGAAGAGAAGTCCAACTATCCAGACTTTTTGACAGGCCTGAATTCTCTCTTTACCCTCAAAAAGGGACTCCCTTTTGGTAAGGTTTGCACCTCTGACTCTATCTACAGGGGAATTACTAACTAGCTCAATTTTTTGCAGTAAATGCATCTATCAATGACAATTCCAGACTGTTTGTATCTGTCACCTTAATAAATTCTCTTTCTTTACAACCTCTAATAGATGGCTGCACCACAAAATCCTTTAGAAAAAGCTTGACCAAGTCTGAGACTAGGACTGGATCTAGAAACTCCTCTCTGAGGAGTTCAGAAAGTAAGGTAGTCTAGTCTGAACTTCATGACTCAACAGGAGGCTCTTCCCCAGCCACCTTGCAGACTCATACTCTTTTATGTGACACCATGATTGACCAGAGATTTATCAAGAGTGGCCTCACAGTGACACCTGCTAGCTCCCTCAGCATTTGTGGGTGCATTGCATCAGGGAACATGGATTTATGTATCATAGAATCATAGAATCATAGAATCTTAGGGGCTGGAAGGGACCTCGAGAGATCATCTAGTCCAACCCCCCTGCCAGAGCAGGGTCACCTAGAGTACATCACACAGGAACTCATCCAGGTGGGTTTTGAATGTCTCCAGTGAGGGAGACTCCACAACCTCCCTGGGCAGTCTGTTCCAGTGCTCTGTCACTCTTACAGTAAAAAAATTTTTTCGGATATTCACCTTGAACCTCCTATGCTCCAATTTACACCCATTACCCCTTGTCCTATCACTGGTCATCACTGAGAAAAGCCTAACTCCGTCCCCCTGACACTCACCCCTTACATATTTGTAAACATTGATGAGGTCACCCCTCAGTCTCCTTTTCTCCAAGCTAAAGAGACCCAGCTCCCTCAGCCTTTCCTCATAAGGGAGATGTTCCACTCCCCTAATCATCTTCGTAGCTCTGCGCTGGACTCTTTCGAGCAGTTCCCTGTCCTTTTTGAACTGAGGGGCCCAGAACTGGACACAATACTCCAGATGTGGCCTCACCAATGCAGAATAGAGGGGGAGGAGAACCTCTCTTGACCTACTAACCACACCCTTTCTAATGCACCCCAGGATGCCATTGGCCTTCTTGGCCACAAGGGCACATTGCTGGCTCATGGTCATCCTCCTGTCTACCAGGACCCCCAGGTCTCTTTCACCTACACTACTCTCCAGCAGTTCAGCCCCCAACCTGTACTGGGACATGGTGTTGTTCTTCCCCAAATGTAAAACTCTGCACTTCCCCTTGTTGAATTTCATCATGTTTCTCCCCGCCCAACTCTCCAACCTATCTAAGTCTCTCTGAATGGCAGCACAGCCTTCTGGTGTGTCAGCCACTCCTCCCAGCTTAGTGTCATCAGCAAACTTGCTGAGGGTACATTCTATACCCTCATCCAGGTCGTTGATGAAGATGTTGAACAACACCGGTCCCAGTACCGACCCCTGTGGGACTCCACTAGTCACACACCTCCAACCAGATTCTGCCCCATTGACTACAACTCTCTGACTCCTTCCTTTCAACCAGTTCCTAATCCACCTCACTTCCTGGTCACCAAACCCATACCTGATCAACTTTTCTACAAGGATGCTGTGGGAGACGGTGTCAAATGCTTTACTGAAATCAAGATAAACCACATCTACCGCTCTACCATCATCTATCCACCTAGTAATTTCCTCATAGAAGGCTATGAGGTTAGTCAAACATGATTTACCCTTGATAAAACCATGTTGACTGCTCTTGATGACCCCCAAGTCCTTGATGTGCCTGGAGATAGTGCCAAGAACAAGTTGTTCCATCACCTTTCCAGGGATGGAGGTGAGGCTGACCGGTCTATAGTTACCCGGAGTATGTATATGTATGTATGCTCTATTTGCACACATATTGTCTGACCTGATCTTCTTCCATTTGATCCTTTTCTCTTTCCTTATCCCTTGATTTTCCCCATGGTCTTTGGGACCTGAGATTCCTGGACTCAGATCTTCCTAGTAAAAATGGAGGTCTCCACAATTTCCTTTCTATGAGAATAATTATGAGGGTGAGGTGAAGGCTGAAATCTCTTAGGTCTGACTTTTACACCAAGGGTGAAATTTCCAAAAAAACCCAAACAGGTCATGTGAAATACTCCTGGGTTCCCTAAATTGGATGTATAGCCTAAACTAGACATATAGCCAGAGTGATGCTACACACATTGTGCATCTTGGTTTTGTCATTATATCCCTTCGTCTTTGAATCATTTTTCACAGGTTATGTCACTGAAAACAAAACAACAAGTTGAGGAGTGGCAAGAAAACTAAGCCATTCTCACTTAGAAACACTTCAAAAAGATTTACAATTTTAGCTCGTGTATGGCAATAAACTGCACTAGAATAATGAACTAGTGTGGTCCGAACCCTGTTTTGGGTTGAAGCTGCCTTATCTCAGGTCACAATCGCCCTGTTTGTTTATCAGGATTTTCTAACACCAATTGTATATTCAGGATAGCCTTTTAATTATTTAGGCGGGTCTGTCCCTGGCTGGGAACCAGCTTGCTTCCACCGGATATATGACCGACTGATAAGCTCCTCTCGGAAGCGCATAACACACATGCACACAGAGGCAAGTTTTAGCTTTTATTAAAATATCAAATAGAGCAGTGGAGAGTGGGAAGAGGTGTTGTAAATACACCAGGGAATATGTGTGTATGAAAGAAAGCAAAAATAGAGAGGGTGGCTACGAGTTCGAGGCTTTCCTTGAGGGTCGATGAAAGTGAGTGCAAGTGAGGAGCAAATTACACACCCGGGGAAGAACGCGTTAGAAATGAAAGGTTTGGATGGTGATGCTGTGCTCACATCCTCCTGGAGCCGGGGGTGAGGCGAGTTGTGGCAGCGGTGGCAGATCCAGCAGAGGTGGCAGCAGCGGCAGGGACAGCAGGGGCTGCAGCTGCTGCTTTCGTCCTTCTGGTGCCTCTGGCAGCCGAGCTGCCGTGTGCCTGGGCACATGGGAACCACTCTTTTTGGAGTCTGGGCATGGCACGGGTGGCAGGGCCACTCACCGCTATCGCCCTGAAGAGCTTTCTTCCTTTTCTTCTCTTTCCCGACAATCTCAGGAGTGCTGGAGAGGAGAGGAGTCTGACAAGCCATTTTTCTCACTGGACCTGGGTCTGGTGAAAAAGTTGTGGCCTGTGGCAGTCTCAGCGAGGGCAGCTTTCAGCTTGGCTCCTTTTATTTGGTTTTCCTTCTCCTCTCTCTTTTGTCTTCTTCTCTCTCTTCTGTGACAGTAGCAGCAGCAATGGGTGCCGTAACAGCTCACAAACTATGATCTTTATGGGCCTGGCATT
The DNA here is from genome assembly GCF_000747805.2 of Chaetura pelagica. Taxonomy (NCBI): domain Eukaryota; kingdom Metazoa; phylum Chordata; class Aves; order Apodiformes; family Apodidae; genus Chaetura; species Chaetura pelagica. The sequence continues at coordinate 8,753,848 of NW_009953295.1, read as the reverse complement.
CCTTGCTGTGCAGTCGTAGACCGCAGCTCCCAGGCCTACGTGCAGCTCCTGATGAAGTCCCAGCCACGGCCCCTGCCCCACAGTAATTGCCACCATTTATCCTTCATTTTTATTTTTACTTTGTTTTTTCTGTTATGTCTCTCTATTACAGTCGGTTCCAGTGAGAGACATACTTTTTTGGAGGCCAGTTCTCCACACCTAGGGATACACTGAAATGAAATTAAATTAGATTTCCAATAACTCTTAAAGTGTCATGCAGCAAAAATCACGTGATTTTAATAGCTTTCTTATAGCATGAGATTTTTGTTCTGATTGTCTTCTTAGTCAGCACAGGTGAAAAGATCTGTTTTTACTTATAAGGCAGGTGCAGATGGCACACTTTTACACATCTCACTATTTTTACTGTTTGTGAGATTTCTGTCATGTCTCACATTTGGAATAAGATATTGATATAAAATAATCTTGGCACTATATTAGCAGAAGGTGGGATTTCCAATGCCATTTGTAGATGTGACTTTGTCTACTGGATGAATGTTCTCCAACATTAAGAGCTAACTACCCATTGAGCTACATTTATTTTGAAAATGAAAACCATACCAAGGACTTAGTAACATTTTAGTTGGGAGCCACACAATTCCTTCTCTTTTTTTTTCAGAATTATAGCCAATCTTCCAAGCTGTGAAGTTTTAGAATTCTTAAATCAATATTTGCTTTCTCCAGAGATTGCTTTCACAATCAGACCTATGAAGTTGAAAATATCTGTAGATGCCACAATAGAACATCAATTTCCCTTCAATACGAGATTTTAAATATTTTTTTTTATATGTTATTTAAAGGACTGGAAAGGCAGATCAGATTACTTGCTTTGTGCTTTCTCTTACTCTATACCATTTTTTTACAAGTTTTGTCTGCATTGCTAGATTTTATGTCCTACAATTTTATAGGCTTTTATTAAGTGACTAAATAGTTCAGTGGTTTATATTATTTTATATTATTTTAATTCCAACAAAAATCATACAACAGCAGGTGGAGATGCTGTATAAAAGAGCACAGCATGAACAGACCATCTCACACTGCTCCAGCTTCACATATTTAATTGCTGTTTATAATAAGCTAAAGGATAGGCTTTGGGAGGTCAGGTACACATTGATTCGGTCTCATGATTGTGGTAGTACATTGGCTACAATCTTAAACAGAAAGATAGAAAACACACCTTAGAAAATCACTGAAGACAATGGATGGCTGAAGACTGATGCACTTTCAGTATTATATGAAGCGTGTTCATAGACCATGCAGTCAGGTGGCTATGAACATATTTGCAGAAGTATTCATTGAACATATCTATGGCTCAATTTCAAGTTCTTTTTTATTAAGCTTGGTACTGTGTTGCATAGCCTGTTCTGATGAATTAAATGTGTGTAGGAATGTGCACATTAGATTGGAAGACTTGCTGAAATCTCAGCCTTTCCTCTCATAACTGAACCCTCTTAAAATTTGCATGGAGCTGCAAGGTGAGTAATTTGATATTAATTTTGTAGGAATAAAACATACATATGTAGTAGTATTCATTTTCATTGATAAAAATGTAGCTTGAATTAAAATGTTTTTATTGCAAGATTTTTTATGTATTTATTTTTTTAATCCCTCAAAGTGAATCCTAGTGGAAAAGCAGTATCCTGGAGTGCCCCATCATGGGTCACAGAGTATAGTCTCATTTAAGTAAGAGGGTGGTTGACCTTAGCAGATCTCACTTCTACCTCTGTTCACATCTAAAGCTGCATATTTTTCCTTGCCAAATTCTTCATCTCTCATGTCAAAGAATCAGATCACACTTCATTACGTGTGCTTCCTCATCAATGTCTTATCTGCTATGATTTCTAACAATAATTACAGTTAGAATTTTGGACTCTCTTCATAATGGGACCTGACAAGTCTGCTTATGCCAGCAAATTAGAAATGTTCTGTAGTTACTTTTGTGGTATGTTGATGTCTAGTGTGCTCAAGGCTATCTCTCTCCTACTAGTACCAAACATAAGCCATAGAACCATGGAATCATAGAAGAGGTTGGAAGAGACCTCAAGTATCATCAGGTTGGACATGAGGAAAAAGTTATTTCCTTTAAGGATGATGAGATGCTGGAACAGGTTGCCAAGGGAGGTTGATGCTGCCCCCTCCCTGGAGGTCTTCAAGGCCTGGTTGGATGGGCCTTTGAGCAACCTGATCTAGCAGGAGGTGTCCCTGCCCATGCAGGTGGGTTGGAACTAGATGACTTTCAAGGTCCCTTCCAATCCTAACCATACTATGATTCTATGGTCCAACTTTTCTAGGATGGAACAGTTTAGCACCTTATCAACACCAACAACAAATGACTTAGAAAATAATATTTGTACACTGTATTAATAAAGATAAAAAAGGGCAAAATTGTAGATGAATCACCTAGCAGCCTAGGAATTGCCAGTCAAGATCATCCGAGTTATTCAATTTCTTCCATGCCAGATGTTTCCAAGGAAGGTACAAGAAATCTAGATGGACACATTTAAGGGATAACATTATGTTTAAAGATAAACATTTTCTTTACATTGTGAACATAATCTGACTTCCAGGCAGAGCACCCTAGGGCAAATGGGTGGCATCTCCCTCCAACAGCTCCATGTTTTACACATGTATAGACTTTTTTTAACAATGGCAAGAAGACCCGGTGCTGTTGAAAAATAAAATACTTTTCTTAGCACCACATAGGTGTGTCCTTCACATCAAGGAGGAGCTAGGGCAGAGCAGCTCCACAAAGGGTGGTGACCTGATGGTTGGAACAAGTTGTTCCTCGCTCAAGCAGAGCAGTGACCCCACCCTGGCCATTTGTCATCCCATAGCACCTGCATGGGGGGAGCAGTGCCAGGGTGGTGAAGGTAATGGGTCCCAGCACAAGCTCACAACCAGCACGTGAAGGCAGAGGGAGGGATCAAGTCCCAGATCACGCTGGGTTTTACAATCAAATTGGGAGCAGCAGAGGATGAGGCTGAATGGTGACCTGCCTATGGTGTGCCTCAGGCCTTCTGAGGCACAATAGTGTTCCTGAGCCATGGGCAGGGCTTCAGATGAGGCTGGGCAGAACCAGGGGGGCTTGTGGGTGTACTCGTGCCCTCTGCCCAGTACTCACAATTGGCATGAAGCTCATTGCTGACCAATGTGTGATATGGTTGTGCACTTCTAAAGCCATAATGGAACATGGCAAATCACACCTCAGTCCCTCTCTCTTTGTGCTGCTGAAGTTGCTAAAGACATATCTATGTAGTAAGATAGATAGATGGTACCTAGTAGTAGGAACAGACTGTAGGAATCATTATAGGATCAGTGATTTATTTTCTATTTTATTTCTAAAAGATTCGTTTACTTCTAGGTCATACAAAGACCAAAAAAGCCTGGGAAAGAATTAAAACCTACAATAAAAGAATTATGAACCTACAATAAATTTGAACTAATAACTGAGAAAAAAACTTGTACTCAACTACTATTCCCTTAAGCCACCAAATATTTTACATAGTCTTATAAGGATTCTTAGAGTATTATGTTAGATTAAGAGTAACGTAAACCAGAGTTTTAAACAAGCTTATTTAAAAACAAAACAAAACAAAAACAGAAGTCCATTTTTAGTACCTCTGTCATCTCTCTGGAAATGTACAAAATGCTAACTACAAAACAAGTACCTAAAGGAAAAAGTTTACTTTTTTGAACATAGTTGTTTGGTTTTGTTTTGTTTTTACAGCCAACTAGTGAGATGCTAGTGACAAAATTGATAGCTACTGACACTTGAATTTGAACATTACTAAATGAGTAACGGCAAAGGTCTTTTATTAAGTGTTCAAAGATTGCACTATGCACGTGGAGCTCTGAGAAAATAAGATAGCCATGTAGGGTAAGCTCTAATTCAGGCATAGTACCAGCTAATGTAACAAACCTTGCTGTCACTGTCTAGAATTTTCTTGAACAGTTTCCTTCAGTATTAAATGACATTCCCTATTTTTTCACCACAGATGAGTTTCATTTTAAAAATAAGGATAAATTAGATCCTTTTTTCATCTCTTCCTCTGATATTTATTTCATATTTATTTCTTACTTAACCAATGATCATTTATAGCTATAAATCATATTGTGTTTTAGCACTTAGGAGCACCCAAGAAATCAAAAGTACTTCAAGAGGTATGCACAATGTCACTGCCACCTTTTTCCCAGTTTGAAAGCTACTGTAGAACTTGTATGGAAGGTGGTATTGCATAGCTACAAGATTCATACTTCAACTCTATCAGGTCAGAATAGTCTCAAAATGCTTACATTTTTACTGAATTACAGAGTGAATGCCTGTGGGTATAACTGACCTCAAAACTCCTGAACTGCTGAGCACCTACTAGTAAACATTCCACCCAAAACTTTGCAAGTGGTTTATGTCTGTTCACCAGTTGTGAAGTACTCCAGAGGTGGATGCATCCTACAGTGGATTTGCTCGTGGTTTTAGGGGAGGGAAGAAGCACACAAAGACAATTTCACTTTTTTTCTTGGTGGCTGGTTAGTTCACAGATAGCATTTCAGCAAGTTTTGAATAACAATCGTGGGCAATTTTACCCCAAAGGCCCACAAAAAAAATGTTGAAGAGGCAAGCCTACAGGAATGCTCTTGCCACACTGTAAAGAACAGAGCAGCAGAGTGTTCCTCCTGATTTTCCAAAAAGATATTGCCAGTTTGAGTACACTGTATCTAAAAATTTCCTGAGATGTGGGTCGTCCCTCCAGTCTTCCACTCTGTCATTGCATTTTGTGTATAACTCAAGTCTTGGAATATTTACATAGTCCAGTTTCCATAGTAATTATCTGAAAAGCTAACAGACTTAAATTAACAAGAAACATGACATCTCCTTTGTGTTATGTATTTACTGATAGAATCATAGATCTATATTACCTATTCACTTGGGGTATTAGGTCTGAGTTATAACACATTTGTTCAGAAATATCCTTCAAAAGAAGTAAAGGTATTACCTTTTTTTAAAAAAAAAAGTTATTTGCAACAGTGCAGCACTGCAGATAGGAACATTTTTTTGAGAAAATTTCAGCATAATTTACCGGTATTTTCAGCAAATGCATCTTGCTATTAGAGTTATGGTATACCTGGAAAGCAGGACTGACAGATTAATGCAAAAGCAATTATAGTCTATGCTAGCAATACTAAAAGTGTTTACTAGTGGAGGAGGAAATAGCAAAAATCCCAGCATTTTAATGTATTTACTCCATTTTTCCTTAGTTCTTCAGTATCACTTGTCAAAAAAAGCACAAGAGCCAACCATATCATTTTGGTTGCTTGTAAAATGTATGACTTTTATGTAAAACTTTAGCTTGTAAACCCCTGGTTTCTTTTCTAACAACAATACAGACCCCAAAGGCAATTTGAAGCCTGTAACAACAGATTTGCTTTTAGTTACTTGTCTCTCATGGACCTTTTTAAAAGCTCCTTGCAGACTCTGAAGACCGCTTGTACAATAGCAGACTTTCTACACTCACAGGCCAGTTCTCATGCCTCCTGATTTCCTTCACTTCTTTTCACTCATTATGCTACAAAATTTATTCTGTTTGGTACCAAAGCACTCTTTATCTGATTTTCGAGTCTCAGTAATCCAACAGAGTCCAACTTAGCCATCAAATACGTGTTTAAGTAAACTTAGAAGACCAAGCTATACTTAATTTCTCTTGTGTTGGCTTGGTGTGGTGCCAATTTAGTTGGGTGCTTGGGGTCCCATGGGTGGATCCTGTAAAAAGCTGCTGAAAGCTCCCCAGACTTCAATTATAGCCAAACTTCTGACTAAGGCCAAGTCCATCAGGGACAATGGATCACCTCTGTGATTAACATATTACAGAAGGGGAAATGAACAATATAAGACCTTGGGGCAGAGAAGAGTGGGAGGTGAGAACAATGCAGGATCAGGTTGGTGAGGAAGGAGGGGGATGAGGTGCCTGAGAAGAGATTCTCCTGCAGCCTGTTGTGAGATGGCAAGCTGTCCCCCTGCAACTTGCGGAGAAGCATGGTGGAACAGCCTGTGAAGGACCACAATGGTGCAGATGTAGACCTGTAGCCTGTAAAGGACCCTATGCCATGGGAATGACTATTCACAAAACAGGCCATGACTCTGTGGGAAGTCCACACTGGAGCAGTCTGTTCCTAATGGACTGCACCTTGTTGAAGGAACTCATGTTGGAGGGGTTCGTGAAGGACTCTCTCCCATGGGAGGACCACACTGGAGCAGGGGAAGAGTGTGAGGAATCCTTCTCCCTGAGGAGGAAGAAGCAGCAGAAAACAACCTCTGATGAACTGGCTCTAGATGCCATTCCCTGTCCCCCTGTGCTTCTGGGGGGAAGGAAGCAGAAAGATTTGGAGCAGTAATTTGGGCCCAGGAAGAAAGGAGGAGTGGGATGCATTATTTAAGCTCTGTTTTTTGTCCTGTTTCCATCTGATTATTGATAAATTACATAGATTTTTTTTTTTTCCCGAAGTTGAGTCTGTTTTGTCCTTGATCATAATTTTTGAACAAACTCTCCTTGTCCTTGCCTCAACCCACAAAATTCTAGTTGGATTTTCTTCTCCCCACCCCATAGTAGGAGAGGGGTGAGTGAGTGGCCACATGGTTCTTTGGTTTCAGCTAGGCCTAAACCACAGCATCTATGTAGACACAAATGGTTAAACTTTTAGTAAGAAAAATTGGCAGAGGAAATTCAAAGTGCCATTAAGCACATAAACATCAGCAATTTTACCTGAATGCAGAATGCATTCTGCATTTTTTTTTCCCTATTCTTCAGCTCACCCACACAAAGTAATTAGATAGAGCTTTTCCACTTCTGAAGTTTCAGTGGCACTATGTTTTTAGCACATGGATTAAAAAACACAGGTGTTGGGGTTTTTTTTTAATTCATTGATTGCTTTTCTTCTTCTTTCTCTGCTGATTTAATCTCTGCTCTCTTGCTCCTAAAGGAGCATCTGCAAGTTCAGTCACGATGAAGCAAAGGTATAACAATCCCAGATATACTGACCGTCTTCTGAGGCTGAAAATGCTTTAGCAGACTATCTGAGTTACTTTAATATATTTGTCTGCTTTGACTGTGGCTTTCCATAAGATGAAGCTTCAAGATAAGTGAATTAAAGTAATTACTACACACAGTAACACTGGAATGCTATTTTCAGCCACCACTCCAATCTACTGTAAAATGACCACTGTTAAGAAAAGATGGAAGCAACATTTACTTTGCATAATAGAGATATACATATGGCTTTCTTCATGATTGTCAGGTTAGACAAGAAGTCACAGTAGCTGTTGCCTTAATACCTATGCAGTCCCTGTCTACAGGTGTTTTTCAAATATGATCTATAAATTCTAAGCTCTATTATTGTCAGTTGAAATAAAATAGTTCAATTAAGTTCATGCACAGGTATTTCAAAAGAGGGTAAAAGAGCAGCAAATACTATATTGTATTCAATTGCACTATTTTTTCCCCCATTAATATTTAAATCTATTTTTTCATAGCATACTTAATTTATCTCAAAATTTTACTATCTTTTCTTTATTGTGAGCTCACAGGCATTTGAAGTGTATGACAGATCATATCACTAAAGCATTAGTCTTTGGAAATTCTTATTTGTTTCATGAAATCACTTTCCTCATTGTCTTCATAAACTCGTTGGAATTTTCAGATATCATATGAAATATTTGGAAGCATAGGTTTTGAACTATTAGACTGCTCTGCTCAGACATCACACGAAATACCTAACTGATTTGTCCATTACATGAGACCAGTAGCATTACTCTTACAGTAATGTAATGTTTGCAATATTAATTTCCAATATTTCTATAACAAATAGAATCTCCTATAAGGAACAATGTCTCCACAATTTTTTACTAAACAGGATATAAGTTGGTGCACACAAATCTTATGAACCTTTTTTTTTCTTTTCTTTTCTCACATTGCCTATCAGTTTTTCTCAATTAAGTGTTACAAGGCTGGAAAAAACCTTTTGCTTTCTTCCTTTTTAGGCACTTCCTTCTACACAGAATTTCTTTGATAAAATATCTCCATCTTAAAAGCTGGTTGTGTTTTAGCCATTTATTTAATGCACTTTGATAGAGAATAATGACTAAACTTAATTTTCAAAAACAATCCCCATGGGTGCTCAAGGAACATTATCTTGATACTATATTAGTAGTATGAACTGGTAATTATTCATGCCAACTGGAAAATTCATCTGTGCTGTGTAAATTTTATACTATGTAAGTTTCAATCTTGAATTTCTACAAGAATATATGAACACTATGAATTGATTTGGAGAAGAACACAAATTTTGTAGGTAAATTTTTGTAGGTAGTACAGTGTGTTTCCTGTTCATTAGCTTGAGTATGGGAAGGCAAAACATCTTTAAATGTCAAGTACCAAGCACTCTAGTACAGAGGAAGATCTAAATCATTGAAAATAAATCAACACCATTCATGGAAAGACCAGTTCCTTGAGAAGAATTAATGCAGGTTATATGTTTACAACTGTAAATGGTAAGACTTTTAAGCAAAGTTTTCTTGAATGCTTTTGAATGTTGAGCAATGGGTAGACATGAAACCAGCAGTGGTACAAGGCACCCATCAAGTATTGAGGAATTAAACCTTTCTTTTCTCCATACTATTCTCGATTTATGAGCTAGTCAGTTGAAGTAGACTTGACTATGAGCAGTACTGTGTTGTCATCATTCCTGAAAAAAACAACTTTTCTGGGCTAGTAAGTAACATAAAATTAACATAAAGTAGTTATGTAACATGAAGTAGTAACATAAAAAACATAATTTTATGAATTTTTTATTATTTTTTTTTCATGTGACTAAGAATTAGTAATTCCTTTTGGTTTCATTGCTCATCTAAAGACACCTTAAATCAGTTTCCATTTCCTCAAAAATCAAACTGCTTAAATATGCCCAAAGCTGCACATAAAACATTGGAATAATGAAAAACACTAGATACTGAAAAATGCAGGCACAGGCTCCAACAGGCAATCTAGACTCTCAGGAATATCTTGGTCTCATAACATTTATTTATTTATTTTAAAAAACATGTTAAATGACCAGAGCTTGCAGTCTCTCCCTTAACCTTTTTATACATCCCAGAATGCAAGTAAAACAAATAAAGAAAAAGTTCAGTGAGATATTATGGGTGTAATAAGCATTACTGACATTCTTTACCAAGAGGCTGTCATTCTGTACCTAAGTACCTTTTTACTATAGTTATAGTGAGTCATTTGCCCCTGTGGACTTGTGATATTTAGGTCCCAGGCTAACTGCTGTTCGCCCATTAGGCTTTCTGAAGACAGAACCTAAAAAAAACCAACCTGCTAAAAGTCACCACTGAGCCACAGGGAAACTCAAACTGCTCTGCATGCTGGAGTTAACAGAGCTACTAAAATCAAGGGATAAAGTTCAAAATAAGATAATTTCAGTGCAGTATCCTTTAGAATATGATTTATTCTGTTTTGTTTTGTAGTGATTTGTTGTCTGTTATTTTTCCTAAAACAGATTGCTATAAATGTGAACAAAGACTTGAGAATCTCAGGGTTTTGTGATAAAAAGAAAATAACAATTTCAATAAAATAAAATAAAATTTGAAAGAATAATTTCCAGATATGTTGCTTTCCATCTTAAAGTGAATCACCAGGATTTATGTTGAACTCACTGTTACAGCAATCTTGATAAGCTGGCACCATCTCATTTTACATACAAGAACGCTATTCCTTTATAAACCCCCTCTAAGTTGTGCCTCCTACAGTCACATTTCTCCTCCAGCTTACCTTGCAACACCATTCCCTTGAGCCTCAACCAGATGCATGTCAGACCCTAAATGAGCGGGTTCAGACAAGTACACAGACAGAAAACAAATCACATGTTTGTAGATTCAGTTTACAGCCAAATTGTTTAATCCAGTTCAGTCACTGCAGTCTTCAACTCATTGTCAAACCACGGTTAAGGCAACAGGGAAGCTGGGAGGGGAGGTGAGAGCAGGACTGCAATGACCTTGTCTTATTTTAGTTTAAACAGTCATGGGAGTGTATTCCTGAGGCACAAAGTCCTACGTGTCACAGTAATTAGCAGAACTCCTCCTTCCACATCTGAGCCAGAGAGTTTACAGGAATTTTCCAAATTTGGGATAGAAATTTGTGGTTATCCTTGGAGTTTTCATGATGCCTGCACTCTTTAAGGGCTTGAGGGACAATGCTGTCCCCCAAATGAGTGATTCCACCTAGTTTTCAGCCTCACATTTTTATTTTTCAGTAACGTGAATGCTTTTACATTGGGATCATGGTAGGTGGAATTTAGCACAACTGAAAATTCATTATAAGGAAGGGTGTGTGAGATCTTGACCAGGAAAATCTTGACCAAGGCACTTCCATTTGGGGTCTCTTCATTTGGTTTGTTTGCATGTGTTTGGTGTGGTTTTTTTTTGAAGGCGTGGTTATTTTATTTCTTCTTTTTTAATTTGTGTTGTTCCTGTTGTTGTCATCCATATTTAAACTGTCTTAAAGCAGTTCAAGTGCCAGTATCAGAACTCTTGGTTTTGCTCCTGAATTAAGAGTGTGGGTAAAATGGACAATTATAGATCTTATTCCTTAAGCTTTAAAGAATCACATTTATTTGTCATGAAGGATATGCATCTCATCTACAATGTTAGGATTTTCCATGACTTTCATACCTAATTTTAGATCACCAATTTTGACTGGGGCTGAATAGTAGTCAGATTTCCTCCATATGACAAGCTATTACCACCTGCCAGGGACACTCTGTCAGCCCTGGCGCTCTTCCATCCTAACAGTCCAGTCTCCTTCACTTCAGCAAAAGTTAAATAAAGGAACCACTTGCTAGTCTCAGGATGAATATGAGGCACACAGTAGAAAATGACCTAGTAATATTTCTCTCTCTCTTTTTTTTTTTTTTTTCCCCCCCAAAATGAGGATGAAACCCTGTAGTACTGAAATTTAGGAGGACCATAAGTTTAATGTGGAAGTCTTTTCTGAAGCATAACTGGATCTAGGGGAAAAGCAGTGGATAAATATAAAACAAATATTGCCCAGTAACACTAGTGTTGGCTTGATCCTAAGAAACTTTACCTCACATTTAGATAAATAGTAGTAATATTAATGAAATAACTTATTAAAAATATGAATTTGGGGTAAGTGTAAACCATCAGCCTCTTTTGAATCAATTAAACCTACTGAAACCCCTCTTTTTTAGTTTCTCCTATGTCCTCAATTTTAAATGTAAGTTCTCTTCGACTACCCCTCTACCTTCTTATTTTAGTAACCAGTTTTCCCCAACTATTCTTTTATGTACACATGCAGACATGTGGTGATGGTTTTGAATGTGGCAGAAGTTCTATCCAGCTGAGGCTGATAGAGGTTAGCAAACATTTTCATGGTTCTGTTTTCTCTTCACTCTAGTTAAGGAAAAGCACAATGTCTGAGGAAGTGGCTGTGTTGCTAAGACTAAATGTTTGGTGTCAAAACCATTTAAATGAACACCTTTGACTGTGAGAAAGAAGGACCTGAATAAGTGTGTAATAGCTAAAATGTGAACAATTTTTATATTTTTTTCTCAGTTTTTCCTAAACAAAGAACAATCTTGGAAAGATAGAAAAACAACAAAAATAAATTAGGTTTCCTTTAACTGTTGATTTTAAAGCTCTAACTTCAAACATGAGGCTCACTGGCAAGATGCTGTTGCAAGACCCTCTGATACTGTTTTCAGCCTCAGGAATCTATCACTGCTGCTGTGGTCCAGGCTGACAAGCAACTAAAGAAGGATGTTGCCTGCAGCATATTTCTTTCCACTGCTGTCCACTGAGAGCTGATAGTCACTGTTTTAACAAATGCAAGATGTGACTTTGCTTGCTCCTCAATTATGTGAAATACTTGGTTCAGAAGCTAATAATTTTTGCAGAGGTGTGTGAGTATTGTAAGCAAGTATTACGACTATTGCTATATCTACAGGATTTAAAACGTGTAGGGTACAGGGAAGTTTTTGTTAAATAGTGATGCAAAGAATATATATATATATTTTTTTATTAACTCCCACCACTACTGGTAAGCTTTCTGTTTAGACTATTACTGCTGTGAGACAAAAATGTCAATTTATCTTGAGTGAATTAAGGCTTAATTAAGCTCACCTTCCCTCAAGGCCATTGATCTGGAAACAGCAAGTCAGTAATTGAAAGTTGTAGCTACCACAACCCCCACTTTCTTAAACATATGATTCATTTTCCTGAACTACCATGAGTGCAAGTGTGTTCTGGCCCTAAAAATCCTTTTCCTGTAGTTTTCAATCCATAAGAAAAGATTCAGATTCATGTTGATTTTAGTATGAAAGCATTCTGTTGATTTTATTCTGGTAATAGGGACGTTATAGGAAAAGTTTGTTTTCTGTAATCTTATTTAGTGGAGTTGAATACATTTTATAGTTACATTAGTATAGATGAAGCACACGTGCTAATGTGTTGAAAGAGAACAAACTGCACACTACATTTGTCTCGTTTGTACTATTACATTTGTTCCCTGCAAAGTAAACCATTAATATTTAATACACTGTCTATTCAACTTCAAATTTCTAGGTATCATTGCACATCTGCAGACTCTTGTTTAGACTTTTTAAACTGTTTTTTAACTTTAATTTTTTTAATAGATCTATTGTTATATTAAAGAGATGTAGTAATATGATGGTTTAGAGCAGCATAAGAAAATTTGGCCTCTGTATTGTCACTTACTGATTCAACTAGTTAATGCTACAGATTGAATCATATACTAATTAGATTTGCTGATAATATATGTAAGATGTGCATTGATTGAATTCAGCAGACACACTCTATGTTTTATTAATTTAGACATTTTATTTTACCATTGTTGCTTATTCAGTTTTTACTAGTATCACCACTTGGATCTTTATATAATTCCACAGTGTTTGGGGATTTTCTGTCTTTATTTATCTTTATTTTAAACCTTCCCTGTACCCTTTTGTCATTTGTCCTGGAAAGAAAAGCAACTTTAGACTACTGATCCATTAAGAGATTTTCTTTTAATCTTCCCAGGTAAGTTCCTAGATCTCCATTTCTATAGATTCATGCCATTTGCCAACAATCCACATATTTCCTGAAGTACTGCGCTCTGAATTTCTTAAGAGATTCCATTCAGTTTCATCAATGCCATTTGGTTTCTTCTCTCCAGAGAAAGGATATTTGTCAAATTACATTTTTATGATTACGCAGATTACAGTTCTTCCTGGGACTAAGAAAGATCCAATTATTTTCTGTTTTATCTGCCCTGAACATCTTCCTTGTCATATTTGAATCACCACTTTAGGAATCCTTATTTTGTTCACTGTTCCTGAAACTAGACAGGAAGACACACTGTGAATCACAGAATCACAGAATCTTAGGGGTTGGAAGGGACCTTGAAAGATCATCTAGTCCAACCCCCCTGCCAGAACAGGATCACCTAGAGCACATCATACAGGAATGCATCCAGGCAGGTTTTGAATGCCTCCAGTAAAGGAGACTCCACAACATCTCTGGGCAGACTGTCCAGTGCTCTGTCACTCTCACAGCAAATACGTTTTTTTCTGATATTTACGTGGAATCTCCTGTGTTCCAGTTTGCACCCATTGCCCCTTGTCCTATCACTAGATATCACTGAAAAAAGCCTGGCTGGAGCTTGAAAGAGGGATCTAGCCTGTGACAACTTTAGAGCTTTCCTATTGAACTGCAATGGCAACAAAACCCTTTCATACCTTTCTTGTTCAAATAACAGCAAAAACGTTCTATATTCTTTATGTCCTTATATTAGAATAACTGCATAGGCATTTTTTATCAATTTTTCAGTTTGGCAAATTGGTAAATGAAGATATTATAAAGGTAAGACAGAGATTTTGCCAGCCTTTAAAATACCTCTAAGTCTGTTAAATGCATTTGCCCTATTCTCTTTTTTCTTTTTCTTCTTTTTTTTCTAAGACAGAAATTATCAAAAGCTATTATGAGGCTTTGAGAGTGACTGCATGTAGAAATAGATTTTTAAATCTGTATTCTAATAATTATTTTTTTGTGAACAGTGTCAAAAAGGCATGTGTGCAAAAGCCAGAATTTTCAAACTACTGTACGAACCTAAGAAGCAACAGTGCTCTTTGTATGAAAGATATGCTAACTAAAAGTATGAGTATTATAAATGCATTGAAAATTTCATCAGAAATCCAAGAAACTATTTGCAACAGATCAGAGCACAAACTGAGAAGGCATAAATAAATTGTTCTAACAGTACTGAAGCTGCAGGCAAAAACTGTAGAATTATGTGAACACAAAACTTTACTGGAATAGAACATAAAAATAAAGATATCCTAAGTGTAGCAATAGGATAGCAAGATGTCAAACTGACTTCTTGAATAGTATCATTGAATAAAGACAGCTGTGCTCTCTGAACATGGAGGTTTTCACTTACAATCTTTCATTCATGACAGTTTTAACATGCACACTGATGCACAGTTCTGTAGTTGACATCAGATTAAATTTAATCTTCAGAGCTGACAGTACTTGCTATTTTGGTTCCAGACCTATGTAGACACACAGAGCCAATTTCAACAGCTAGATTTTGCTCAAACCTTTTGACTTGAATTATTAGGGTCAGATTTTTTAATCTCAAAGTATCTTCCTGATGTGGTTAAAAAAAATACTCATACAGGCCATATTTGCATTCTCATCTGAAGACAGACCTGGCTCCAGTGAGATCAAATGTTTCTCTCCATTACTTTTACTACCCACAGTATGAACATGGCATTTCAAGATTCAGGGATTTCAGTGACATATGGAATCAATTCACTGTCTTCCAGCCTTTTTAGGTGGCATAGCAAAGCGTGATATAGGAACCCCACTCTCTTTCTCTCATAAAACTCTCATAAAACTGAAGTTTTTTTAGTGGTTTGTATTTGTAAGTTCGTGTCATCTCTAAACCACTCTTTCTGGCTGCAGGAAAATAATTCACTCAGAAACGTAAGCTGGTTTTCAAAATTTACGTAACTGAGCTAAAATTATTTTGCCCTGGCCTCCATGTTTTAGTGACAAACTCTGATGCTCTATTGGACATATCACAGATCATAAGCAATGGATGTTTAGTGTTTAATAGACAAAAGTTTAGAGATGACACTCCTCCTTGTTGGGCAAGCGTCTGTATGAAAATGCCCACTAGTCAGTTTTCGGTTCAGTCTGTTCTATGTAAGAGTAATTGGTTTAGCCATTGGCATTTTATTTCTGCCTGGCAAAATCTGATCTGGCAAAACATTGTAGTCCACGATACTGAAGATTTCTCATAAATCAAATGACATTTGCCTGGAAGTCTGTATTCTGTAGGCAGAATAGTAATAAATGTTCATCAAGGAACAACTGAGTAAAGGATTACTTCAGTTTGTATGTCAAAGTATCAACTTCTCCGCATGGTTAACTCCACCTCCTTCAGTGCCAGTTTCTGCTCTCAAACTTAGCATACATATTCTCAGATGCTGCGTTGTTAATGTAACGCTTTTTATCTAGCAGGTGGTGGACTAATGAAAAGATATTTACAACAGATGCAGACTGGCATTTACAGATGTGGGCTGTAATCCTGGAAAAATCTTTAAAAATAGATCCAGCTTTCTACTTCATATTCCTACACATTACATATAGGAGCCTTCTTGATGTCATAGATGTGAGCTGTGGGATGTCTTGGGCTTTTTGCATGTGGGTGTATGGACATAAGAAGACTGTTTCAGCAGATCGTTACAGAGACATATTTTAGCTGGACTGAAGCTTCATTTTTCATTTATCTCATTTCCTGGGTTGCAATGGGTTTAATAATTAAATTTCAAAGAAAGGAGGTTCTGCTTGTTAGCTTTCTGAGAACACTGAAGAAAATTAACTCACTAGAAACTCAGTTGAAATAACACTTTCTTCTCTTCCTTTGGTTCCTCTGCTTGGCAGCTGAGAACTCAAAATCTTTTACTTCTTAAAAATAATTTCATTGAAAGAGTTAATCAAAAGCAAAAATAATAGTTTTCAGTGTTATTTTACTTCCCCCCCAAAAAAACAATATAAAGAAAACCTAAACCCTTTTGAAGACACATATAAGGATTTTAAACATACTAAGCATCTCAGCTCACTTGCTGCTATCACATATGGGTCCAACAAGATCTGCCTGGAAAATTTCTGCATTATTCAAAACGTTTTAGTCAAAGTTTTACTATTTTGGGGTTCATATTAATTTATGTCTGATTGTTGAAGGCTTTCTAAGGGCACTGCCAAATAAATTTCCCTTGTGTTCAGTGTGAAAAATAAGATGAAGTTGAAATTACTGAAGAGAAGGTAAAATAAGCCCAAACAATATAAAATTAAAATAATATAAAATAATAAAATAACACAAAATAAAATAAAAGTGTTTTTCCTTTGTCTTTTTAATTGAAAAACTGTATAAAGATGCTTTATAAGAATTGGGCATATATTTTCTTAATTATGTGAGACTTACCAGGCTTGCAAGACGTACAAAACTATTCATTGAGACAGATGTTTTCCAGTTGGTTTCTCAATCCAAAGAGTAATGTAGACAACACCAGATGACTGATGAGTTACTTAAAGGAGATCAATTGCTCAGCATTGCACAGATAGATCCTGGATTACATATAGTGCTGGAATAACAGAGTGGACAGAGACCACAAAATGAAGCAGAGAGCAGCCTAAAGAAGAAGAATGATATCTGGGAAAAGTTAAATGTAAATATAAGGATAAAATTCCAGACATGGGAATCAAATCAAAACCCTTCCTGTGAGTTATCTCAGATGAGCATAATGTTTGTATAGGTACATTTATTTATTTATTTTTTCCTATATGTTCATAAATTAAAAATATTATAGTGGAAAAGAAATCTCTGTGTAAAAGAGAAGACATTTATGCTGGTTGCCTCTGTTAAGCTTTGATCTTAATAAGGTGAACAGTCAGCATTTTAAGGTTCTAAATAATTGGAAACTTTCTTTGGTCAACTGAGAATATCACATGAAATGTTCCCTAATGTTTGCTGCATATGTTTACATTGACTCCAATGACAGTTGTTAGAAGTAGAACCAGATGTAGGTTTGATTCAGTACCAGTCATGGCAAGTTCTTCCATTTGCTGCACAGATTTTGGATCACGGTTCTTATGCACCGTTTTCTGGTTTTCTTTTGTTTTCTTTGTAACTTTTTTTCCATTCTAATAGAATTGTAGCCGTCTTCATTTTTTCTGCTTTCTCATGTACCACTTTTGGATCTTTTATTTGGTTTTAAGTAATTTTTAACCCTTTTCACAGTTTAAGTAACTGAGTGGAGATGACATGGAGGGAGCAGGGAACTGCTTGAAAGAGTCCAGCACAGAGCCACAAAGATGATGAAGGGAGTGGAACATCCCCCTTAAGGCTGAGGGAGCTGGGTCTCTTTAGCTTGGAGAAGAGGAGACTGAGTGCAACCTTATCAATGTTTACAAATATGTTGAGGGCGAGTGTCAGGAGGATGGAGCCAGGCTTTTTTCAGTGATGTCTAGTGATAGGACAAGGGGCAATGGGGGCAAACTGGAGCACAGGAGATTCCACATAAACATCAGAATAATCTTCTTTACTGTGAGAGAGCATGGGAACAGGCTGCCCAGAGACGTTGTGGAGTCTCCTTCCCTGGAGACATTCAAATCCTTCCTGGACGTGTTCCTGTGTGATGTGCTCTAGGTGATCCTGCTGTGGCAGGGGAGATGGACTAGATGATCTTTTGAGGTCTCTTCAAATCCCCAAGATTCTCTGATTCTGTGAAATCCAACTGAGGAATCATAAGCCTGGTCAGCTTTGCTTTTTATCAGCCTATCCGTTGACATTATTTGCATTTTTTTTCAGTTGCTTGCAATAAATTTGTAATTAAGCTGTAATGGTTTGGTTGCTATAATGTTTTTCTCAAGTAATCTTTCTGAAATGGCATCAACAATGAAGCATGCCTATGTAGTTTTTGAAAAGTAGTTCCCATGTTCATCACCAGCAAGTCCACAGAAAGGCAAAGCAGAGGTGACTACCTAGTTTATAGATAACTTCTTTGGAGCTTGCACTGCACTTCATTCTCTAGTATAGGCAGATTCTTAAACTGAGTCTGTACTGGAAATCTATTTCTTTTTCTGAGAAACTGAACTAGAAATTGATGATGTTTCTGGACTGAAGTATTGATCGTATACTCTTTTAGATCTACTGGTCTACTTGATTTGTACACCTGTGTAAATAAAGCAGCATACATTTTGAATATTTCATTATATTTGATTTCCCTTCCATTAAGCAGCCCTATGAGATTTCATAATTCAGCTGCACTCAGTACATTGTAGTTGTGTATGACATTTAAAATTATTGTTTTGGACAGGAGAAGGGTGGTTACAATGTACCGTATCGTTGTAAACAATTAACTGGATGCTATTTCAACAGACAAGTGTCAGAACAAGGTAATGCTGAGTAGGACAACAATAAGAGCCTAATAGTTACATTTCTGACAAAAATACTTCTATAAACAAAGGAGAATTTAAAAGAAAGATATGTAACTATATACATAGAATCTGAGTGTTTATGTGCAACAAGCATTCAAGAGAGGGGAAAAATAGGGGGCAGATATTTTACACCTTAGTTCTATTTCATCTTGGACTCTTACCTTTAAATTAATAAATCTGGACAATTTCTATGATTTTTTTGAGAAATATATTAAAATTACAAGAAAACTTTCAATTATTTTTAAGCTAGAAAAGCATATATTCTTTCTTTATATACATGCAGACATGGATCTTGTGTCAGCAAAGGCAATGGAAATATTGTTCATATAAAACTCCATTTTTCCACCTGGAAATTTGATTACAAACATGGATGAGTGATATGCTGTCCATGGGAGTGGAGTCATCCTTTTCTTAACAAGAGTAGAATTAACAGTTCATCTTTGCCACAACAGTCACTTTACTTATGTCACAGAGTTCTCTTACTCGATGTGATGTGACTGTTACAGCCACTGAGCTCCACTGATTTATTAGACACAAAAACTCACTGTACACCTAGTTGAAAAGAAAACTTCAAGCTGGAACATGTCCATGCCTTGAACCTCACTTAGCATCATTCATTGGACAGGGTTAGCTTGTTAGTTAAATTACACAGAAACTTACACCAAAGTGGAAGGTACTGAACTGTTAGTGTATCCTGTGACTTAAATAAAAATTTACTGGCAAGGCACAGTAGCACATACTTATTTAGCACTGAGCCAGTACTACTGACATTGTAAAGTTGTTGTTTGTTTTTTTCCACATCACCTTTTCTTACCTGCTGAAACAGGTACTTGTTACCTTTTATCAAATGTTATAAGGACAAGAAAACAAAAACAAAAACAAACCAATATTGAATGCTAGGATATTTATCAAGGCACCAGAAGTTCTGGGACATTAATATCTTAACTGTACATGCATATAACTTCACAAGAAATTGCCATCCAGGGACTGATGAAAAGAAAGAGAAGGTATGGATCCTGCCTGCAAAGAAGTGAAATAACCCAGACATCCATGACTAATGTTGAGATAAAACAGTCATTCAATTAAAAGATTTAAGGAAGGAAAACTCCTTCATATCCTGTACCTGGTCCAAATATTTTCTCTGTCTCTCATGCTCCCCTTGAGATTTCCCTTGTCTAGAAGCCCCTCCAAAGCAGCCTATCCCTTGTTAAAACACAAAAAACCATGATATTCCCAAAGCAACAGAGAAAATCTTTCTGCATTCCTAGCATGGTTAATAAGCAATGTAGCCCAGCAACCAGAGAGAAATTGTAATAGAGATCATAACAATGAGGATTCTCCTATCTTCAGATCTTGAGGATCTTCCAAGTCTAATAGAAAGCAAATAAATAAAGATCTGAATGGTATATCAGAAGTCAGTAATTTGGGCATAAAACTAACTTAGATAGTCCTTTATTGTGCACCCTCTGTACAGTTTCAAGCAATCAGACTACCACCATTAAGCTCTTCTTTCAAACAACAAGTACATTTGTTTTTCTACAACCTTGGGGAAGATGTATCAGTTAATATTTCTACTTATGCCTAATCATGAAAAAAAAAAAGAGAAAAAAATATGCAAGGAAAGCATGAGATTATATTATTAAATTCCTTTTTTGTTTTTATAAACCACGTTAAATGTCTTAGTTGTTTAAATGGTACCAGTATGCATATGCAAAAACAAAGTAAAACATACAGTAGTGAAATAACAGAGGTTCCAAAGGACCAGATGTCACACTGTAGATATCACTTTCTTGGAGTAGTGTTTAGCAGCTACTTGTACAAGCCTGAATGTGTCTGGGGAGATAATATAAATAGATGCCAAGACCTAAAATCTCTGACTGACTGACATTTTGGCAGTTGCCAGTAGATGGCTGCAATTTCTAGTTGCTGAAATGACTCACTCAGAGCTGTTCTGTTCCAAACAGCTGCTGGAAATGAACCAGTCTTGAAAACTGTTGCTACTAGGCTTGTCTTGTCTGTGCAAGAGAAAAATATAGACCTGAAAAAAAAAAACAACAACCAAAAATTAAAATAATTAAAAAATGAAGCATTCTATAGACTATGACTCTATGACTGCATCCTTGTCATTCAGTACATGTAGGATTCAGTAGATATTTACAACCTGTGGCTCTCAAAGGCTCCTCATTCTCTTACATTAGTCATAAAGTCCATTAATTATACATACAGTTAAAAACCCTATTTGAGACACTCAACCCATGTCTTTCCTCCACCCCCAAACAATTCAATAAGAAGTTTTCTTTTCTGAAAAATATGTGCAGAAATTGATGTTGTAGGAGAAAACATGTCTTGCAGTATTCTGTATTATCAGAATTAGCAAATTTTAAAAATAAACACTCAGTCCTGCTGATGTGCTTTGTATCTAGTTTTTTGTTTTTTTTTAAATAATCTAGGGATTTCATTTTTTTCTGGGTCTGAAATTATTTAGTTTAGATTAATTTTAACAGCATCAATATTTAACAGTATGACTATATGCACAATAGGATGTTTTGCTTATATTAGTGCCTCAGTATCACTTAACCCACTGCAAAGGTGTGAATGGTGTATATGAAACACATCAAAGAGCAAACTGTGTAACTGAAGAGAGTAAAGAAAAAGGAGGACGGTTATAAACTACAGAAAGTACAATAAACACTGTTCCAGTAAGCATCAACTAGGCCACTTCTCTTTATTTCGGGAATTTTTAGAATGGAAAAGAAAAAAACACTGAGGGAAAAAATTATCTCGAGGCCAAAGAGATACCACATGAAATCCTAAGGTGATCTTGGTTCACTCTTATGGATGCAGAGGTGGTGACTATTCAGCCACTCAGTGAGATTTGGACAGGCTGGAGAGCTGGGCAAAGAGGAACCTGATGAGGTTCAACAAGAGCAAGTGCAGAAACCTGCACCTGGGAAGGAACAACAAAATGCACCAGTACAAGCTAGGAGGTGATCTGCTAGAGAGCAGCTCCGTGGAGAAGGACCTTGGAGTCATGGTAGACTACAAGTCACCCATGGGACAACAATGTGCCCTCGTGGCCAAGAAGGCAAATGGTATCTTGGGGTGCATTAAGAGGAGTGTCTCCAGCAGATAGAGGGAGGTTCTGCTCCCCCTCTACTCAGCCCTGGTGAGATCTCACTTGGAGTATTGTTTCCAGTTCTGGGCCTCCCAGTTCAAGAGGGGCAGGGATCTACTTGAGAGAGACCAATGCAGGACTACAAGGATAATTAAGGGACTAGAACACCTGCCTTACCAGGAAAGGCTAAGAGACCTGGGGCTTTTCAGTATACAGAGGGGAAGACTGAGGGGGCATCTAATTAATGTCTATAAATACACAAGGGCTGGGCATCAAGAAGTCAGGGACAAGCTCTTTTCACTTGTGCCCTGAAACAGAATGAATGGCAATGGATTCAAATGCAAGCACAGCAAGTTCCACCTCAACATGAGGAAGAACTTATTTACTGTGAGGGTTAGAGAGCACTGAAACAGGCTCCCTAGAGAGGACATGGAGTCTCCTTCTCAAGATGCTTTCAAGACCTGTCTGGATGCCTTTCTGAGTGATCTACCCTAGGTTTTTTTTGGTCTTGCTCTGGCAGGAGGGTTGAACTTGATCATCTTCAGAAGTGCCTTCCAACCCCTAATATTCTGTGATGCTGTGATTCTGTGACTCACTGACTGTCAGGGGCAGAGCTGGACCACATTAGAGTTGGTAGTGAACAATCAAGCTCCCAAGAGTGGGGCAAAGAGCTGGCAGAGCAACAGATGTACACAGGGCCCTGAAAACTCATTATTTTGTGAACTTAAAGACCTCTTCCCTCTCTTCTAACAAATAAACAAACCGGCAATCATTTCAGTCTAATTTTCAAAAGACATTTTAGGAATACAGTCTTAAGGACACTGAGCTCATATCTGAATGTGCAGAAGCAGTTAGGAAGCAGATGCCATATTATCTTGATACTTTCCTCAGCTGGAGATTCAGTGACATGTTAAAACAGCAAAATATATTGTTAGTGTGTGTAATTTCTTGAGCCTCTTGGGGGATAGATAATAAGTATATGGAAATAGTATAACTATTTCCTTATTTTGTGGAGTATCAAAAGAAAAGCTTCATTCTCTGAATAATTAATATTGCTTAACTCCTGTTCAGTGCCCTTCAGGTAACACTGGTAGTTAGATTGAATAGGTTACAAATTCTTCAGTTTTCTGCAAGGAGAACTAAAGACTGATAATGATGAGAAAATATCAGACCAGCACATTTCAGTTCTTTACAATCATACTCTTGATATAGGGTTCAAAAAGAAATATAAAGCAAAAATGTGTATTATATCTGCAAAACATGGAACATTTTTGTTATTGTTCTTACCCAGTGTGATAATAACTTTTTTCTCACATAATTACTGGCAGTATGCCTTATATGCATTAGGATACTTGTTTTCCTAATCTTCTGATGTATGTGTTCTATGTCACTCCCTACCATCTCCCTACCAGAGGAGTTAAGTTATGCACACACGTATTTTGAGAATCTGGATATTAATACAGAAGTACAAAAAAAGAAATAGTGACACAAAATACAATGATTGGTATGGACACACATATCTGTGCATCAAAACCACTATATCATATAAAGTGTTAATTCCATGGTATCAGGATAACTAGACTCTCTAGATACTATGCTCTGTCACAGATACAGAGGTAAAATAGAGTGAGCCCTCTATTAGATGTGAATTAAAATAAAAATTGTGTCTATGTGTCTTAAAAGGGGGTAGGTTTTCTCCTTTCTCCCTATTTCAGATAAAATGCTTTGAAAAAACAGTTCTGATGCTACTGAAATGCTTCTCTTAGCTGAGAAAACATGAATTGACAGCAACTTTGCTAAATGCACATCAGCTTTTAACAGTCTAATATAATTCAGAGTATTGATTTTTATTATTAAACTTTGTTGTAATGTTGTGTCATAGAGAGAAACAAGTATCTGCAGTATACACTGCATTGCAAAGTAGATTTCAAAATTATTCAGTACCATTGTCTATCAACATTTAATGGTGGTAGTTAGTACTGAATTAAAAAAACAACAGAACAAAAAACAAACAAAAAGAACCCCAAACCAAAGCCACAAAAGCACTCTCTGTAGTAAACCATATTATTAACTGATAGATTTTCCTGATGAAAGATTAAAAGATAGAAGTATAAATTGTCTTTACAGCTGAAAAATAGAAAAAAAATAACTCTTTTTGAAGCTCCTAGCAGGAGAAAAGGAATAACAAATAAGAACTTAGTAGAACCAGGAAAGTAATTTGCTCAGAAACATTGAATCCACTTCACTTGTGGAGAATCTTGAAAAGTGACAAGTTTAACTGTCATGCCCCAGGCACAAAAGAGCATTCAATTTTACTAGCTATAATGTATGGGAAAGAGGATGACTGTGGTGACACAGGAGTTAAAGCTGCTATTTAGTTTTCTCTTTCTCCTAGAACTTGTGCCAAAGACACCTGGAGCTTCTTTTCTTTATTTTTAGCTTTCTGCCACTCTCCCCACCCCTCAATAGTTACATGAATAAAATAATTAATATAACAATATTGAAGTAAACGGTAGAATCCGTAGACAGTACCTGGTACATGGACAGCAAATCAAAATACAAGGATATATTATGAAAGCAAAATAAACCCAAAATAACAAACACCAATCCTCTCTTTTATACATAACACCACTGGCAAACATAAACCAGTGAAAATATTGTCACATTGCCAAAAATAATGTGGAGTAGGAACTCTCTAGATCTTTTTGTTTTGAATCAGATGCTAACAAATAATCTGTGAGTTTGTGTAGTTTTCATTAATTCTGTGCAAGTTTGTGTTTTTTTTCTAACAGAGTTATTAAGCAAGAAAGGTGACACTTGTTCTTATCCATCCTCCACAGTCCCCTGATCACTATTCAAAACATGCATGTCATTTATTCTACTAAGTGTGGAAAAAGAAGTCTGAAACATTGTTAAACGAACTATATGAAGTCTTCGGGAGATGCAGTAGGTGGCTGAAGTGAGAATTAAAAATGCCATATTCCTGAAGCTCACACATTTTTATTTATAATATTATCCTTCAAAGCTAGCAATGATGGCAAAATCGTTCCAGCCTCATGATATAATTAATTGCTGTAATTTCAGACATTTCAAAAGTGAACAAGACCTTCATATTATGTTAATGAAAAGGAGCCTGATAGAGTCAAACATTTGTTTTCATACAGTTTGGGAAAATATTTTTGGTGATGAGAGTACAGGTTAAATATATTTTTTTAATTTTTAATTAGGAATTTTTGCTATTGTTTACAATGAAGCAACCACACCAACTGCAAGGTTATTGATTATTTTAGATGATTCGCACATTGCTCTTCCTCTCCAGTTTAACTACTCCAATTTAGAAGTTTCTTGGTTCTCTTTCTCTTCAATCTGCCTATAGACAAAAGCTCCTCTTCTACCTAAGACAATCTGAAAAGTCTGATCAGTTTGAAACACTACTAAGTAAATTATGTTTTCTGCTTACGGAAATACTTCATGCATGCCATAGCTGCTCTGACTTTTGTCACTTTTGAGTTTGGTTTCTCAAGTTTTCCCTGGAAATACTGATTGCAAAAGATTTGATCCTTATGGTTTGAAGTTAAAACACCATTTTGGTGAGTGTTATAGTATATTTAGTGGAAGTTATTATGTACTTCCTATTCTTTCATTGGATGACCAAGTTTATAATTGGGAAACTTCAAAGAAGTTACAGAGGCTCTGAAACTCTAAGAAGGAAAAAAGCTGTTAAAGATTTGTAGAAGATTAGTGACTTTTGGAATATTTTAAGGATTTTTCTTTCTGAGCAAGTCATGTCTTGGGTGAGGTGTTGTTGCTAGAGAAAACAGGTTACTGCAAGATTTACTGGCTGGGTTCACAATTAACATTTTATTTTCTCTTGTCACAGTCATACAAGGTAATTGTGAAGGTAATAGCGGCTTTGAAAAGGTGAGGTCAGATTTGCATCTGGCCCATGTGCCCATTTGCCTCTGTGCCAGGGCTAAGCCAAAAGTTTGGGGAATGTTGTGTCAAGTGGTATCCCATTCCAAGTAAAATATACCAAGTGCACTACATTTACTGCTCTGTAACTTTCTGTCATCACTGCAGTCATTAACACAAAGTAACACTTGTTTATGCACGGCCCTGTTCTGAACGCCTTAGTCATGTGCTTTGATATATTTACTTGCATCCATGCCAAGGTGTGTAGGAGATGTGGTATTTGAAATTTTCTCCTCACACACACTTTATAATCACTGAAATCATAATTGACTCCAACTCTCTGTGGGCCTCGTGGATGAACCTGGTGATTGCCATGATAATGAGAAGGCAATCTGAAAGCTAACAAGTTACGTGCTTTTCAAGCCAGAGTCAGCATCCTGGTGCAGCAGCTTAAATATCAAGAACTATTCCTTTTTCTGGCAGTAATGGAAGCTCTAGTGGTGCTTAGGTTTTTGACAAATAATATTGTATTTGTAGATGTGAATATGCCTGTTTGCGTGTGTCCTTGTGCGTGCATAACTCGAGGAAGACTGAAGAGAACAATGTGACAGAAAACAGGAACAGGAGACCTATCTCTGACTTGAAGGATGGCCAGTGAAGCCCTCTTTGAGAGCCACTGTGCAGGCACCATGTTTTCCCTGTTACTCCCCATTCCCCTGTGCTGGGGTACAGGGCATGGTGTTCACATGGTCCATCTGCTTTCAGCAGCTCACATTTGCTGATACTTCTGTGCTTAGTCAGTCTCACCGTGTAAGTGAACCTCAGCAAACGTTAATTTTTCTGTGGTCTTTCTGAAAATTAATATAGAATATTGGGTTAAACAAAGCTGTGATTATGACATCTAGCCTGCTATGCAATAACTCTGACTGGGGCATGTCTCCCCTGAGGTTAATCTGCACTTACGTGAAACACAAGTTTCTCTTGCAAAAACATCAGGCAAGGTTTTATACTGTGCTGATAGCTTGACATATATAGATTCTGTTTCAAAGAACCCACTTATCTGCTTTAATTTATTATTTTGAGTTCTAATAAAGCCTTTCTTCAGAGATAATGTGTCTTTGGTGTCTTTTGGCATGTCCATTTAAAGCAAAAAGCCAGATAGCCCAACCTCACAATTTAGGCTAACCTAGGAGATACAGGGGAAAAAAAAAAAAAAGAAAAAAAAAAAGTGAGCAATCCATGTCACCTTTGATTTTGTTGAATAATCCTAGATGCTTTAGTTAACAACAATAAACACAAATGTTTTCTTACATTGGTCAGGAACTAATTTATTTCTTAGAAGATATGAATAAGTTCCACCATTTATTCCTAGAGGTTTTTAGCTCCTCTGTCTGTATCTGGAATTAATTAAGCTGTGTTTGAAGAAAATAATAAAAACATCAGTTTACATCGTAATGAATACTGAATCATTACAGAAGCATTTTGGATTTCTGCTTTGTTCCTAGATATAATTAAAAATGTAGACTTTGACTTCAAATTCCATAGACCCCAATATTTCTGACAAATATGATTTCAGAAATAAAAACTCTTGCAACATTTTCTGGCTGAAATTTCTTCAGAATCATGTTCAGAATAAATCAAGATGATATTTGGGTAAGATTTTAAAATTTCATGTCAGCTTTATATTGTCCTAGTTGGTTTTTTTTTGTTTGTTTGTTTTGTTTTGTCTTTTTTATTTGTAATGACTCATTGTACAGAATGCTTGAATTTATATTGAAGTTAGGGAACACTATCCTTACAGTTTCTCAAAACACAAGAACATGCTGTAAAATAATGAAATTAAACCACACATGTCAATTCATTCTAAAATTAATTTTTCTCTACAAACAAAATTAGTGTCAGTTTAAGTGTTAATTTCTGCAAAGATGAATAACGTGCAATTCTTTTAACGTAATTTTACTGTTATTGTTTTAGATCTTTGTATTCTCTGTAATTTATATTTTTTCATGATACAATCTGGGAATACAAATATAGTAAAATATCAAACAAAAAATGTAAACAAATGTTTCTTTGTTAAAAATTAAATAAAAACCAAGGAAGGGAACGATCAGTTTTAAGAACATGAAAATAAAATATGATAAACAAAAAGAAGAGGAAGAAAAAACCCATACCAACACACTTTTAATTACCAGTAGTCTGTCTGGATATTCAGGGTATTCTATTACGTCAGCATTTTTCTATTAAGTCCTGAAATACAATCAGTCTCAACAGTTTCACTTCTGCCTATGTTTTTGCTTCTGTTATCATGCAAGGCCTTAGCTTGCATAGTCTTTTACAGTTCAACATTTTTTCTCATTAATGCTGGGCCAAGGTCACACAGCTGGGCTGCATGAAATTGCATAGATCAAGGTCACAGGTAATTGAACCCTAGCACTGCAGGTTACACAGAAGGCAGATCAAGTCCCAAAGGCTGAAGTGTCTCATTCCCCGATTAAAGAGGGATGTAGGAGCACGTAATCTCTTACCTCATGGACCTATTAAACATATGATATTATAACGGATTAACTCAGGTCTTGATATTCTTTTTTCTCCACCTATCAAGCCACATTCAAAGAAATGCACAGGCATAGGAAATATGGTCTTAATAATGCAAACAAGAATATTGCAAGAAGCAATGGTGCTATGTGAAAGAGAAAATTAGAGGAGAAATGATAAGTATATCTCCTAATTAAATTCTAACCCATGCTGTGAAAGCATAAGACTCCAGGAGAATATAAGGTTGACAAAAAGGTTGCCTTTCTTTAACGTTAGGACATCATGAGGCAATCTGGCTTGTACAGGAAATACGAAATTCATAGACAGTGTGTGAAAACTGAAAGCCAATGGGCTTTAAAACTTTATTCTCAGTACTAACTTCTTTTTGTCTCATCAATACAGAAAAATAAATAAAAATAATCTAATTTTGCAGAAGGTTTACATTACAATTTCTAAAGGTAACATAATTGATTTTGAAGCAATCTGCTATGTCATTTGGGAAAACAGCTAAGACTTTTCAAATCCTTGTTCAAAGCTCCTTGAATAGGCAACATGGTTGGGCTTAACTGAAAGGTCAGATAGGATACTAGCAGAGACATACTTACAGGAATGCATAAAAAGTTTTTTTTGTTTGGTTTCTTTCTAACCATCAGCAAATTAAGAACGTATTTTTTATCCAAATTTAGTGGATTAAATGACTGGAAGCTTTAATAACTAGGATCTAGTGTTTCCATATGAATAATGGCATATTTGTAATTTAAAACCACATTTATAGAGTATAGAAGAAATTACTGAAAAGAGGGAAGAACTACATCTTCCATTACTTTTTCTCTCATTATTGGAAACTGTGTTGTAGTTGTAGAATTTTGTTGGTCATGGGGCCACGTGGTCATTTCAGATAGCTATTTTAGCTGATCTCTCTGTCATCAATGGAAAGTAATTGGCACTATTTCAGATGTTTGGAGTTAGGTGGTGGGCAAATAACTACCATAAATTTTTTCATTTACCAGGAATATGGACATTTACAGGTAAAAAAACCCAGTTACTTTTTGCCATTAAAGTTACATTTTTCCATTTACAGGCAAAAGGTAAGTTATGTGGTCTGTAGAACTATGGAGAAAATCGAAGTCAAATCCCTTCTGAAAAGCTAGAAAAAAATTTTGTGTAGGAGCACAAGAAATTCTCTAACTTCTAGTCTATGACTGATCAATGCACCTCTACAGTGCATGACAGAATCACAGAACAGTCATAGTTGGAAGGGACCTCTGAGATCACCAAGGCCAACAAAAAAAAAAAACCAAACCACAACAACCAAAAAAAAACAAAACCAAAGCAACCAAAAACCAGCAAAAAACCCGAAACAAAACAAGAAACGTACCACAAAACTCCACAAAAACACACCCCCAAAAAACCCACAACAACCTAGAATCTCAGCCTTTCGAGCATGCCCTGAAGTTCTTCATCTACACATTTCTTGGATACATCCAAAGATGGTGACTCCGCCACCCTCCTGGACAGGCTGTTCCAGTGCCTGACCAATCTTTCAGCAAAGAAATTCTTCCTAATGTCCAATCTAAACTTCCCCTGATGCAGCTTCAGGCCATTTGCTCTGCTCCTGTCATTGTTCACTTAGGAGAAGAGGCCAACACCCACCTCCCTACAACCTTCTTTCAGGTAGTTGTAGAGAGCAACAAGGTCTGCCGTGAGCCTCTTCCAAACTAAAGATCCCTGGTTCCCTCAGCCACTCCTCATATAATTTGTTCTCTAGGTCCTTCACCAGCTTGGTGGTTTTTGTCTGGCAACACTCCAGCATCTCAATGTTCTCCCTGAGGTGACGAGCCCAGAACTGAACACAGTACTTGAAGTGGGGCCTCACCAGTGCTGAGTACAGGAGCACATTCACCTCCCTACTCCTGCTGGCTACACTTTTTCTGATGCAGGCCAGGTTGCTGTTGGCCTTCTTGGCCACTTGGGCACACTGCTGGCTCATGTTAAGCCTGGCAAGGGTGATGTGCCAGTGAAACTCAAATAATAACTCTGGGTGTGACTGAGCACAGCTGTTCCAGAGAAACTGAGTTCAACTCGGCACAAATGGGAGCAGAGGTTAGCCTTTGCTTTAGATAAACAGCTGTGTCAGTTGGGTGGATCCACTGGTGGTGTAAGTGTTTCTCTCTGACTTCATTCAGAGGGTGAACATCTTCCTCAGTTAGCCAAGCTAGCATGGGCAGAGTAAATACATGGCTCCACCCAACACAGAGGGTTACAACTAAGCAACTAACAAAAGAATATTCAGAAAGAAGCTCGTTTGAAGCGGCTTCAACACAGAGATTGGTTCACATGGTGGTGAACATATTATAGAGACTGGTAATGGGAATCACATTGTGATTGAACGGGGTATTCCAAGTTCTTTATTTAGTTGTGTCATTTCTGTTTGTATTATGTTTTCAGTCTTTTTTTATCACTCTGCTAAATTGAAAATCCTGTATAACATCAAATATCTTCAAGTAAGCAAATCTGATCTTAAATTTAACACCCTCCACGTGTGGAATATCTAAAACAACCAGATCAGACAGTACAGGACTCCAACAGAGTCCCACAGAAATTATGAAAGCTGGTATTTCTGATGGTTGACATTTTATAAGCACAACATTCGTAAGGCTCTATAACCTTAATTTATGAATAGACCCATTTAATATTAATCTATATTAGTTAAAGATTTTTCTTAGTGCTAATGAATAGAAATATGCTTAATTAATCAGATTAACATACACATTAAGAGAAAGAAATCAGATTTATATCTACAAGTTTAAACAGTCTCTCTCAGCACCTCTCTGTATTTAACTGCTGAATTCCTTAATTTGTTAATTCTTACCTGATATTCCTGTTCCAAAGAGTATACATAAACATGCATATAGGATGAATAAGACAATTACTGTTTCAGCTAAGTTTCTACACGAGGCTTTGTAATTCTTGTGGGATCAATCTGTGAATGAATGTCCTCTTTTTAATGCCATCTTTTTAACACTGAGTTACAGTTATACGTAGTGCATTTTCTTGTGGGAGCAATCTTTCTCACTTGTTTGTATACCTTACTTTTACATGCAGAAATCTTCATGGAAGATGTATTGTTCAGATTTACCCTGGGAAGAAGACAGGTAGCAACAAACATGAGTCTCTCTAGGCAGCTGTGTGTTTAACATTTAGACAAAATTGTATTTTCTCAGTCTTGTAGATTCAGTTGGGAACCGTTAAAAACATAATTCTTTCTGATCCTTATTTATGGCAATAGAAGTTAATCCATCTCTGTAAATAATAAGGCAAGGAATTAATGCAATAGTTTACTGTACCTTGCTTCTTTGTTAAATTGTCTGAATTAATTTATCAGTCTTTTTACACAGTTCAGAGTATTGCAAATGTGTGACAGAACTAAGAATAAATACACAGGAAGTGTTTCAAGTCATACCATGGTCATGATGCTGCACAGTATATGTTTATCTCTGCAGATTCTGAATACAAGCTTCAAGCATTACAATATATCTTCTTTATGTTTCTGAATAAAACTTTTGAAATACTGTGACTCTGTAGGATTTCACTGGATATATTATAATTAAGTGTGCCATTATAAACGTGACAGAATAACAGACTTCTTTGATTTTTACATTCTTTTTCAAAGCTCTCCATGAGGAAAGAAACATCACATAACTGAAATGCATTTAGACGACCTGTGAAATAACTCAAAGAAGCATAGGTATATACATAGACTTTATAAGTTTTTATATGCATAACAATTATGAATTTCTTAATTAACAGTCTTAGATAAGTATCATAACAAAGTATTTTGAAGAAGTTCTGGACATTTGGCAGATATTTCCAAAAAAAAAGGGTGGGGGGCGAAGGAGAGAGGAAACAAGAACATAGGTTAGAAGAGAAAAAAGAAAAACCAAAAAACCCCACCCAAACAAAAGAAATCTAAAACAAAACAAAAAAAGACAAAAAAGCAAACCAAACTAAAGAAAAATAACTCCCCCCCAAAAAAAAAACAACACCACAACAAAAACACCAAACAATAAAAACAGAAAAATAAACCAAAACAAAACGCCCAACAACTTAAAGGAATTTTTCCTAAGTTTACAGCGCATGATTTCACCACCAACAGTGTTATGACTTCTAACAGTTAATCCCATGAGGGATTTTCTGTTCATAACCTCTTCTCAACACTTACACAACATTTATTCAAATGAATATATTGTTCTGCACAGCCAAGTAGGCCCAGAACCTTAAGGAATCAGGATTCTTATATTTGTAATGGTCTTAGGCCTTGTTAAACAAACTGAAATAATTTAATTAATTGTTTTATACATAATATTGTAGATTCTTAAAAAACCCCAAACAAGCACTGTGTCATCTCTGTATGTTTGTTAGAATTGTTGTATTTCCAGTATGTTCAGTAACAAATATTGGTATATATCAACACATCAGATTTCTTCCCTTTCAATTAACTTAGTTTTCCAAAATTGATCACATGAAGAAAACTTATTCTGCCTCTTTAAAGAGAGTTTCAGAATATTAAATATTTTTTCTTTTTAACCACAGGAAAGTTCAAAATCATGCAGGAAAGTTCAAAGATATCATGTCAGTAAGTGTATGCTATGCTGATTTTTTTTATTTTTTTTTCTTCCAGAAGATGCTATCATTCCTCTGAAGACTTGTTTATGCTTCACAGTCATTTCCCTGAATAGTGAGTGACAAGGTATTAAAACCATTCAAATGAAGCTACTGAAAATTTTTATGTCAGGCCAGTAACAGACAAAGACCAATCTTAAGCAGGTTATCAGATATCACCTTACATGAAGCATGTTCTGTGCCTAATGGCAGACACATTTTATTTTGCAGGTTATGACATTTGGTCAGACAAAATATTGCTCTGTTAGAAATGCTTTTATCCCTTGCAGCATCCTGCCTCCATTCAAACACAGTCATGGGGACAGTGGCATATTCCTCTGAGGGCAAATCAGGAGATGGTGCAAGGATCAGATGATGGAATGCCTGAATGTAGGTTTTAGGGAAGATGACAATGTCAAGAGTGTGCAAGATCATAGCATTTCCATAGATGTCATTTGGAGTCAATGAATGTATCATTATTGGTTGTGTTTGGTTTTGATCTCCTTTCATACTCATGTAAACATGTTCTATAATTACCAGGAAGAGCTGTACCCATTTGAAATATATGTATGTATGTATATTAGTTGACAATTTTATGTAAACAAAATGTATGCTGACACATCTAAGGACTCAATCTGACATTTTTGCTTTTAACATCCCTCAATGGGATGTCACAGATTCTCACCACTGTGGTTTTAATATGTAAGTGGCATTTTGCAGCCTTGGCAGATGCGTAATCTTGGAGACAATTTGCAGAATTAAGAACCAATGACATTACAACAAAATGAAGAAAACCTTATGTCTGAATCCATTTGCTGCATATTGCTTAGTTGAAATGTAATCTGCTTTTGGTACTTTAGCTAGGTCAGTTTACTTAGTATGGGACTGTGTTGAGGCTGAAAAACCACACACTTCTAAGCTTTTGCTTTTAAAAATCAGGTACATAACATTGTTAAACAATTGTGATACTTGCAGGTATCACATGTAATTGAATGCTTGGCCTCAGCAAAAGTGGTTGACTCTTTTTCTTGTCTTCTTTTTCTCCTTCTCTATTCAATACCTTTATGTGCCATTTTGTTTCACTGACAGGGTTAGGAGATTGCTGTTTTCTTGCTTGCTTGCTTTTCTGAGTTGCCTTTCTACTTGAGTTTGAATAAAGGATTTGAGCTAAAAACTGTCTATAGGGATGTTATGCAAATCATCCTGATCCAGTATTTCCTATAAAACTATGAAACTATCCGAATAGTGACTTTTTAAAAACAATATGAAAACAGATTTTATGTGATTCTTTTGCTAAATTTTATAAAATTCAGTGAAACAACTTTCTCAGAAGGCTTCTTGTAGCATGTGTAAATAAGCAAGAACCAGATTTTGCTGTAGCATTCCTCTGCTACTGTAAAATTACTCCTGATACAAGTGCTTTAATAGCAAATCTATAATTTACCAACATTTTCACATGTAACTGCATAAAATATATACCCTAATATTTTCAGTATTCCTGTTTTCAGTTGTGAATGTCTAAGCTTGCTCTTCCAATATGAGGAGCTGCAGTAGTCTACACCATAATTAAATCCATAAAATCTCCATAGGATATATTAACTCACGAATATTTTGTTTTAACTTGTACTCCCTTTTATTAAGCGAGTAGATTTGTTCTGCCAGAAAAAGAATTACCCTGTTGTTTTTATTGTGATGCATATTTTAATAAGAAATAAAATTTCTGTGCTACTTAGGATAATTATTAGTATTTCACTTTACAAAAATTTTTGAAATAAATGTAAGTTCAGTTGTAACTGAACACGTGGGTGGATGCAAAAAAATAAGAAGGTATTCTGTTTTGCTTTGTTCACATGTTATTTTTTTGTAACAAGCATGCTTATATTTTTAAGTTTCTACTTTAAAAAAATAAAGTATCCCTATTAAAATTTGGATTTACTTTTTTTTTTATAACATATGTCTGTGTAATTTTTATTTTTCTTGTTTCTATCAGATATGCTGCTTTGCTTCTGTAAGATAAGAGACATGAGCTTTCCATTTAGGAATAAATGGTGGATGTGTTGTTTGGGTTGTTTTTTTGGATTTTATTTGGGGAGATGTTGTTCTGGGCTTTTGTGTTTGTTTTTGTTTTGTTTTGTTTTGCCCACACACACACTTCACAAAGTGTATAAAGAATTTAATTTGCAGTAATGTAGCCCTAGCCAGTATTCACTCTGTGGTAGGTCTACACTGAGCATGTGGTCATGCTATGAGTTCGCTACCTCCCAGCTGAGAACGGTTGCAGGATGTGTCCTGATGTCAACAAAGCAGCAGTGGTTCTAACAGTTCACCAGGTGAAAAGCTCAGAGTTCAGGCTCTGGACAAACACTCAGTACAGAGTTTGTCAAATGAGCTGAGCAACTATGGGAACTAGAAAAGAAAGAATGTGATAAAGCCACAGAGGAATACGAAACAAGGAGTTGGAAGTAGCAGCCAGAGGCTGAAAAGGAATGTTGTCAAGAGTCAATTAATAAATAAAATACAACTATAATGCTGCAATCCAATCCATTTAGTTTGCTTCACTATTTCTTTAAAACTGTGTTCAATTCAACTCTTCCTCAGATAAAAAAAAAAAGTCCTTATATTTTGTGTGCAATGAAATCTTTGCATATATAGTTGAAAACCTTATTTTTAAAATGTAATAAAGAAAATGTATCAAAACTTAAACAAAACAAACAAAAGACAATAGTATTATGAAAGACATTAGAATAACTTAAAACATATACACAAATGCCATACTACAAAATTTACAAAAAAAGAAAAATGTACTTAAATTTTCTTGTAAGAACAAAATAAAATTAGTTCCTGAGTTCTGGAGAACTTTTAAGGCAAAATGTTCCTTCATTTGTATTTTTAGTTTTGCTCTCCCTGGTAAGATGTGATTCTTCTGTCCAAGTAGGTCCAGGTATGTTTCTCAAGTCAAATATTGGGGAATGGATTGTTAGTGGGACAGCAGGCCTGTGAGACCTTGGCTCGTTTTTGCAGGATCTGTGCAATTCACTGGCGATAGGTACCCCAGATTCCTGGTGGTCATAGTGTGTGAGAAATCTGCCTGCAGTCTTCTTTGGTGTATGGAGCCATATCCACAGAAAGGATACCCAGGAATTTCAAATCAGACTTTTAATAAAGATACCCAGTATTAACTCTACTAATTAAAGTACTAGACAATGCTTTTGGTGCTGTCAGATCTCTGTTAGTTTTTGGGTGCTTTTCTGAGTTGTTTAAGGAGTCTGAGGAAGAACTACTTCACTATTTCTTGACAGGAAACAACACAGTGTATTCCAAGGGTATATCAGTAAATTCTGCTTAACTGTAACCAGCTCTTGTTCCTATTGAAGTGTAACTGAGTATTCTGGTTTGGTGGGATTTTTTGGTAGCGGGGGAAGGGCCACAGGAGTGGCTCCCATAAGAAGCTGAGAAGCTCCCCCTGCTTCAAACCCAGCCAAGGAGCCATTAGAGGCACAACAGATGTGCCTCAGCGATTAACATGCGAAAGAACTGAGATAACACCTGAGCAGAGAAGCACTTAAAGGAGAAGAGCTGTGCTGGGGAAGGAGAGCTGTGTTGGTGGCTGGTGAGGAAGAAGGGGAAGAAGGTGCCCAAGCAGAAGTTTCCCTGCAGCCCACGGCGAGATGGCAGCTGTGCCCCTGCACTCCTGGAGGAACGTGGTGGAACATTCCCTGAAGGCGCCAGGAGGGGTGAACTTGGCCACTGGACTTGGATTTTGTGGCCAGAGGATTTGCTGCCTGTGGACTCTGTGCAGCTTTGAAAGACCCCGGCACCAGGGGAGGTGGCTGTTCCCGAAGGAGCTTAATGATTCTCTGGGAAGCCCAGGCTGGAGCAGCTTGATCCGGACCTCGTGGGAAGGACTCATGAAGGAGAGGTTCCTGGAGGACTCTCTCTCATGGGAGGGACCCCGTGGGGAAGAAGGGAAGGACTGTAAGGAATCCTTCTTCCTGAGGAGGAAGGAGCAGCAGGAACCACCAGCCTGTGAAGTGACTCTAAACCCCATCCCCTGTCCCCCTGTGCTGCTGGGGGGAAGGAGGGAGAGAAACCGGGAACAAAGGGATTTGGGCCCGGGAAGAAGGGAGGGGTGGGGTAACATCTGCAAGCACTGCTTTATGTGTGGTCTGTGTCCTTCATGTGTTTGATTAGTGTGAAATTAAATTATTATATTTTCCCCAAATTGAGTCTGTTTTGCCCGGGACCTTAATCGGTGAAGATCCCTCCTTGTCCTTTGTCTCGGCTCATGAGCTTTGTCCTCCTCATCCCAGTGTGTGTGTGTGTGTGTGTGTGGGGGGGGGGAGTTTAGTGAGCTGCCATGGAGCTGTTCCTTTGTTGTTGTGTTGGGCCGAAACCACAACACTACTGGTGAGCCAGGCAGGAGAGAGACAAGGAACCACAACACTAAGGATGAAAAAAATCTAAAGTTAGAAAGAGTAAGCCATATTACAAATTAAGTGCATTATTTGAGTTACGCACTTCGACATAAGAAAAGATAGTTCAAATTTTAGACATTTTTTTTTTAAAGTGAGGTAATACAGCTTTTCTTACCAAGCAAGGATACATTATATTTTTAAATATTCCATCGATATATTAGACTCTCAGGCAGAGAAATATAATCAATAAAGTGAAAGTAAAAAGTAGACTTTTCTACTTTTGCAAAAGGTTTTTACCAAATATATTTTTGACAAAGTAGTAATTTTGATAGCTAGATGGATATGAGAATTATAAACTCCTGGAAAAACAGAAAATGTTTTCACTAGCACTTCAAGACAGTGATTTCTCAGAATAATTAATATGGGTATGAAATTTAAGAAGAACAAACATATGTATGTCAAGATTTATCTTTTAATTCAGGTTCCTCTTCATCAGTTCTAAAACTGTATCAACTGTTGGTTCTTGGCCTGTTTGCTACTCCACAGGAAAGCCGGGAATGATATTACCTAGTAATCACTGACTGATACAACCTGCACACCTTTCAATGCCACAACATTCTTCAAAGCCTTACAGTTCACACTAGGTCCAAGGATGAAGCTGTACAGGTAATTTTCAGATAGGTAAAATTAAAACAAGAAGTTCAGATGCCTTGCATGTTGTGTAGTCTTTTGAGAAGGAAGGGATGTTCTCTTACAAATATTTTCCTTTGAGAAGTACCATACTGAATATAATTATAAACTCCTGGAAAAACAGAAAATGTTTTCACTAGCACTTCAAGACAGTGATTTCTCAGAATAATTAATATGGGTATGAAATTTAAGAAGAACAAACATATGTATGTCAAGATTTATCTTTTAATTCAGGTTCCTCTTCATCAGTTCTAAAACTGTATCAACTGTTGGTTCTTGGCCTGTTTGCTACTCCACAGGAAAGCCGGGAATGATATTACCTAGTAATCACTGACTGATACAACCTGCACACCTTTCAATGCCACAACATTCTTCAAAGCCTTACAGTTCACACTAGGTCCAAGGATGAAGCTGTACAGGTAATTTTCAGATAGGTAAAATTAAAACAAGAAGTTCAGATGCCTTGCATGTTGTGTAGTCTTTTGAGAAGGAAGGGATGTTCTCTTACAAATATTTTCCTTTGAGAAGTACCATACTGAATATATATATATATATACATATATATATGTTATTTTCAGGAAGTAAATAAAGATATTTCTTATTAAATCAATCTCTAAATCAATTTTTGTCTTTTGTAGCAAATGTATCAGTTTTGTTGCTATTTTTCTGAGATGAGTCAGCTGAAATTCATAGCCAATGTATATAAATTCTTCTTTTAGATAGCTTGAATGATAGTGTTTTCATGAAGGAATGCTTGCTGGCATTAAAGTTTCCAAGAGCATCCAGACATTTTTCAATTATAAAAAAGGAACATTTTTTTCATGATGAGTGCAGCTTAGTATTCTAATTTTATTACTTAATATCTGACCTAATTAAATTCCATCATATAATACTTAAGTTATAGATGCATAACCCCTTATGTAAAATGATAACATAAAATCTATCCAATGAAGTTATGATGGACACTATTAGAGTTGGCTGGAAACTTAAACAGAATGTATTCCTACTTAATAATTTCTACTTAATAATGCTTCAACAGAACAGGAACATTTTTAGTGTTGATTCTGTTGACTGTTGCAATGCAATGGTTTCTTAACCCTGTGAAATGACAGAATAGACCTCCAGCTGACCTAATCAGAGACACCAGAAGAGGAGAATACGAAAAAGAGATTAGGAAAGTAAGACTGAAATAAATTGTTTTCTGTTACAAGTAGAAAAAAATATCTTTCGGCACTGTTCTTACAAAACCCTGTAAAAGATTCTGTTTTTATTCAAAAAAAGAACAAAAAACAAATGTAAAAACTATAAAAGCTGTTTAATTTCTACCAGCAAAATTCACAGCTCCTGTACAACAAAGGTGATTAACAAGTCAAGATTTCACACTTTTCTATAATAGATTATAACTGGTTAAAACTAGAGGATATTCAAGGGGCATTTCAGGTATCCATGCTTATTAAATCTTCCAGCAGAAACTTTGGAAATCTGTATATTTTCCTTTCAGCCTGATTATTCTTAACTGTTGAGGTACAATAAATAATGATCCCATCTCCAGAGATGCTCAGGATTACTCTGGAGGTAAAATTTCCCTGAAATTATAACTTTGCACTCTTGCATTACTACCTTCAGGAATTAAGAGAAAAGTTGGGCTGAATTCTGTTTGAATTAGAATCTCAAGATTTGTTGCAACATCTTTTCTGTTGGTAATTTACCAAATATATATTAAAAAAAAGCTTTTTAAAAAATTTTCTCTCAAACACCTTTCATGAATAAGATTCTGTATAGATCAGACTATATTTTAGTCTTGTTTATTTCTATTTTCAATTTATAGTGTTTAAGGATAACAGATTAACCTTCCAGTAAGTTACACCTGATTTAGTCTACTACTTCATATACGTATTTAAGAAATGGAGCTTACATGCTTTTTGTGTGAATAAGTATTTGCTGAGTCTTTCTTTTCTACTTATGAATTACTTATTGACCAATCTTATAAGTTAACAAGACTAGTTCACTAACTTCAATACCTGGGAAAGTAATGGAATGAGTCCACCTAGAAACTATTACTAAGCAAATAAAGCATGTGACTGGGAAAAACCAGCACAGATTTACCAAGGGCAAATCATGCCATCTGATTACTTTCTACAACAAAATCAGATCTTCTGTTGACAAGGGGAGTGCAGTGTGTGTTGTTTACCTGGACTTCAGCAAAGCACTCTATGCTGTTTCCCATAGTCTTCTCCCAGACAAACTGACAAGATATAGATTAGATGGTTGATTTGCAAGATGGACAGGATATTGGGTAACAGGTCACACTCAAATGGTGATGATCAGTAGTTTTCTCTCAGGCTGGTATCCTGTCATGAGTGGAATCCCCTGGGGATCAGTATGGAGCCCCACACTCTTCTACATCTTCATAAATTATCTGTATGATGGAATTGAAAGCACTCTCACTAAGTTTACTGATGGTACTAAAATGGGTGGTTGAGGTGAACACATCAGAATGGAGAGCCATCTTACAGAGATACATAGGTTGGATGAATACTGGTGAAGAAGAGTATAAAGTTTAACAAAGACAACTGCAATGTCATGCACCTTAAATAGCAACAAAAATAAGAGCCCTGTGCAGACTAGGATCTGTGTAGTAGCCTTGCTGAAAGGAATCTGGGTGTCCTGTTGGACAACCAGCTGAACAGGAGTCAGCAATACACTGCTGCAGCAACACTGGCAAATCAAATCCTGGAGTATTATTAGCAGAAATACAGATGTGATCGTCTTACTCAA
Source organism: Chaetura pelagica (assembly GCF_000747805.2). Taxonomy (NCBI): domain Eukaryota; kingdom Metazoa; phylum Chordata; class Aves; order Apodiformes; family Apodidae; genus Chaetura; species Chaetura pelagica. The sequence continues at coordinate 8,713,137 of NW_009953295.1, read as the reverse complement.
CTCAGTGTTGTCAGGCTGTACCTGGATTATTGTGTCCAGTGGTCATCCCCACAATTCAATAAAGATGTGGACAGACTCTAAAGGGTCCAAAGGAGGGCCATGAAGATGATCAAATGACTAGAGAATCTGTTCTGTGAGTGAACTCTGAAGGACTTAGACCTTTTCTCTCTGGAGAAAAGAAGACTTGGTGAAGCACCTCACCACAGAATTCCAGTACTTAAAAGGTAGCTATAAAAAGGATAGAGACTCTCCCTTTACAAGGACCTGCATAAAGAAGACAAAGGACAACGGATACAAGTTGCATCCAAAGAGATTTTATTTTGACATAGGAAAGAATATTTGTACATTATGTCTCAAATTGACAAAATGTGCCAGCTTGCCTTCAACATACACCAAAAAATCCCATTATTACTCTCTCAGCTGTGTCCTTCCCTATTACCTAGTTTAAAGCCTCTTTGTTTATTCTTTTCTACAATGATGATCATGGACAATTGAAACTATGAAACCAGGGCAGAGTAAAGATCCTAGCTTGATTAGCTCGTCCAACCTTCAGTCTGAAAGAGTATGGTTAATCACTATAACTGTACTAGGAATTTGAATGCCAGAGAAAAGCAGTTTTGCTATATAAAAGAATAGATATAACCTATGAACATGAATAGCTGGAAATAAGTAAACAGATGTCTTACCATTACACCTTTTTGAAAGTATCTTCCAATTAGAGCAGACACAAATAATAGCAACTAAAAAACCAAACCAAAACAACAACAAAAACCCCCACAAGAAACCCCAAACAACAACAAAACCCCTAAAAATCCACCTTTTAAAATAAAAGTCAATATGGCTGTGAATTGGAAAATATGATGTGCCCGAAGTAAGAGGGGAGTCCAAATATTCTAGCTCTACATAGGATTTATCTGAATATTTCTAGCTGGGGACTATCTTGCTACATTAATTTAATATAATCTGCATTAATATTGTTATTACTGGTGCTACAAATAATCTTCTCTTAGTCTGCTTCTGTACCACTAAGAATTCATGACCCCTGAAGCTACTGGAAGAGGAAGACGCATTTGTAGAGATATTCAAATTGCCGTTGGCTATAAAATAATTGTTCTGCAAGTAAATAGAAGATGTCACCTTTCAGTTATGTCAATTTGGCAAGACTTATGAGCATCAAACTGAACTAAAGAGAAAGACAAAAAAACAGTAAATAAAACAGAGTGATAAAAGGTGTTACTGAGTTTTATGCAGGTGATAAAAAGGATAAAAAAAACTACTAAATATGTGTGGGGTTTTTGCTCCAATTTCCTCAGACTTAGTAGAAACATACTCTATTGTTTTTTGGGGGAGGAAAAATCAGCTCTGGTTTATAGCCTTCACTGCCAACTTTGAGCCTGGAGGAAATTTTTACAGCTGAGTTATAAACTCCTAAATATTGACATTTATAATGGCAAGGTTGACAGGCCTTTAATTTCAGTGCTAGCCAGTGTCAGTATAATAATTTGAAAAAGATAATAATTTCAATGAGGTCAAATTCAAACCTGGATCTTGCTAGCCCACAACCACACGTATATCCTTAATTGCCCCCTCACTTAATTTAGGACTGCCTAAAAAGTATAATGTTTTGATTTTTCAGCTATATCATTATTCCCAGATATTTCCATGTCCTGACATTTTCTGGCCAGGTTATAGTCAAAATCCTGAATATTTTTTTATGTAATCTTGACTGCTTGGTTTTGGATCTGCAACTATTTTTATTTCTACTTCCTCTCTGTATAAATAGAGCATATGGTAATTTATTGAGTAATTAAGATTCAAAAACATGTAAGTCACACACACATTTAGTCATAAAAACACCCTCTTCTTTACTACATCATGCAGCACAATCTTACTGATGTTATTGCCATTTTTCCTTCTACAGCTCCCACACAACTTTCCTTTTCCCCCTCATTTCATCACCTCCAGAGTAGCTAGCCTGAAATTATCTTGGGTGAGGCAATGTCCTGTCTGGCTTTTGGAGAATTCTAATGCCTTTCTGAATACTGGCCAAAATAACAAATATAATTCTTGCTAATAACCTCTAGACCTCTGACATCTAGACATGCCTGCCCCCCTCTCCCTAAGATCCAGAGAAGCTTTCTTAGTTGTTCCTAATCATAGAAAGCCTTTTTTTTCTGCCTACAAAATCAACTCTCAGACCAACTCTCTTGTCTTTGAGTATCTTTTTGTATTATTCTAGGGAACAGATTGGTTCAGGATAGACTTGATCACCAAGCCACTTTCCATCATATATCAGCAGTGCTGCCTGACTGGGAATGTACCAAAAGGACAGGAAGTCAGCCAGTGTAACCCCCATATATAAGAAGGGACAGAAGGATGTTCTGGGAAATTACAGGCCTGTTAGTTTGACTTCAGTACCAGGGAAGCTGGTGAAGCAGATCATCCTGAGTACTGTTATGTGGCACCTTCAGGGCAGTCAGGTGACCAGGCCCAGTCAGCATGGGTTCATGAAGGGCAAGTCCTGTTCAAACTGATCTCATCTACTTCTATGGCAGGGTGACCTTATTAGATGAGGTGAGACTGCACCTCAAGTACCCTGTGCAGTTTTGGGCACCGCGGTATAGGAAGGACATTGAGGTGCTGGAGAGGGTGCAGAGAAAGGCAACTAGGCTGATTAGGGGTCTGGAGAAAAGGTCATGTGAGGAGAGGCTGAGGGAGCTGGGGCTGTTCAACCTGGAGAAGATGACGCTGAGGGGAGACCTCATTGCCCTCTGCAACTGCCTGAAAGGAGGTTGTAGTGAGGTGGATGTTGGCCTCTTTTCCCTTGTGACCAGCAGTAAGACAAGAGGAAATGGTGTCAAGTTGCACCAGGGAAGGTTCAGATTAGATATTAGGAAAAATTTATTCACAGAAAGAGTGGTGAGTCATTGGAACAGGCTGCTCAGGGAGGTGGTAGAAGCACCGTCCCTGGAGGTGTTCAAATAATGGCTGGATGTGGTGTTTCATATGACGTGGTTAGGGGTTGTAGGGTGGACAGTTGGGCTTGATGATCTTCAAGGTCTTTTCCAACCTTGATGATGATTCTTTGATTCTATGTTTTTAAGGAGTCCTAATGTACTTATTAGGAATAGCATCTGTTTAATAATGAACTGCTTTGATGCCACCTGTTCCAGCTATGAAAAGATAAAATGCAGAAAAATGTTTTTTATTATAAATATCCCGAATACCTAAAGAATTTTCATATATTTATGAAAGGCGTAACTAAATAAATAAAGTAAACCATCTCCTAGTTTACTTATACAAAGTTCTTATCTGAAAGGTCCATTCCCCTGTAGTCATTCAGCTGCCTTGTTGAGCAGAATTTACTGGTCTCTGTAGTCAAGAAATCTTCCTCTGTCTCACTTCACATTTCAAGTTGTATTTATCGCGGGATGTGCTCAACGTTAATATCAAAGTAGGCCAAACCATGAGTTTTATCACGTGACATGTTTTGTCCATACTGTTTACCTGGTAGTTTAAATTCTGCATCCATTTGCTGTTTGCTAGGAAAATACATACAAAAGAGGTTAGTCTTATGAAATGTGGATCGGCCAGCAGTATTTGGTTTCACCTCCCTAAAGAACACTCCCTGAACTATTTATATAGAGAGACATAAGCAAAGATAATCATACCAAACATTGTGGTCAATCTCTGTCTTAACTCCTTTGTGAGTTTCCATACACTTACTGTGTCTCTCTTTCAAAGCCAATTCAACTTTTACCACTTCAAGGGACAGTATTGATTAATTTTTAACTGAGTTATGACATATCTTATTTCACTGAAGATGTGTGTATACTGGGGTCATATCCTATTCTTGTTCCTTGACTCAGTGGTTAAAAATGCACAATTTTGTGTGAAGCATCCTGACTTACTGCACATTATGTTTTATCTCTGCAAATAATTGAGAAATTAATGTATATATAATAGCTCTTTATTTCAATAAAACACAAAAATAATGTTCATTTTTGCATCTAACATCCTTACATGACTGATATCCACAATTTCTCTTAAGGGAAACCACAAAAATAGTCCTAAGCAATAAATTAGAGTACAGACTAAACCTTGCTGCCCTAAGTCAATGACAAAGGTTCTTTTGATTGTAGTCAAATTAACCAACCATTGTACTTTTTCAAGAAAAATATTTTATCTTAGTTGTGTTTTATGGATAAAGTCATTATAAGACCTGAGTTAAAAACTTAGTTTTAAATCCTTTCATTATTCATGTTCACTTTGACCCATGAAGTAAGTTCACAGATGACTCCAAGCTGGGAGGGAGAGTCGATCTGCCAGAGGGTAGGAAGAAGCTGCTGGAGGACCTGGACAGGCTGGTTGATGGGCTGAGGCCAATGGCATGAAATTCAACAAGACCAAGTGCAGGGTCCTACAGTTTGGCCAGAATAGCCCTAGGCAGTGCTACAGACTGGGGGAAGAGTGGCTGGAGAGCAGCCTGGCAGAGAGGGACCTGGGAGTACGGGTTGACAACTGGTTGAACATAAGACAGCAGTGTACCCAGGTGGCCCAAAGGGCCAATGGCATCCTGGCTTGTATCAGGAATAGTGTGGCCAGCAGGAGTAGGGATGTTTTTCTCCCCCTGTACACACCACTCGTGAGGCCTCACCTCGAGTACTGTGTCCGGTTCAGGGCCCCTCACCTCAAGAAGGATGTTGAGGTGATGGAGCAGGTCCAGAGGAGAGCAACAAGGCTGGTGAAAGGACTAGAGGGAAAGTCTTATGAGGAGAGGCTGAGGGAGCTGGGGTTGTTTAGCCTGGAGGAGACTCAGGTGGGACCTTATCACTCTCTCCATCTATCTGAAGGGAGGTTGTAGTCAGGTGGGGGCTGGGCTCTTTTTCCAGGCAACTATCAACAAGACAAGAGGGCATGGCCTGAAGCTGCTCCAGAGGAGGTTTAGGTTGGATACTAGGAAGTACTTTCACATGGGAAGGTTGATTATACATTGGAATGGACTTCCCAGGGAAGTGTTGGAGGCACCATCCCTGGACATGTGCAAGGAAAGGCTGGATGTGGCACTTAGTGCCATGGTGTAACTGATGTGGTGGTGTTAGGTCATAGGCTGGACTTGATCTTAAAGGTCTCTTCCAGCCTTGGTAATTCTGTGTGTTTCTGTGAAATCACATATCTTAGATCAGTGAACAGAAGCAACACTGTAGATTGTTAAAATAGATCTTGAAAATTATATCAGAAGCACATAAAAGAATGCAAATTGAAATTTAGAGGTTGATATTGCTTAGGTCAAAAACAAATGCCCACCTCCCACACAGACATCATATGCCCACAGAATACTGGTTATGCAAAGCTGATACAGATCTACCTTGCACAGCTGATTGCAAAACTGCCATCTTCATGCTGAAATGTATGAGAACCTTTAATTAGAAACAAAGTTAAAAGATTCATAGTTCAGAATTCAAAAAACTAGAACTTATGCAAAAACTTGTCGTTACTGTTAATATTTCTTTCTCCCTTTCCATTATTTTGTGTGTTTTAATTTTATTGTACTAGTCTTCAGAGTGTTTGATTGTTTAGGGTTTTTTTGTGTTTTGTTCTGTTTTGTTGTTGTTGTTGTTGTTTTTTGTTGTTGTTGTATTGTTGGTTTCTTTCTTTATTTTGGTTTTGTTTTGTTGTTGTTTTTGTTGGGGTTTTTTGTTTGGTTGGTTGCTTTTTCTGGAAGTTCTCTTCCTAATTCAGATCTTTCTGAAAAGAAGAAGATATCAAACAATCATGCTGGGGTAAGTACAAGTTTATCATGCCCCTATTTAAAGTATTTTCAGCATTCAAAGAATAGAAGACTTTAAAGGAACCAGGACTGCCTGCTTACTAGCTTTCTTAGTCATTCTGGTTTGATGCTTGGATGGAAGTTGTCTGCTTTTAAAAAATGAATGCATTTATTAATAATGGCTAAAGTGGTGAGCAGAATGTTTTTCCTAACTTTTTAGTGGTTTTTTTGATTGTAATACATATGACAAGGAAATTCATTCTTTACTAAGACAGTTAGATAGTGCATTTTTCTATTTTCTAACTTTGTCTTTGCTATTGTTTTGCATAAACAGAAATTACATATCAAAAGTGATTGTGAAACAGCAAAGACAAAGTTATTGACTGGAGAATTGTGCTGCAAACATAAACTTTTTCTGAATAAGCAGGTTAGGGCAAACAGATACTGATGCCTTTGCCTTAGATTCCAGAACAGTTAAAAATATACAGTCAAGTCATTTTACACTTTCAGCATTTTTATTTTTATAGCAGGGCTATTTTAAGCATTAAAGAAAGGAAACATCCATTGAAAGGTTTTAGAAAGCTTCTGTGACATTATGAACTCATATGTAGTGTATGCTCTCTCCATCTACAGAGCAGATATGCCTTCTCAAACCGCATATTTTTTGAATAATAGAATTGTCAGTAGATAGAAGAATGTAGTTAACAAATTAGTTATTCTTACTCACAAACAATAAAGTCAATTTTATTTTCATTTACTTTTCTGGGTACTATGTTTTCAGTCAGAAAATACCTGTTCTGCAGGGTTTTCCTGGCTTTCCTTCCATCCCTTCTCCATATTCCACTACATTTAAACAAACAAACAAAAAACCAACAAAAAAATCACAAACAAACCCTCTAAGTAAACAGATCATATATATATATATATGTCCTTATTTGGGTTATTTAATTTATTGCTTTAATATGGTTTCTAGCTGAGGACTTGTTTATCTAGAAGAATGGAACGTGAGCTAAATTCTTCCTTATTAAGGTCAATTTTTTCATTATAAACTTATTGGAAGTAAGAAAGAGTGAAACAAAATAAATACATACCCTGCAATCACTTACACAGATTTAATCACGACTGGTAGCAAGACTAATTCTGTTACATGGCAGTGCTTTAAAGGTTAAAAAGTTTGAAATTTCTAACGAAGTCAGTTTTTCATTATTTGGTTTATCAGCTACAAGTGTATGTTCAGAGTACTTCCATGATACTGCTAGAGATTAAGTATCTGGCAATGGCAGAACATCTTTAGCACCAAAAAATAAAGAGACTTTTCTTTGCCAAAATAAATCAAAAAGGGTCATGTGTTCCACTTGTATAAATCATTGTAATTCAGTTAAAGTCAATGGATCTTTAACACATTACACAAGTATGGGATTTAATTTAGTTGGTTTCTTAATTTCCTTGAAAAATAAACTCTTCATAGTAAGGAAAAAGAAACTTGTAATGAATTGATACAAACAAAAAACCCCACCAAATAACAAAAACTTATCTAGTGTTTAGTATTTTCTGGAGTGCAAAGCATCTTTAAAGCCTACAACATCAGATAGCAAGTGAAACAAAAAATTTTTACATGGACTTTTATTTGAAATGGGCATATGACTTCCCCCAACTGTAACCAAAAGAATGAAGTTCATATTCCCAACAAGGATATGGTTATCGTTTTCTAATACTTAAAAGACATTTTATACACTTTGCAGACCTAGCAAAATTATTATTTTTTTAAATAGCTGATTTTTATTTTTCTTTTATTTCTTTTTTTAAATTATTTTTATTTTTGTTATGTCATATCTGAAAGCAATTAAAACTTAGCTGTGAAATTTAAGTAAATATTGTGGTTGAAGGAATGTCTCCAATTTAGGTTTTCAAAATCAGATGTTAGTTGATGAATCCATCTTAACTGAGCTTGCAGGATGGTATCAAAATCCCCATTACACTCCGTTATCATAGCATCATAGAATCATAAAATGGTTAAGGTTGGAAAGGATCTTAAAGATCGTCAAGTTCCAATCTCTCTACTATGAGAGGAACACTTCCCACTAGACCAGGATGCAGAAAGCCTCATCCAACCTGGCCTTAAACACCTCCACTTATGGCGTTTCCACAAACTCCCTGTTACTGGCTAGACATATATATTTTTAGGTGATCAACACTGTAATTCAGAAGTCTAAAATTATATTTTCATACCAAATGTAAGCCAAACAATTGCAATACTTGGGTCCATAGATGTTTAAGAGTATTAACTTAAAAGAAAACAGACTTTTTCATCTATACCTGGGATTGCATTTCATGGGTTCATTATGAATGTTGATATGAGATTGTAAAACCTCCTCCGATTTGAGAAGTCAAATACATGCACTTTTTCCCACTCCCATCTTGGGCAGTATTGTTTATTGGAAATAATTAATATAATATTTAGATTATTATAAATTTAGCAGTATATCTTTGTATAAAATCAGGTTTTTAGTAGATTTTATCATGATTATGATAAAGCAGTATAAAGATAGGAAAAAATATTAACTTGTCTAATATGTAGTGGAAATTTACAGCCACAAGCTGTTTGTAATAAATGTTAATTGATTACAATTTATGTTTTTGGTCTTCTTCCCAGACACTCCAAGCTATTAATTTGACTTGAACACAGCCAGAATACTGTAACAATTCTTAGTCACTAAAAACCTTAAGGGGAATTCAAATCTGTTAGAATAAATGTAATAGCTTTATCCACCATAAAGCAGGGAGTAGTACAGAGAGGGAAAACAAAACAAAACAAAATATATATTTTTTTAAATTTATTATTTGTATTTACTGAATTTCAATAAAATCCTTTTGGGTTTGAATTTTATATGCATATCTCTCTATCATTTAAATGTGATAAGAATGTTTGTTTAATATGCTGCTAATGTAGAGTTAGATACAACATTTTCTGAAAGTAAAGAGCTGTATATCAAACAAGTGGCTACCTATTGTTATTTTTGCAAATAATAATATGTACAGTATCCATATACAGTATTACAGATTATTTTAAACCTTATTGAGTCAGTGTCAAATGTCAAAATAACCTCCTTGATTAGCAGTCCTTTGTACTTTTAGTAGACTGGAAAGATCTGAAGTAACAAAGTACTAGTTCTGATCTCATACACTCTTTTTTTTTGCATCCACAGCTGTAGAAGATCATCAGTGATGATCTCTTCTCAGATTCAGAGTTTTTCCTTTTCAGCAGTAACTTTCTCTGTTTCCCCAGAAAGTCTGAAGTTCACAAGATTTCCCCTCAATATAGACTTCAAGAAGTACATCACTTTTGCTAAAGATATGTTGAATGAGAGGTGCCAATAGAGAAATATTTAATAGTGTAGAATGAAAAAGATACCAACATATGAATATATAAGCCTTTAATGGAGTAGAAAAACCTCAGATTTTTATAACCCAGACAAGAATTCTGTTACCTGTTTGACTTGCCAGCTGAACGTGAGGTTTTGTCTTGCACACTAAAGATCTGTTTTTTCTGATGTATGAATGGATCAACTTTGCTCTTACAGATCACACATACCTATGCTTTTCTAAAGAAAACTTATAAATTGGTTTTTTTGCCAACTTTGTTTAGACGCCTGTCAAAGGCTCATGGTCAACATAGCTAGTCCTATTTGGGACAATGGTTTTAAAGAATCTGGAAAAATGTGACACAAGGATGATGCCTGCAGAGTCATTAAACATGAATAATCCTTGGGTGTCTGCTCAAATATAATTAGTGGAATGTAATTAGCATCTAATTATAATATCCCATATGAAAAAACTTGGCTGTCTATTGCCATATTCTGGCCAAAATGTGGCAGGAAATACCCCAAATCTTAAGAGGTTCTTTTTGCCAAAGAAAACACTTTATAGCCTTCAAAAATATGCTTACTTGCTGGGATTTAAAACTTACTGTTTTCTTGTTATTATCTGAGAAATCAATGGTTGATAGCAAGAATCCAAAGTGCTTAAATAAATAATTACTAGATTAAAGCAATAAACACAGCCCTAGCAATGAGACAGTGACATGAAGTCAGCCAGTGAAATAGAGACCACCTTGCAGGCTTCATGGTGGAGACAGACAGCAGTATTTTATTGTTGCCTGGTTAAGGGAAGTCTGTTCTGGGAGGTAACTTAATAAGCAGTGTAAAATACACTAAGGATAAGATAAATCTAGTGAGCACTGAAGTGCTTAAAATATAAATAAGAGTTTTTTATGGATTTGGGTAATTTTATCTAATAAATGAGCTGTTGTTTTTGCACTTTTCTGAGACAGGCTGGAGAATTAAGAAATTAATTTGAAGGTACATTAGAAGAAAAGGAAAAGATGAGAAAATAAACAGAGATATGGTGGATAACAATGGGGAAAAAAGAAAATACATTAAAAAAATAAACTTGTTAGATTATTGCTGTTAAACTGAAGTCTTAAAGAACACAGTTTAATAAGTGCTCCCTACATTATACAGAGGAAAACAAAGAACATCTTGCTAAAATGAAAACACTATTATATTCTCAGATAATTAAGAATGCAATTCCATTCAAATGAAAATGAAAATATTTTCCCACATACCTGCATTTAAGAGTATGAATGTCTAGCACCCCATTCCTAAAATCTGGCTTATGGCTTTGGTATTGTGTTCTCATTGCGTTGAGGTTTTCATTTGTTTGGGAGAAAGGAGGACAGCGGATTTCATTTGTAAGAACACTGAAAAAATGTGGGACAACTATACCAGGTTTAAATTATACAACTATTTGAAGTCAACATTATGCATACTCTGTATTCTCTATAGTTAACCATTTTAAATTATGCATTTTGGAAAATTTCTTATACATTTCTGAACAAGAATAAACTTATGTACCAATAGCTCAGGTTACCTTTTTCGGAATTAAGGGACAGTTAACAAAATTAATACTAAATGTCATGTAGTCTTTATTAGGTTATATAAAAATCATATTTTTATACCATCTTCCTCTTTTTCATTTGCTTACAAGTTTTAGAATGTTACTAAGCAATTTCATTAAGCATTTTTAAAATTGATGTTTTGTATAATTTCTATTTTCAAAATATAAGAAAAGGCAGTTGCTATGAAAAATAATGCAACACTTGTTATATTTTCAATTGGTTATATTTAGATACATTTAGTTTGCATTGTTAAAACAATTTTTTGTTACAATAATGAATAACAAGAAGCTGTGTAACATACTTCAATTATATAATATAAATGTAATTAACTCAAATCTGAGCTTTTAAATTCAATTGAAAGCTTCTTCCTTTTAAGAGTAATAGTTAATCTGTCTGTATAACTGATAGTAAACTTTGCAACCCTATACAAATCTTAGAAAATGTTTTCTAAATGTTTTTCCAAATACCTTGTTTAAAGATTAATCTTTTCCTTTAAAGTGGCATCTTCCTAAATTGCCAAGAGGGCACAAAATAAAGAAGCATGTGTGCATCTTTGAGATTACTAAACATGACCAACTGTTCTGCATTCTCAATGCCCACTCAAACGTAAACTTAAGGAATAGCACAAAAGGCATTAGAAAAAGCACAATGCTGTTTTAGATGTAGTATGGGTGCTTTCATGATACATAAACCATTTTTATTTATGCATATGGTTGCCTAAGTCTAATTTCATAAAACTGTTATATGGTACATAGAAAATGAAGGAAATTAATTTTTTCCATTCCCTTCTTGTCCCTTTTGATTAAAAACCTTCTGTTTCTTTTACTTTGTTCATTGGAACTTTATATTCAAAGATAGAAACTGTAAAGGCCTTTGTGGCCTAAAAAGCTGTACTACTAGAACAGTGGAAGCAGAATTTTAATGTAATTTTAAAAGTTTATTGGAACTCTAGCACTTTGTATTATACTGACAATTCTGTGAGAAAAATAACTCTTTTCTTAGTCCTCAGTCCAGTGCTTCTGTTTCAAATCTGAGTTTGCCAGACTGGAAAGTCTTTGGGACATGCTTTAACACCTTTGTGATATATTCCTTCATGCATGGTCAAATTAAGTTTGGTGTTGTTTTTTTAAAGATGCATACAAGGTCAAGCCTGATGGTTACAGACACTGAGGAGTAGGTTGATCTGAGCCCATGAGAGCTATGAGACCATCCAGCTTCTGCCAGTGTCCTCTGCTAAGGCCAAGCTATTTCTGTATCTGTGTAGTGGTGTGGGATGCTAGCAGTACCAGGGAAAGCAAAGGATACTTCTGCTGTAGGCTACTGTCTCTGGAAAACTCACAGAGATGACAAAGCTAAGAGACAGCACATCATGGACCTTGTGATTTTATATGGTGAAGTTTTTAAATAGTTAGGGCTTTGTTGGTGGTGTTGTTGGTGTAGTTGTTTTTTAAAGAATGTAAAAGCCTTTTCTGAATGGATGTAACTTTTACCATTACTAGTTTGCATAACTTCGTATGTATGTTAGAACAGCTCAGAAAGTTACTTTGATTTGGTGAAGAATGCACATGTGTAGTCTGCTTCTTCTGTGATGAGCCTGAATCAGTCTTGTAGATGTTTTAAGTTTTTCCTTAGGTTTTTATGTAAATTATAAAAAATAGCAGGTTCCATTTGCACATATTAGATATGTTCTGACATACAAGCATTGAACTGGAAAATAATATTATTAGCATTATATAATGTCAGTATATTTAAGGAGTGTGGCTCCAAACTCCCATCATTTTTCTTTGTTAGCATTCTGTTAGAATAATTGTGTCTAGTAGCAAATAATTCTCCATTCAGCAAATGTTTCACTGTGTTGGCCAAAATGAACAGCTCATAAATAGAACAGGACATTATCATGAACCAGCTTTAACCCAAGTTGCTGTGAGCAGTTTGCTAATGCTACAATGTCTGCAGGAGAATTAAGAGCCTCTGACAACATTCTGCTTTGAGGACTTAAATACCAATTTTTCTCACAGAATGCCACTGGACCCCACCAGAGACTGTCATTCAGTTCCTTGACCTCTTTGGAGAGTTAATTCAAAGGATAAATTTCAGTGATGCCACCATCTCTATCTTACTGCCAACAGTGAAAATCACCTCAGCTCTGAAACCCAGCCTAAGGTCAAAAGAGAGAAAAATAGTGAACTTTTTCTTTGAGCAGCTCAGGTGTAATTCCCTGCAGCTACAATATCAACCATGCTGCATTTTCTGAGGACAATGCTATAGATCTGAAGTGCTCAGTATTCTGTTTTAGCTGTATCTTGACGGCTAAGATCACCCTGAACACTCAAATCACCTGCATATCAGTCAGCTTGCCATAGAACTTTGAGCAAAAGAAAACAAAACCAGCAATTATCTGTTACATCCACCCTTGGTCTGTGACTCCTGATCTTAAGGTAATCTTTTGAGATGTGATCATGATCTGTCTCTCTCCTGAAAATCTTGCTTCAGAAGTGACAATGAAAACAGAGTCCTGTTCAGTCCTGAAGAGCTGAGAGTAAATACACTAGACTCAGACATAACTGAGCTCACTGAAACTGGTAGTTTCTAACTGGTAGTTAGAAATGTGTGGTTATCTGTAATTAAACATGTTATCTATATTGAAAAAATGTGGCTGATCTACAATCATTTTGAAATGTCTTGAAATGGCAAAAATATCCTGCACTAGAGGGAGATAAAAAAATCATAAACACAAGTTTTCAGTAGTCCAGTCTAAAAATTGCCATGGACTTTGTAGTCAGAACCCAGGATATGCTAGTTGATTTTTGTTTAATATGTAGGACTGTTAGTGATTACAGGACTTGAGAACTTCTCTATTTGTATGTGTCTCTGTCCAACACAGATAGTGTTGCATTCCACTACTTTTCTGTAAAGCAATGCTAGCCCAATGACCTACTTTGATTCATGCTATCAACATTTTATGGGAATGGGAAGAAATCAGGATGTTGATTTTTTATCTTTCATCTAGCTACAGTCATATGTTTATCTTTGAAAGTGGACTTGGTGGGTTGCATCTAAGCATATCTCAGGTATACTAAAAAATTTGAAATATATATTCTGGAAACGTGTAATGTGACTTTACAGAGTGATTCTGGGAGATTAAATCTATGAAGAATGGAAGAGCTTCAAGGAAGAATGGAGGTCTTCCTCACCTTCTCTCCTACTCCTCACATCACCTCAGGTTGCTAAGGGAATCACCAGGACATTTTGGCTTTTGAATTTAGATTAAACATAGGTCTTTTACATGGTTAAATACTTCCACAAGTACTCAAGTACTGGAGTATTTAGAAAGGGATAACTGTTCCTCTACTTTGGAACCAATCTGACTGCTCACAAAACCTCTATTTCTCTTGACAGTTCAGAGCTCCTTGACTCATTCTTAGGCTTTACTGAGTTAACTTTATTGTTTCAACCTTGCAGCTTTGGATCTGACCACCTAGCATAGCTGAGTCAGTGAAGTTCTATTGTACAGTGTGTATACATTAGTGGTTTAGTTTATCTTAGGGGTATATTTAGGTGGTAAACCACCTGATCATCTCTGCTTACTGTGGCATTCTTTTACATCATGGAGAGGTCTTGGAGCTCTTAAAATAGATTCTTGTAAGATAAAACTCAACTGAAAAATGCATTCCAGAAGTGCACCTGATCTCCTCCAGGAACAAATGGACATGCACTCTGTGGGACCGACTGGACTAGAGCTGCTTTGAAGTAAAAACCCTGAAATAGTGAGTAGAACATGGATTTTTGGTCCTCAGTGCCAACTATTTTATTCTATAGGTTCACTCTGGATATTTATAATTCCTTTCTATTGTAACAATATTTTGTAATATTTATGTAGGTCTATCTGGTGCATTTTTTTTAATTATTTTTTTTTTTTTATTTGGCCATAATTAGATATTTTGACCTGTTTTAATTCATCCTTGGTCCAACGTCACAACTGTACACAGCAGAAGTAGTGAATTTTCCTATGTTTTTTTTCCACATCTGCATCAAAACTTCTCTGGTATGTTAAAAGCTCTATTTCTGATTAGACAGAAAAAGGGGGATGTTTCAAACCTGGTGTCTTACAGGGCTAGCAGGGATCCGCTGAGATTTTTGAGAACGTTACTGGAAACAGAATGATCTTTCTTTTTCTGATTTCAAGTGCAGAAGACTGAAAGAAAATGCTCAAAGCAATCAAAGTGAATCTGCTTAGAGCTTAGTAGATGTATACCTTAAGCTTTCTAAACCTCACTAGAATTGGTCTCAGTCTTATATAAAAATCTGAGACATGATGAATTGAATAATTACACAGAACCACAGAATCTTAGGGGTTGGAAGGGACCTAGAAAGATCATCTAGTCCAACCCCTCTGACAGAGCAGGATCACACAGGAACACGTCTGGGAGGGTTTTGAATGTCTCCAGGGAAGGAGACTCCATAACCTCTCTGGGCATCCTGTTCCCGTGCTCTGTCACTCTCACAGTAAAGAAGTTTTTTCTCATGATTACGTGGAACCCCCTGTGTTCCAGTTTGCACCCATTGCCCCTTCTCCTGTCAATAGACATCACTGAAAAAAAGCCTGGCTCCATCCTCCAGACACTCTCCCTTAACATATTTGTAAGCATTGATGAGGTTGCCACTCAGTCTCCTCCAAGCTAAAGAGACCCAGCTCCCTCAGCCTTAAGGGGGATGTTCCACTCCCTTCATTATCTTTGTGGCTCTGTGCTGGACTCTTTCAAGCAGATCCCTGTCCTTGAACTGAGGGGCCCAGAACCGGACACAATATTCCAGATGTGGCCTCAACAAGGCAGAATAGAGGGGAAGGAGAATCTCCCTTGACCTACTAACCACACCCTTTCTAATACACCCCAGGATGCCATTGGCCTTCTTGAATACAAGAGCACATTGCTGGCTCATGGTCATCCTCCTGTCCACCAGGACCCCCAGGTCCCTTTCTCCTACACTGCCCTCCAGCAGGTCAGCTCCCAACCTGTACTGGTACATGGGGTTGTTCTTCCCCAGATACAAGACTCTACACTTGCCCTTGTTGAATTTCATCAAGTTTCTCCCTGCCCAACTCTCCAGCCTGTCTAGGTCCTTCTGAATGGCAGCACAGCCTTCTGGTGTGTCAGCCACTCATCCCAGTTTAGTGTCATCAGCAAAATTGCTGTTCTCTCATCCAGGTTTCTGATGAAAATACTGAATAGTACTGGTCCCAGTACTGACTCCTGAGGCACTTCAGTAGTCATAGACTTCCAACTAGATTTTGTCCCATTGACCACTACTCTCTGACTTCTTCCTTTGAGCCAGTTCATGATCCACCTCACTACCTGATCATCGAGACTGCACTTCCTCAGTTTATCTGTGAGGATGCTGTGGGAGACAGTGTCAAATGCTTTACGGAAATCAAGATAAACCACAGCTACTGCCCTACCATCATCTGTCCCCCTAGTTACTTCTTCATAGAAGGCCATAAGGTTGGTCGAACATGACTTTCCCTTGGTAAAACCATGTTGACTGCTCTTAATGACCCCTCATCCTTGATATGCCTAGACATATTCTACACTTGCAATTTCATAAGCAGCATTGTCAGTATTGTTGTTCTTTGGTTCTACAGTGTGATTTTAAGGAAATATTAATTTAAAAAAAACATGGCTTTTGGCCAGCATTAATACACCTTTGAACAAATCTTATAAGAAAAAGGTGTTTTGGTCAAACTGAACAGAGAGGCATAAACAGAAGAGTGGGATGTCAGTATATTTAGAAGAAGAGATGAAGTGTTAGAAAAACCTGGAGAGCATTGTCAGCTGAAATTGTAAATTTTTCATGGATTATTTACTGGTATTAATGTTGGTTATTAATTTAAATAAATATTTATTTTTTCAGAAAAATCACACAAAAGAGAACAAAGAGACACGTAGAATAAAACCAGGGCTTGCATAACACTGGCACAGCAACAGTTAGAGGAAATATGTCCCAAGTAGTCAACAGCCCATCCATGAGACATAAGCCTGCAAAACATATGAAAGGAATGGAAATGAGTTGTCTTGGTGTATGGTAGGATAGAACCAATTTTCTTTTAATAACTTTACTTTTCAATTAAGTCTCTTCTAAGTAACTGCACCTGCTGAAATTAGCAGCATGTTCTTCAGTCAGTGTCTGCTTCTAGGACTGATAACACCTGATCTTTATAGTTACTGCTGGAGAATAGTATGCAGAACAAAGGCCACTGCTTGGTTCTGCTCAACCTTTTATGCTCCAGAACCAGAAGGAAGGAAGGGGTCACACCTGAAACCCTCCTTTGGGGAGGAGCAGACCAGACCAGAATTGTGACCAGAAACGTGACCAGAATTGACCAAAGTATTCCATCCCATACACATCATACTTGATATAAATTTGAGGGATCATGAGGGTCAAGCCTCTCTGTCCATTGCAGGCATCCTGGGATGATTCCATCATTTGTCTGCCTTTTGGTTCCAATCTGGACGTTTTTGAATCCGTATATTCCTGCATCCAGCTCTTGTTAACTGTAGACTCCAGGAAGAAGGGGGTAGTGTAATAATGGTTTTGTATATATTTGTATATATTTCATTCTTTTCTTTTTCATAATTACTGCTTCATTGAAGCTCTGCCATTTAGTTTCCATCCTGTAAGTCTCCCTCCCTTATTTTCTCTCCTTTTCCTATAGGGGAAGGGAGAGGGGTCATTTGTTTAGTTGCCAGCCCAGTGTTAAACTGTGACAGGAGTATTCCCTACATTTTCTCTTGGTTATAGCCTTGTACACTAGGTAGAAAACAATGACTAATTGGACTCACCATATTAACATACCATCAGCATATCAATGTAATATTATCATACTAAAATACCCACCCATAGGCTAGAGAGACCCTACTAAAAAAAAGCCCCCTACTCTTTGAGGATGTGTAACAAAAATTTTAAGCACTGTCACTTTAAATGGGAGTGAAGAACTAGCTAACTGATCATATGCACAGAAGCAATAGAATATAATAAGACATAAAGTAATTTCACATGTTTCTACTTATAAAAGTAGTTCTTGTGCTTCAGGAAGCTGAGCTTGCTTTGTGGAATACCACCTGACTCCCTTTTTTGTGCAGAACTGGGAAATAAAGCAAATAAGTCAACTGTGTGTCGATTAGCTTATTGCACAGTGGGTGATGGGCCTCACTTTTGGGACAACAGTATGACAATATTTTCTAGATTTAGAACAATATTTTTATGTAGAGTTAGAGAACAATTTCCAGAGAAAGTGATAATAACAATGAATGGAGGCATGTGCAAGTGTTCATACACCATTAACCAACTCTATGTCTATGCTTGCATTTTTCTCTTAATTTCACATTAACAGGGAAAACTGAATTTTAATATATTCAAAATTCTTCTGCAAAGCAGTAAGCATCAAGAACTGTAAAAACAAGAGTTCTGAATGTATGCTGTTTAGGAAAAAATATTACATATGGATTAGTTATTTAGAGTTAATTCCCATTCACGATAAGAAAATAAATAGCAGAATTTTATTACTTTCTTAACTTGTCATTCTGATAAATGGAGTTCAACATTTAATAAATGTGAATACAAAATTTAAATATTTTATTACATCGGCTGTTATGATGCAACAACATATTTGCATATAACAAGGAAAAACATTAAATAAAAGTCCAATTAAGTATGGGGCTTTGACCAAATTTATTTATTTTTTTTTTCATTCAATTTTGTTGTTTAGGTGAGCATATATATCAAATTATATTTTGGTAAATATATAATATTTTTTCTTCTTTGATTAAATGTTTTTGGGATAATTTTTATTATTGGGGAGTAATAAAAAGCAAATAACAAAAAAAATAGTAACAAAACTTAGGTATATTTGAAAACTCTTTTGCTCAGGTAACATCATTCTTCTCTTTTTCTTCTGACTTTTTTGTCAGAAGGTGTAGGACTGTGATCCTTTTGCTAGTGACTTTACTGTTATTAGTGTTGTTCCAGGCAGTGGGGTCTTATACAAACAATAAACACCTGACATTGCTAACATTGACTGCAAAGTAACAGTGACATTTAGAAACAAAATTATTATCTTTTTTTCCTGTTTTTCTTTCCCTTGTCTTCTGCTATGTCTTTCCCAACCTTAACACTGACATGATTGCCAGTATATAAAAACCAATTAGCTCCCACTTAAGCCAGTGCTCGTTGTTCAAGTACGTATATTTTACTTTTAAAATAGAAACTTGCAAAAAAAGTAGTCAAGGGTTTCACCTGGTAATTGGTTTCTTAAATTAAAATGACATTCCTTCACGGATCAAGGATTTTGTGAATCTTCCAAATCAATTTTCAGCATTTGTCATGCTCCAACTACAAAGCTCTTTAATGTCTTGAGTTCTGCCACAAGCAGCTGAGTGAAGGCTTTTATCCAGTTCAGTAGTAGTACTTCCAGTACAATCTGGACTCCCCAGAATTTATTTCTGCCAGATTTCCTTCTAGGTAGGCGGTCTTTATCGTCTACTTGATCCACCTCTGCTAAGGATTTGTTTACTTAAGTGTAATAAAACCTTGGACAACAGAAGTACTAATCCTAACACTGGTCACATTAGTTAGAGAAGGTTATTTTCCAAGTGCAGGGTACAACCAGAACCTTTAGACTCCTGTGTCTACTGTTGCATTTCCATGAAAGCTAAATTTAAGATTTTACACAGTTTTCCAGTGACCTGATCAAAAACATGAATGTTTATATGACTTTGAGTTAAAAAAACAAACCAAAACAAAACCAATAACAATAACCAAAACCAGTAAAAGCTAGTAGCACTTGGGTAAAATTAAACCCAAAGCTGACAAAAACAAAACAAGCCAAAACAAAGCAACACCAAAACTCCAGGGATATAAAGCTGCATGAACCTAAACTAAAATATTTTTGTTAAATGTTATGATCCTGTATAAAACCCTGATGAATATCAAGCATCTCTAAAACTCCCAACAACTTACAAATGCCTAAAAAATGTCTCTTCTTGCTTCGTGGCAAAAAGTTCACTTCACAGCTGTTGTCTATTACCTTAGAGACAATGTAAATAGTCGGGATACAATAAACCACTGATGATAAAAAATGTGTTATCACGTCTAACCATAACAGCGTGAACGGTCCAACTATAATAGAGCAAATGACCTGACAGCTCCTACCCGCTGAGCATTATCACCCATCACCACTTAACCAGCAGCAGACCAAGGGACAAGAAGATTCTCATTCTGCTTATGGTGCCCCTTGGGAAAAGCACAGTCCTATTAATTTAGTGGTGGTAGTGAGAGAACAGTTGTCAAAGTGCATGGAAGCAGACCAGCAGACTGCTAACTTAATTATGTCCTACAACAGAGCCAACATTTTAAAAGTGTGAAAGATGGCAATTTGTTACACTTCACCTTCCCCCATATTTTCCTGATAGACTTAACCAATTAAAGTAATTCAAAATATTATAGAAATAATTATTTAGCCTCTTCCAAATGCAAAACAAAATAGACCTCCACAACTAGAATTAAGTTGCGAAATAGTAAATTTTATGTTAGGATTTATTGTGAAGTCATAATGCTACTGATTGAACTATTATTTCATAATAAGTTTAATAAATAACTTACAACATTGTCTATTTTTTAGATCCCACCTTCTGAGTGTTACAGGAATGCAGCCATATAAGACTTCAGTTTTTAAGTGCCTTCTTCTCCAAGGGCTCTGCTACCAGACATATTTGTGCATAATTGGCCTGAGACTTTTTGCTGCGTAATAACTCTTTTCAGTATCATGTTTACATGACTAAACCATTTATAAAA
The DNA here is from genome assembly GCF_000747805.2 of Chaetura pelagica. NCBI lineage: Eukaryota > Metazoa > Chordata > Aves > Apodiformes > Apodidae > Chaetura > Chaetura pelagica. The sequence continues at coordinate 8,692,561 of NW_009953295.1, read as the reverse complement.
TCTATCGACTGAACTATCGTATACACTTACATCATACTCTACATCAGCATATCTCATATTTTTCACAAAAGTATGTATCAGTACCTCAGTGCAATAGATGGGAAAATAAACTTAGATAACAATCTTTTGAGTTATTCTGGTTCCATAAATCTATAATAACCTGCACATAAATTCATCTGCAAGCCATTTTGATCTGATATTTTCTTGAAGATAGTTAAAAATGCACTATTTCAGCTATTTAAACTGTTTCATAAGATACATACCACTTCCCTGGATTCTACTTTCAAGAGATTTGTGGTGTAAACAATCATGGCTATTTTTTTTTTCCCATTGACAGAAATAAATCTTGGTTTACATTTATCAACTTTCAAGAATATTGATTTTGTTAAAGCTGTTGTATTGTGCTCAGAACACTTCCAACACATATTCAACAACTCAGACAAACATTAGCTTGTTTTTCAGAGTTGCTTCAGCTGCAATCAGTATTCGGATACATTGGAACTTAAAATATGTTTAATGATTTCATATGTAAATATGGAAACAGTGAAGGACTACTGGTTCAGATTAAGAGATGTTGGCTGCCATTTGCCCTATTATGTTATCTTATCCCCCTTTGAAGCAAGAAACAAGTGGATCAATAATGGACATTGTTTTCACTATGTTGACTTCTCCTTATAAACTACCTGTTTTATGCAACTTGCAGAATCACACAGAATGGTCATGGTTGGAAAGGACCTCTTAGACCACTGAGTCTGACAAAAAAAAAACCCAAATACAAACTAAACCCAACCAAAAAAATAAACCCCAAAACAAAAACCAACAAAAACAACAACAAACAAAGAAACCCCAACAACAAACAAACAAAAAAACAAACAAAAAACCAAACAAAAACCCAAACAAAAAACAAACAAAAAAAACCCCCAAAAAACCCACCACACAACAAAAGAGAAAAACAACAACAACAACCAAACAACACGCAACATACCTTGTCACTAGAGCATGCCCTGAAGCTCCGCATCTACACGTTTCTTGAATACATCCAAGGATGGTGACTGCACCACCTCCCTGGGCAGGCTGTTCGGGTGCCTGATCACTCTTTCAGGAAAGAAATTCTTCCTAACATCACATTTGAATCTCCCCTACTGCAACATTAGACCATTTCCTGTCATCCTGTCATTATTCACCTCCTTTATTATATACTTCATTTCAGGTAGTTGTAGAGGGCATTGAGGTCTCTTCTCAGCCTCCTCTTCTCCAAACTGTAGTTCCCTAGTTGCCTCAGCCAATCTTTCTATGACTTGTTCTCTAGGTCCTTCACCAGCTTGGTGGCTCTTCTCTGGTCATGTTCCAGCACCTCAATGTTCTTCCTGCAGCCAGCAGCCCAGAACTGAACACAGTACTCAACGTGCAGCCTCACCAGTGCTGAGGACAGGAACACAATTGCCTCCCTCCTCTTGCTAGCCACACTATTCCTGATGCAGGCCAGGATGTTGTTGGCCGTCTTGGCCACCTGAGCACACCACTGGCTGATGTGAAGTTGTCCACCAGCATCCCCAGGTCCTTTTCTGCTGGGCAGCTCTCCAGACACTCTTCCCTTCTCTTAAACAGTAGATCTGAAATTTAGAAAAATCCTGAATAATAGGAAATGGGGGAAAAATAATCTAAAGGAAATTATCTAAAGAAAAGGAAAGTTTATTTTAACAAAATAAACAAGAAAACAACCAAATAAGTAAAAAATGCAGGACCTAATTTTCCAAAAAATCTCAGCAGTTTCTGAGAAATGTTTGAAAGTTATCAATTTACATTTTAAAAAATGCAGTTTGATGCTTATTTGAGCCATGACTATTGGTAGTATCTCTGTCTGGCTTCTTTTTCCTTTACAAAATTCCAAGGGAATTCAAGCTGTAGTTAACATTTACCTGTTAATTGTTCTAATGAAAGGCAAAAGAGGGGAAAAAGACAAAGTTGTATGTCATAAATAAAATGTGACAACATAGAATCCACTCACACCTCCACCTCATTACGGATTACATTAATGTCTTGAAAAAGAGATAAAAGTTGAATAAGAGAGCTTCCCCATGTAATTCTTTATTATGTTTTTTTCCTGAAACAAGTTACACTGCAATTACATAATTTCAGAACAAAAAGACTTGGAAAAAAAATTTAAAAAATACTTGGGAATATAAGCCTTTCCAAGTGAAATAGGTATATTTGGTAAGCATACATCTGTGGATGTGACTCCAGATAATTATGAAACAGTACAAAGCAGTATATATAACAGGCAAGTTGCTGTGGGATAGGTATAAAGAAATGTAATAAAATTTCAATAATGTAATAAGTTAAATTTAATAAGGTTTTATATCTAATGAAGCTTGTCATTGTTTCTAGCAGATGAAAAATAGAAGAAAGGAAAAACATGTCTTTGAAATAAAAAAGTGGATTACATTCAGTGTATGGCTTTAGGTTCCTGGAAAACTGCAGGTGGGTGTGAAGGCTAAATGTTAAGACATCTGTTAAAATACGTTAGGATTACTGCTTGAAGAAGTGAAAGGGGTGCATAATAGTAAAAAGGTCTCATGAAACATCATAAATAATGATAACTCATAATTGCAAACATGTTGGAAAAAAATTATTTTCTGCTTGTGTAGTTTTGCATTATTTTCTTTAATCATGTTTTCATTCTTAAATAAATGTGGGGTTTCGGGTTCATAGTTAATTAGATTTCTTTTATTGGATGCCGATGGTGCTGCAGAGATAGATAAACATCGTAACATCCTCCTCTCTCCTCCACATGATTTCACCAAAGAAGAAAACTTTTCTAGTCAGTCGCTCACTCTGTCGGCTCACATCCAGATTATTACAATGCCATTCTGGTGTTCTTGGGTAGCATGGGGCTGTAAGAAAGCATCAGGCAGTGCTTTCCTCTCCTTGATGGAACTCTTTCCTATATGAAGGTCTGGCACAGAGTATAGACAGCACCTAAATTTGTTTAACAGTATTCTGAAGACTTTAAACTCTTTCCCAGCTGAAGGTCTGGCACAGAGTATAGACAGCACCTAAATTTGTTTAACAGTATTCTGAAGACTTTAAATGTTTTATAAAGTCAGTAATGACTGTCTGCACAGGAAGGAACTTCAGCAAGGAAACCAGCTGACATCTGTGCTCCAGAAATTATCGTGCATCATTCAGAATGCTATTTTTGCTTTTAAAGCATGTCATGCTTAGTTGATGTACATTTTCAAGTCTCTCTTTCCTGTTGCCTGTACTCAACCTGAGAAAGCAACCTGAGAAAACCTGAGAACTAGGATGTTGATGCTGACATGGTGCACATGAGGCTGAGAACTAATTTTTTTGGAACAGGACTGTGACACCTTAAAAAATGTATGCATGTTCCTTATTTCTTTCTGAGGCATGAATGATAGGTGACAAATCTGAGTCTGTCCAACCCATAACAGTTATTGAGGGTTGGTACTATTTGCTTCCATTACAGCATTAAAAATACTCACTAAGGACTCCAATAAAAGTAAAATGAATAATACTCTTAATTTCAAATTTTCCAGCACCAAAATTGTCCATTTACATTGTCTTTTTAAATCATATTTATTTCTTTTTTTCTTTTTTTTTTTTTTTTTTTTTTTTTCTTTCTGTAGAATATACTCCTGGCAAATCCTGAGTTTTTATATTTATCCTTTTTTCAGTAATGGAAGAGGAGTTTTTGCTAGCAAAAGATTTCGTGTTTAGCTGTTGCTAAACTGGTATTTTTACTAAGACAAAAAAAAGTGTTTGGTAAAAATAAAAATGTTCACAAATGCAACTGTTAAATATCAGACCTGAATCAGGTATATCATGGAATATATTGTTTATTTTCCCAGCTTTTTTTTTTTTTTTTCCTTTCTGATGCTGGCACCTGCAGAATATTAATTCAGGAGGAGCTCTAGAAATGAAGATAGAACATGAATTTCACTAAATACATTCACAATGGAAATTTACTATTTTTCACAGTATTGGGAATTATAGAAGAGGTTTATGAACCCAGAAGAAACTTCATGTAACCTATACTGATGCTGAAGTCCAAAGCAAGATCCGTTATTCTGAAGTCTAAGCCTCTAAAACAGTTCTAAAACAGTATTTTTCCAGAGGATTCCTTTAAATAAAGCTCAAATAGGTCTTCCTGGGATGTCCTGTGGGGCCAATGAGACCATGCAGACAAACTTGTAATTTATTTTGATTATCAGTCATTTTTATTAATGGTTTTGGAAATAAAATAAACAAAAGTATTATGCCAACTCTCACAATCTTTTTCCTAGTTTCATGTTATGAGGTATTTTCTTAATAGACTCAGTTCCTAAAATCATGTGACTACACCAGGCTCTGTTTTCATTAAAAATAAATACATTTCTACCCCACATTGTTGCTGAGAATGTTTGAAAATATGATATTTTAAAGATTAACATCAAGAAGACAATCACTTCAAATGAAGCATTAAAAAAACAAACAACAAAACCAAAACACCTTATGATGCTGAGGTAATGATTTATTAATACTTAAGCTTAGTAATGCTTCTTTATTATAACCAAAGATAATTAGTCTGAGTAGTGAGATACATATACATGGGTCAGCAACTAGCTTCATTACTGAGGCTTTGTCTAATGCAATAGTACTGTAGCTGCCCAGCTTGCTCTTCTGATGATCTATAACCTCCATCCAATGCTTTTCAAATTCTTTTACCACGTTCCTGATTATAATCTGCCACACTAAGTACTTATTCTCACATAGATCTGAACCACTCACAAGTAGTCATTATTATTATTCCCCTCTTTCTGCTTGTTCCTTTCACTGATGCTCAGGTACTATTTTAAAGAATTTATTGAATGTAAATGGGATCTGAACTTAAAAATAGGGTTTTGCACATTCCTGAACATGCCTGTGTATAATTGTACATATTTTCTTTTGTCACTAACTAGAAATTATTTAATATTTTAAGTTCCTGCTCCAGTTTCAGTATTTCATAACTAACAATTAAGAACTTTGCAAATCTTTAAGCGGATCGAAATCATTATTGTCACTGGTTTAATTGCCAATCCTGAGTCAGACCATGACAAGTATTGCTATTTTAAAGCATTGCAGATATTTTTATTTGGTTAGTTCAGAATGAAGATCATTTGTGCTAATTTTTAATGACCTTCATATTCCTCACCTGTCAGTGTGGTTGATGACTAAGTAAATGAGAAGAGCACAATAATTCATTACTAATTTAATCTGCAGGGAGAGTGATCAAAGGTGTAGCATACTGAGATATATGAAGTCTTGTGTGTCATGCATTTTCTGTAGCCGGGCATCTGTGAAGCAGCACTGACACCAGACACAATCTCAATATATAGAGATATTTCTGAGACTACAACAACGAAGATGAGAATAAGCAGGACTTTCTAGATTCCAAAAGAGAACCCATTATTTACATTTGATAAAGAATCAGTTATTCATATCAGAAATAACAAAGGTCAGGCTGACAAATGTTTTTCAAAAGATTAGTGTGTAGTCAAGATTGTGTCAACAGATCAGTGTACATTTTAACAGTCACGTGTTGCATTATTAAACAATTAAAACATTTTAAAACTTCATGAGTCCTGTTTCTCCTTACAAATCATTGTTACATTCCAAAACAGAAAAGATAATCCTAATACATAAGGAGATATTTCAAACTTGATTCCACAGAAATGAGTTATCTTGTCTAGTGAAGGTGGTACAGTAAGAAGTTAAGGCAGTGGTTTCACCTAGACAGGTTGGTACATATAAGAATTACTTCCTCAAAGTTCATATATTTTCAGAGAGAAAAAAACTATGATGAATGACTAAGAAAAAGCTCACCTACCTGACCAGAAATTTCTCTTCTCCTTTTTAGTGTTTGCTAAGAGAGTTTAAACAACTATAGGTAGTCAGATTTGCAGATCTTCAAGTAGGACTTCATAACATGTATCGGGAGGACACTTACCAGAGTCAGAATTTCAGAAAATACAGCCTGTAATAGCAATTCATAAATAGGTGACAAAAAACTTCAGAAAATCACTAGAGCTTTCAATATTTTAAGCATGGGAGCACAGTGATATTTACGATTTTTACAGGACATTTTCTGGAGTAAAAGTGAAGGCCAGGATAGAGTAGGAGAACCTAGTTAGTTCTAGAAATGTGTAGACAACTGGATGAATCCTTATTCTGATATAGAGATGCCAACATTACAAATACATACATTTAAGTGTCTGAATCCAGCTCTGCATTGCTAAAACTGCAGCCAACATATACAGTGTGATATAAAATGGAGTCTGAAGAAACAGATTCATTTTCTAAGGGTAAAATTCATGACCAGCATGATACATTGATACTCAAAATAAACACCTAGTTCATTGCTTATGGTAAATTATTCTGAAAATTATTGCAAAGGGAATAACATATGTCTAAGTGTTTGAAACATTTGTTGAGTTTTAAAAGATTATATCACACTCAGCTGCATTCTGTAAAATAAGCAATGGAAGAGTCATCATGAAAATAGTGTGATTTACTACTGAGGCTAAAGACTATCGAAGGACCACCTGATTTAGTATCTAGAGAAAAGGAAAATCCACAAAGACCTATAAGGTAGGTAAAAAAAAAAAATAAATGAGATAATGAGGAAATTGAGAGAGACAGAAGATATTTCTGAATATCAGAAATTCAGTTCAGTTCTTCTCAACAACTTTGAAAATAGTAAGCAATAACGTGGTGAAACACTGGACAGTTGCTTGCTCTGTGGTAAAAATATTAGATATATGTGAAGAGGTGAAAACTATGATAGTTTGATCTAGTAGATTATACTAAATTTACAGCCTACTGGAACAGATTTTTAAACTGTAGGATGCTTGCCAAGACCATGGCAAGATCTTCAGGTGAATGAATAGAAATTTATATAGGCTCTGACAGCTGACAGGAACTAACAGCTGCTCTGACGCCTAACAAATTGGCAATTTCAAAATGTTTTAGTATCTGCGATCTTCTACAGAGATCTTCTAGCTGACTGAAAAGTCATCAGAAAAACTCAAAATCAGCATCAGGGTAGACAGAATTTGAGTAGAAAGTGTGGGAAATCATGAAAAAACAGTTTAGGAAGTAAGCCTGTGAGATATTAACTTTAGTTGCTATTCTCAGAAATTAATAAACCAAAGTGATGTTGTCAACATGAAATGTCAAATGGGAAATGATCAGTTGGGACACAATACAGAACAAAATTATTCTGATTCTTATTGGTATAGAAAGCAAAGTGATTTTAAATCTTGTCAGCTAAAAAAAAATGTCCAAAACACTACTAATCTCTTTCTAACATCCAGCCAAAGAAAAATGGACTATTTATATATTTATTTGCAAGAGATGCGAACTAAACTGAAGCACTGAAAGAATAAAAAATATCAAGGTATGAGCTGTACCAATTTGCTCCAGTTATCTTGTCCATGTCAGCAACTTTAGGGAATGTTGAATTGGCATTCTCATGTTTTCTCACTGCAAAGATTTAATATGAAGGAGGTAATATTGAATTATGCAATGTCAGTGAAACTGAAGAATTCTAGAAAATTGTAATCTTGTCAGTATAACATAATGTAAAACTATTGCCATAAGCTTTCATTTCTAGTCCTACTCCATAGAACACGTTCATGTAAGTGGTAATATTGATTGTTCTTATTATATTTTTTATCAAAGAAGCATAAACACTGAACAAACATGACTTTATTTCTTATGTTAATGTAATCCATGAGTGTTCAATTTTCTTCTTTTCTGCTTTTATCAGTCCTGATATTTCCTTTTTTTCTTATTTGTTCTTTTTCAGTATGTGATTTCTGATGCTTTTATCTAATAAAAATACTATTGTTGTAAAATTGTTGTAACACTTTTAAGTGTATTTCAATGCCTTAAATGCCCATGCCTTTATTTTAGCTTCAGCATTATCATAATAGAGCAAATTCAAAATATGTGACTTGTGATAGTTGCTCTCAGTTATCATAATTTTCTCATATCAGATAGTACAAACGAATGAATCCAAATTTCTCCTATAAGTGCTAGTTGCAGAAACGTTCTTGACACAACATCAGCCATTACCAGTGTCCCAAATGTTTCTTTCTGTCAGTTAAAAATGGTGGAGGTGGATTCAGCCAGTTATTGAATATTTCTTGATCTAATCCAGGAAGGCTTCAGTTACGGCTGAATGTGAACTCATCTGAAAAACAACAAAAGCAACAAAACCCCCAAACCAAACACAAACACAAAACAAAACACAAAAAATACAACCAACCAATCAAAAACTCAACCAAAACAACCAAGGAAAAAACCCAACATTTTTTTCAACTCCTGTTACAGAAATTTATAACCTCTTCTTCTAAATATATGTGTGAACAATTTCAGTTAAGAAAGTACCACAATTAAACACCATTCATGAATGACTGAGTGTGAATATTGCATGTGTGTATAGACTGGGAAATTACAACGTGGGTGTAATTCACTGTTAGATTAATATTTGTCAGATTAACTTTATTTTTTTTTACTTTTTTTTTTTTTTTTTTACCATGTCTATTTACTTAGATGGTGATTTTGCAGACCTGAATATGCACAACTTTGAGCAGCCTTACCCTAGATTAGTTTTTCAAGAGTAATAACTGGAAGGTATTACTGTGTTAACAGCCAAAATTATTTAACAGTAACTTCATTATAGTAAATTTTATTTTTCTAAATTTCTTGTTTTCATGAGTTTAGACCACTTATTTTATGTATTCGTATTATACCTACTATCTCTTTGCAATAATGTGGTGCTTAGGAAAAAAAAACAAATGCTACAAATGTTTGGAATCTGTAGCTATCTCTTGAAGAAATTTTATCGTGCAATAATTTGCACATTAAAAATTTAGACAAAACAAATTACACACATTAACTCTGAATGAGTAGCAAAGGAAAATGAAACAGATATGCATGCAGAAACACATACAACTGCTAGATTTCAGGTAGCATTTTCAGTTTTGCAGTTTTCCCAGTAAATACAAAAATCTCATTAACTCTTTTTATCTTTGTATTAATTGCTTGCCAGCTACTGACATAAAGGAAAAAATCTATTTTAAGAAATAAAAAATATTACTTAAAAATGGAATTAATTTACAAGAATAGGAATTACTTATCAAACTGGATACTACTTTTAAAGTATCCCATAAGAAATCCCTTCCCATGCTACTCTGTCAGCATCTACTTCATCATAAATTGCAAGGAGAATTTTAAGTCTCTCTGTTATTTGGATAAATGAGTGAATTTGATGGCTGGCCTTATCCCCTAGATAATGTCACAGAAAGCAGACGGCCTCCCTTCCCTAGTGTAATTGTTACTTGCATAGGCAGTCTAAATGTGTGGGAGAACAGAAGTTCAATTTTGAGCAGACAAACTCTTAAGGAAATAGTTTGTTATTACACAGTGGAGTGTCAGACAAAATCCAGAGATTCTTTTAGCTTTTTAAACACCCACAAGCAGATTTTTATGTTTGTTGGTGAGTTCACTATTTTAAAAATTAAAATGTTAAGTGTGAATCAGTATGTTTCAGGCAACAAATAGTCAAGCAAGAAATTACGAGCAATCTCATCTGCGCAGTTAGTTGATCATGTTTCTGTTGTGTGCAAAGTAATTATTAGGTAAAAGTGAAAGGAAGATCAGTTGCACACTCTATTTTTATGTGGAAGATCTCAGTAACCCTATGGCCTATTTGTTAAAGAAAGCTGATTCTTATTGTCTCTGATACAGGACATTGAAATACTGAAAAAAGAACTGGCATTTCTTCTAAAACATACTGAGCGCTCATTCACTCCTTTCCTTTCTATAAACACATCTATACACCCACTGGTTCTGGGATGTAATCCAGCTACACTGAATTCAAAGAGAGGAATATGCACAGTTGGATTGCTTATGAGGTGGTTGACTAAAGATTTAACAGAGAAAGAAAGAAAATGAATCAGAAAAGGAAAGTCAAAAGAAGGCAGAAAAAACATAGGAGCTCTCAGAAAGGATGAAGGTGATGTTTAAAGGAAGAGATGAGAGTTAGCACTTGCTGACAGAAGGAACTAGGTGGGTTTGGGAAAAAAAAGTGCAAAAAACTATTAAAAAGGAACAAAGAAAAAATCATTACAGAACATGATAAATATAGGTGAAAATTGTTCCTTTGAATCTCTTTCTCTCTACTAATGGGTTTTCAGTTTTGGTTACCCATGTTTTCTTATCCTGTGACTGGATCTTCTAGGGTTTTTCCTAAGGATGTTAAGGATTTCACAACTGTGATTCAGAACTAGCTCACTTTGAATCATTCTTCCCCAAAGTATAAACAGTCTTCTATATGTATCTCTTTGAGGAGTTTTGACTCTGTAATATCAAACTTTCTTCATACCCATAATTTTTGAAACCTCCAAAACTGCAGAGCATATTTATGGTAGGTAGTTTTTACATATATATATATATCTATATATATATATATCTCCTTAATAAAATATTGACAAGTTTTCATAAGAAGTTTCAAGCTAAAATGCCAGGCAAAGAAGATAGCAAAACTATGCTGGCTTTCTAGATGTTCAGAAAAAAATCAGTTTATAGAGGTCTGTGATATTGTGTGTGGTCCAAACGGCTTGGGAACACGGGAAACCCTTTGCTATCAAAGTCTGACCATTCAGAAATACTCACAGTCTTATAAGAACAGTGAAGAACTGAAGTCACGTCTGCTGGATGTTAATTTCAGAATGCCTGTTTTACATGGAAAGATAACAGTTCTGTTAGAGAAACATTTTTCAGCATTATCCCATCTCAATAATTTTATAAAAAGAAGATAGAAATTTACTACTTAGCAGGTGAAGCAAAGAAGAAACTTTTAAAGTAGAAATCTTATCTAACCAGAGCTTGTTGTTCCAAGCAACACTTTTTTTTCTCTATTTATAGGTATGTGTTTCATTTTAATGCTATCATGTGCCACACAAGTCATACTATCATTATGGAAAAGTTGATGCATCTGTTCTGTGATAATTCTACCCCATTTACTGCATGTGTCTAACCCATATCATCTGCCTGGTAGGTGGAAGCTTTAGAAATCCCTTAAAAAACTAAAAGATTTTGCTTGAACTTTTTCCTCAGGTTTTTTTTTTACTGCTAGGGATGGAAAAGTTAGCTACTGAGATTATCTGAAGCAATCTGGCATCTGATCCAGTGGAAAAATCATGCAAATTCCAGTGTTGCTTTTAATATTTAGGTACTGAAAGTAATGGTAGCAGTAGAAAATTCAACTCCGAACTGATTACTTGAGATTGATCAAATTATGAGAGACAGCTCACTCCAGTGTAGTTTAAGTTTTGGGGTAAGATGTGACCATAAATATTACACATAGGATGCTTTCAATGCCAAAAGTTATGCACAAATACATATGGAATAAATATTGCCATAAAACAATGCCAAATTTCAGGTAGAAGCTTTTAGTAACTTCCTTGGTATTGAATGACACACAATGTGTTGCTGCAGTGTAACAAAAAAATGTTTAGCTTTCTCAGTAAGAACAGTAAAACTTATAAAGTACCTTATTGACAAGAAAGTATAGTCATGGAGCTAGATTTTTTGAAGATATGCAGAATCTTCTAGCTAAATACAGTATCAGTAAACACAAGCAATCCAAGATAGTGTACATTAAAGAGCTACCCTGACTTCACTGTTTGTATTCCTTCTGCCTAATTTACTCTTTCCACTGATCTTCTTACTCTATGTACTACACGTAGTGATGTTTAAAGTGAACAATTCTGTGCTCTTCTGTATGTCATGTCCAAAAATAACAAATCAGAAAAATCAACCTCAGGAAAAACAATGTAAGGACACTTGAACGCTAACAATCAACTACACTAAGAACCTAGTCAAATAATAAAGGACCTTTCATGTATATGTAGAGTATTTGAATGCAATAACTTAAGTAGACCTGCAACCCATCGAGAGAAATTCCTTTTCTAGCAATTTTGAAAATCTGAAATACCTGTAAAAAAATAATCTTGTGAGTAGGCAAGGTTGAGCTACAGGTAACCATGACTTATGGCAAAGACTAAACATAACTGAATTAATTCAGCTTGCCTGAATGCATGAGTCCATATACTAGGCCTGTCCCTCATGCTGAGATCCCGAATCCTGCTGTGGCGTCCAACTACATCACACTTTTTGCTGAGCTGGTGTCCACCTTCACAAAGGTTCCCTTCACATTGGAACCTATATGCAGGGTAGAAGTTCATGCAGGGTATGAGAATGTATTTTCTTTATTTACTTTTGAGATATGCAAAATACATCAAACAGAGCATCAGGCCAGTTTGGTGCACCTAAGCCACAACAGGCATGTATACCTTGATCTCTGCTTCTGCAAATAGTTTTGGTACAATTGTAGAGGGTCAGAGGAGGATGAAGATACAAATAGAAATATGGCTATGATGTTTTCCATTTCCTGCTGTTTTCTGAGGTAGCTTTCACACAGCTACGTACAGGCTGTTTTGTTCTACTTTGAAGGTAAATAGGCAGTAAGATGTGATCCCCATTTCTATTAATTTTTAATTTATTATTCTCTTTCATTTCTTCGTTACTTAAGCTAAAATATGTATTAATTATTTCTTTTAATTTCTGATTCTTTCTTTAAAATGTAATGACTTTTCTATTCTACTGACTAACACTGCTCTACTAAATCCCTATTGACTATAAAACTAGATATTCAGCTAGCACTTTACCATTTTTCAAATACATGGCTCCCCTTCCATGGTGAAAAGTTTGATATTTCCTGGATTTCATACTGTGTATGGACAAAGTAATTTATCTAAGAAGCATTAGAAATACCAGGGAAAAAAATGTATATTTTTTCCAGTGACTCATCACACAAGGACTCATGACTAGAGTTCCAGTTCAGTTCCAGTGACTCATGACACCAGTCTGGTGTCAAAGCAGAGTGGCTAGTTTTGAGAGCATAGCAATAGGACACAGGAAAGTAAAAATCAGAAAAGCCAACTACTTTCATGATGCATTTAGAAATCTGTTCTCAACTTTTTTTATAACTTCTGGTGGCATAGAAATCCCCACAAAAAGTCATGGGCAATGGAAACCTTTGACTAAATGAGGAAACAAAATTTTCAGAAAGGCAGATATTGTCAGTTTTAGAAGTCTTTAGTTTGAGGCAACATGAACACAAGCA